>NC_088220.1:53621763-53931763 GCF_036934945.1 Oncorhynchus masou masou
TGTTCCTACAATAAAAACAAAGTATATAATATATATTTTTTTAAGTATGTCTAAAAGCCTTGATGTCCATCAGTCCACGGTAAGACAAATTGTCTGTTAATGGAGAAAGTTCAGCACTGTTACTATTCTTCCTAAGAGTGGCCATCCTGCAAAGAGGACTGCAAGAGCAGAGTACAGAATGCTCAATGAGGTTAAGAAGAATCCTATAGTGTTAGCTGAAGACTTACAGAAATCTCTGGAACATGCTAACATCTCTGTTGACGAGTCTATGATAGGTAAAACACTAAATAAGAATAGTGTTTATGGGAGGACACCACGGGAAAAGACCCTGCTGTCCAAAAACACCATTGCTGCATGTCTGAAGTTTGCAAAAGAGCACCTGGATATTCCACAGCTCTACTGGCTAAATATTCTGTGGACAGTTTAAACAAATGTTGAGTTGTTTGGAAGGAACACACAACACTTTGTGGAGAAAAAAAGGCACAGCACACCAACATCAAAACCTCATTTAAACTGTAAAGTATGGTGGAGGGAGCATCATGGTTTGGGGCTGCTTTGCTGCCTCAGGGCCTGGACAGCTTGCTATCATCAACGGGAAAATGAATTCCCAAGTTTATCAAGACATTTCACAGGAGAATGTAAGGCTATCTGTCTGCCATTTGAAGCTCAACAGAAGTTGGGTGATGCAACAGGACTTTGCCTCAAAACACAGAAGTAAATCAACAACAGAATGGCTTCAGCAAAAGAAAATAAGCCTTCTGGAGTGGCCCAGTCAGAGTCCTGACCTCAACCCGATTGAGATGCTGTGGCATGACCTCAAGGGAGCAGTTCACACCAGACATCCCAAGAATATTGCTGACCTGAAGCAGTTTTGTAAAGAGGAATGGTCCAAAATTCCTCCTGACCTTTGTGCAGGTCTACAGAAAATGTTTGGTTGAGGTTATTGCTGCCAAAGGAGGGTCAACCAGTAATTTAATCCAAGGGTTCACTTACTTTTCCCACCTTGCGCTGTGAATGTTTACACGGGGTGTTCAAAAAGACATGAAAACCTATAATTGTTTGTGTGTTATTAGTTTAAGCAGACCCTTTGTCTATTGTTGTGACTTTGATGAAGATATTGCCCTTTCTACCACAATATACACTTGCTCTTATTCCAGAAAGCACACGACATATACCCTGGCATTATGTGGCTGAGTGATGAGGAAAAATTGAAATGTATTTTTTTTGTCCATTGTGTATTTCCTTTTGTGGAATATTTAGATAAAGCCTGGAATTAATGGAAAGGGCTGCCTATGATTAAATATTACAAATATTTAGCCTGTGTGTGTGTGTGTGTGTGTGTGTGTGTGTGTGTGTGTGTGTGTGTGTGTGTGTGTGTGTGTGTGTGTGTGTGTGTGTGTGTGTGTGTGTGTGCAGTATATAGATTGTGTATAGGCTTGTCTCCCATATGAATCTTCTCTGTGTCAGACTGGGTTAAAGTGACTTCTGTTTCATGCATGTATGTATGTATGTATGTATGTATGTATGTATGTATGTATGTATGTATGTATGTATGTATGTATGTATGTATGTATGTATGTATGTATGTATGTATGTATGTATGTATGTATGTATGTATGTATGTATGTATGTATGTATGTATGTATGTATGTATGTATGTATGTATGTATGTATGTATGTATGTATGTATGTATGTATGTATGTATGTATGTATGTATGTATGTATGTATGTATGTATGTATGTATGTATGTATGTATGTATGTATGTATGTATGTATGTATGTATGTATGTATGTATGTATGTATGTATGTATGTATGTATGTATGTATGTATGTATGTATGTATGTATGTATGTATGTATGTATGTATGTATGTATGTATGTATGTATGTATGTATGTATGTATGTATGTATGTATGTATGTATGTATGTATGTATGTATGTATGTATGTATGTATGTATGTATGTATGTATGTATGTATGTATGTATGTATGTATGTATGTATGTATGTATGTATGTATGTATGTATGTATGTATGTATGTATGTATGTATGTATGTATGTATGTATGTATGTATGTATGTATGTATGTATGTATGTATGTATGTATGTATGTATGTATGTATGTATGTATGTATGTATGTATGTATGTATGTATGTATGTATGTATGTATGTATGTATGTATGTATGTATGTATGTATGTATGTATGTATGTATGTATGTATGTATGTATGTATGTATGTATGTATGTATGTATGTATGTATGTATGTATGTATGTATGTATGTATGTATGTATGTATGTATGTATGTATGTATGTATGTATGTATGTATGTATGTATGTATGTATGTATGTATGTATGTATGTATGTATGTGTCTATATATTATATTACTGCTCTAGGGAGGTAATTATTGTTTGGATAACCTTATTTAGTATTATGTATTGCTGTATTTTATTCTTATTATTTTAATGATTTTTTTCACTCTTTATGTGATGCGCAATGCAGAGAACGGCGGAAGAAGAATCATCATTTAATTACCATAGTGAATAATTGTAATGGTTGTTTGTGTCAATTAGTCCCATAAGGGATGGGTTGCCAATTGGCGATTTGACACAAAAATAAAATGTCATTCATTCGACACACTTTCACACTCACCACATACACTACTGTATATTTATCTATCCTGTTGCCTTGTCACTTTAACCCTACATATATGTACATAGCTACCTCAATTACCTCGTACTCCTGCACATCGATTCTGTATTGGTCTCCCTGTATATAGCCATGTTATTTTCACTAGTTATTGTTTTAATTCCAATTTGTAAGTCGCTCTGGATAAGAGCGTCTGCTAAATGACTTAAATGTAAATGTAATTTATTTTCAATCTTTAACTCTGCATTTTTGGAAAAGGACCCGTAAAGTAAGCATTTCCCTTAAACCTGTTATTTACGAAGCATGTGACAAATACGATTTGATTTGAAATGCAATACATCAACTACCCATTTGGAGACAGAGGCAACACACTGATCCATGCCCCATCCAAACTTCTTTGAGAGGTAAGCTCCTCCTCTTCCTCCTCTGCAAAGCTGCTCTTCCAAAAGGAAGACAATTTTGTCACCATCCAATATGAGCCGTTTGGACAAAAAAAAAACAGCTAAATCATAAACAACGAATAATTACAAATGTATCTCGACCTGCAATAATTCTGAATAAGTAAGTGAATTCTCTTAAACAGTGAAATTGGTCATTCAAATGGAGCAATGTGCTGATTCGATGTTAATGGACTTTCTGGGTTGGAATGGTTGTTGCTGATGGATTTAGATTAGCTAAACACTCTGCACTTAGTTTGCGTAATCAACTCTGTTCATATATTGTTGCAATGTTAATTAGCATATTTGAATCACAATCATTCTCAAGGTGCTGCTCCACATGTACTATATCATTAGTGTTTTTCTAGCTCCCTCCAAAGGAATCCGACAAGGAATGGATTGTAACAGAGGTACTTGCTCTTTTGTTGTGATCAGAGAAATTGAGATAGGTATTCTTAGAGATAACGCTCAAGTAGTGAATTTGTACTTGAGACAAGCGGTGTGGGCTTTAGCGGGGGATATGGGGTAAAACAATTTATTGGGGTTAACAGCCTTCTTTCCTGGATTTGGGTAGCAGGAATCGAAAATAGTTAACACTACATATTGTCAACCTTCACATTGGACCATGGCTCTAAAAGGGTTGGCTCTGGCTCTGTTTTTTTCCTTGGTCTCCCTGCTCTTTCTTCTTACCCCTGATAGATGTCTTTACAGCCAGGAATGACAATCTGGAGTATATATTTTAAGCACCTGCCACTGTTGATCACCGCAAAAACCTTTTAACTTTATTAAACTGTCAGAGCATGGCCATGGACATACAGCTTTTTACATTAGAAGCCATAAATGTGCTGCTGCTATAAAAGAGACTAATGGGACATTAGATATTGGGTTTTAATACAATGGCTGGATATGACCAAATTTCTATGGCCTTTTCAGACTGGACTCGTAATCCAACCTTTTCTCACAGTGTATCATATGATATTTAAATATATAGCTCAAGATTTACAAGTGAACGACAGACAGTCTTTATAGATAGAAGGCACAATATATGTTTTGCTTTTCAGTGTTGATCTATAACCTTTCCTAATGTTGAATGAACGTTTAGACGACATTCTCAAACCTCTAAAGGCCCTATGGTCACGTTCTGACCTTAGTTCCTTTGTTTTGTCTTTGTTTTAGGATGGTCAGGGTGTGAGTTGGGGTGGGCAGTCTGTTTGTTTTTCTAGGTTGGTTTTTTAGTTTGGCCTGGTATGGTTCTCAATCAGAGGCAGGTGTCGTTGGTTGTCTCTGATTGAGAATCATACTTAGGTAGCCTTTTTCCACCTGTGTTTCGTGGGTGTTTATTTTCTGTTTTGTGTGTCATTCACTAGACAGGACTGTTTCGTTTGTTCGTTCTTCCTAGTTGCTGTTTTGTTTAGTGTTCAGTTTTGATTATATTAAAAATCATGAACACTTACCACGCTGCACATTGGTCCTCACCTTCTTCCACCGACGACGGCCGTTACACCTATTGATTCGATTTCTTTCTCCTGGGGGAAAGCTAAGTGTTTACATTTGATTTGGGTTGAATGTAAATGTCATCCTTTCTGAGGGCATTGTATAGCGTTGGCTGAATTTAAACAAATGGAAAACTCTCTTATCTGTTCTCCCAAATGTTAATTCCAGTATAACTTTCAACAATTCTTGAATAACATTAGAATAACTTTCTCTTCAATGGGCATATGCATTATACTGTAATACTGTGCATTGCCATGTGGGAAGTCAAAATATGCCTAAAGTAAAGTAATTAGTGCTAAGTTGGCAGTGGATCATTACAACGTTCCCAAAACACTACCCCCAAAGCAACACACCCCATCTTCATCCATCACATGATCTCAAAGACAAATGGGTGACCAGGGACAAGGGGTAAAATGGGTAACCAGGAATGGCAAATTGAAACCATCAAAGGGCCTCGCGTTTCAATTTGAATGCACACTGGTTCTCTCAGGAAAGCACTTGAACATCCATTACATCCCCAAATCCGAATTTCTGCGAGCAGCAGCTGTGTATCTACAGAAAACATAATAGCCTCCCAGAGCTAGGGTTTCATTTTTATTCTCCTGGCTGGCTGGCTGGCTGGCTGGCTGCTATGGCCCTATTTAGGCCTTTGTTATTCATAACTTTGGGATGCAGAGGAAGACTGCTGCCCGGTGCTTGGTGATGCAGGGGCCAAATAATTGGCCTCTAAATGAAATTGCCATATAAGAATGCACTCTCTGAATACCTCATCAACCCACGATGCAACCCACATACATTAAACAGTGAGGTAGATATACAAAGTGTTAAAAATATATATCTATACACTGCTCAAAAAAATAAAGGGAACACTAAAATATCACATCCTAGATCTGAATGAATGAAATATTCTTATTAAATATTTTTTTCTTTACATAGTTGAATGTGCTGACAACAAAACCACACAAAAATTATCAATGGAAATCAAATGTATCAACCCATGGATGTCTGGATTTGGAGTCACACTCAAAATTGAAGTAGACAACCACACTACAGGCTGATCCAACTTTGATGTAATCTCCTTAAAACAAGTCAAAATGAGGCTCAGTAGTGTGTGTGGCCTTCACTTGCTTGTATGACCTCCCTATAATGCCTGGGCATGCTCCTGATGAGGTGGCGGATGGTCTCCGGAGGGATCTACTCCCAGACCTGGACTAAAGCAACCGCCAACTCCTGGACAGTCTGTGGTGCAACGTGGCGTTGGTGGATGGAGCGAGACATGATGTCCCAGATGTGCTCAATTGGATTCAGGTCTGGGGAACAGGCGGGCCAGTCCAAAGCATCAATGCCTTCCTCTTGCAGGAACTGCTGACACACTCCAGCCACATGAGGTCTAGCATTGTCTTGCATTAGGAGGAACCCAGGGTCAACCGCACCAGCATATGGTCTCACAAGGGGTCTGAGGATCTCATCTCGTTACCTAATGGCAGTCAGGCTAACTCTGGTGAGCACATGGAGGGCTGTGCAGCCCTCCATGTGGATGTTGCAGGCAGCAGAACGTTCTCCACAGCGTCTCCAGACTGTCACGTCTGTCACATGGGCTCAGTGTGAACCTGCTTTCATCTGTGAAGAGCACAGGGCGCCAGTGGCGAATTTGCCAATCTTGGTGTTCTCTGGCAAATGAAAAACGTCCTGCATGGGGTTGGGCTGTAAACACAACCCCCACCTGTGGACGTCGGGCCCTCATACCACCCTCATGGAGTCTGTTTCTGACCGTTTGAGCAGACACATGCACATTTGTGGCCTGCTGGAGGTCATTTTGCAGGGGTCTGGCAGTGCTTCTCCTTGCACAAAGGCGGAGGTAGCGGTCCTGCTGCTGGGTTGTTGCCCTCCTACTGCCTTCTCCACATCTCCTGATGTACTGGCCTGTCTCCTGGTAGCGCCTCCATGCTCTGGACACTACGCTGACAGACACAGCAAACCTTCTTGCCACAGCTCGCATTGATGTGCCATCCTGGATGAGCTGCACTACCTGAGCCACTTGTGTGGGTTGTAGACTCTGTCTCATGCTACCACTAGAGTGAAAGCACCGCCAGCATTCAAAAGTGACCAAAACATCAGCCAGGAAGCATAGGAACTGAGAAGTGGTCTGTGGTCCCCACCTGCAGAACCACTCCTATATTGGGGGTGTCTTGCTAATTGCCTATAATTTCCACCTGTTGTCTATTCCAGTTGCACAACAGCATGTGAAATTTATTGTCAATCAGTGTTGCTTCCTAAGTGGACAGTTTGATTTCACAGAAGTGTGATTGACTTGGAGTTACATTGTGCTGTTTAAGTGTTCCCTTTATTTTTTTGAGCAGTGTATATATTTCTTCAGTATAAGTGCCAGCTGGCATATCATAATATGTAATAATATAATGTTTTATACAAATGTGGCTGGTTACAATTTTTGTAAAAAACTGTTCTTTAGTTTATAAAAGTACAGACTCAGAGCCGTTATGCTGCTATGAAAGTTCATATACTTATTTACACCATTTTGAGAAAATGTCTTGAAGCTTTTGTAAAGGTTTTTCGACTTGCTGAAGTGCCCTTTGTGTACGCCGATTCAGCATCATTGACCCCCTCTTAAGCCATATCACCAACCATCTCTTTAAAGACATTCTCCAAGCGATTTTTTTTAAATCTTACTGTTGAAAAGCGATATCCCATGTATAAATACAGTAAAGTTCACACACTAAAGGGTATAAAAATATGTCTTGAATAAAATTGTGTTTTTAGACAGAACTGCAAACTTCAAGAAGTATGGCATTCAATGACTTGGTCTGATGGGGATTTGTGATGTCATCGGCCTCCCCCATTGCTTGATGAACAATAGAGGAGCAATAGAGAACAGATTAGGAAAGGCCCACCCCTGACTTGTACAATGTCATGACATACCTGCACCGTATATTGAGATGTGCCCTTTAAGTAAATCAGGTGATAAATGAGCTGAAAAGGAAGAGTGGAAGGATCCTGTCTTTCTCCCTATAGCAAAGTGCTTTCTCCTTTTTATTTATAGATCACATACCAGTTTGTTATTAAGGCACATGAAAGTTCACATGTTCATGAAGGCATTTCTGCAACAACAAAAATTATGTATTTCAAACGGCCCTACTGTGAAGTACACAATGGTTTTCTTTGAAGGCAGCATTGAGAGAACAACTGTTTTATATACAGTATTCAATAAATGCATTCCGAGTATCCTGGATACAATGTACAACACTGTGAGAGACATCACAGCCTACTCTTCTTTAACTCACAATTGTACAACTCTTCATTACCTTGTGCCTGCTCTATAGATATGGAATCCAGTCTGCATCACATCCGGCCACGATTGGGAGTCCCATAGGGCGGCGCACAATTGACCCAGCGTCGTCCGGGTTTGGCCGGGGTAGCCCGTCATTGTAAATAAAAATTTGTTCTTAACTGACTTGCCTAGTTAAATAAAGGTTCAATTTTTAAAGTTAATTATTATTTTATTTTTTTTACAAATTATTCAGTGAAATGTAACACTATTCTGTATTGAAAAACCAGTGGAGCAGAAAGAGTGCTTTATAATGAATCTTCTTGAACTAACTCTTGTAATTCTCCCTCTCTCTCTGGCTTATTTCTTCGCCTTTGCCTGATTGCTTTTCATTCCAGACGGGAGAAGAGCAGACAAATCCCAATAGTCTAAAGCTCGGTGACAGGAAACACAACTCTGTGACTTAACTTGAAACAGGGAGCAAAAATGGCCGCCTAATAGTGCTCTCTGTGTATTGGGGCATTGACTGAGCCTGGAGAGCTGTGTGAAACTGTTTAGCTGTTGGAGCTGCTGCATGGGGCCGTTGCTGAGACCAGAGGCAAAGTGTCCAAGTATAACAAGAGCAAAACATTAATTAATCAAATGCTCTCAACAGAGTCAGAAATAATCAACTGGACTGGGGACCATGTGACCGAGCACACAGGGCCGTGTCATGGAAAATAGACAAAGGAATGCTTTATGGACGACATAGAATAAGTGTTGCAAGCCAAACTGGAACTTCAACAGTCATTCGGGGTCAACACATATGCTGAATGTAAAAGTATGATTCTAGGTCATGTGTTTCTCAGGCTCTAAAAGTTCCTAGTTTCTAGTTATTCTACAGCACAGTTTTTAACCTTTGTGATACAATTTAACCATGACTTTTGTGTTTATTGATGAGGTTGCTATATTAGCAATGTATTTCACATACGCAGTATTTAAATCAAATTCCAGAATTACAATGATGAAGAGATCCATCAGCTCAACAGGAAGCCCATGTCAAACCATGTCAAACCAAAGGCAGCTGAAACCTACTTTTAGGGCCTTGAGGTAAAGCATTTGCCTTTTAAGTCTTAGACTTAGTCTTAGTCAATAAAGTGATTTAATATCAAATCACAAGTATTGTTTACATGAGATCATGCACCTCAATATAAAACCTTTCATTTGAAACAGTAATTTGAACACCGCCATCTTTAAACAAATAAATATATTTGTTGGATTTAACGCTACTTTGACAGTGAGGGAAAGATGAGGAAACAAACTAATAAGTGGGGTCCAAAAGAAAGCAACAACCATGAAGTTTTCCAGCGAGCTCTCGCTTGAGGTGGATGATATGTCGAGAGTAGAAAATCATCACCATCACAGTACGAGCAACAGAAGTCAGTGAGATAAAAGAGAAGTTGCCTTCTGGCTGTTTTTAAAATGGCAGGCCCATGAAAGCCTTGTCTCTCGAAACAAACTGCGTACAAAACATGAACGATGACATTGACAATAAACAAAACCTTGATTTTTCAGTGATTTGATTGTACGTTAACGAGCAGGAGACGGTTGGGAGTCAGATATACACATTTTTCAAGGCGGTGGAAAAGTAATGATGTTTCATTGATTGATTGATTTTAATGCCCAGTGGGGTTTCTAGGTTTCTACTCCGAGTTAGACAGCCAAACAACGTTCCTATAATGCAGACATACAAATGATTGTTACGTCATCCAACCGCACAAGCATCCCAGCATAAGGCCCGTACACACTCAAGCTTTACCACTGATGTACAATGCATTTTGGCACCATTGTGTCAAATGCATTGTACATCAGTTGAACAACCTGTGAGTGTTGCACGGGGCACAGTGAAGACCTCCATTTGTATTTTTGGGGGACCAAACACATTAAGGCACTCACATTATATATAAAACAAAAGGTAAAACAGTACATCATATCATATATTACACCACTACATATCTACAATACAAAATGTATAATACCATCATACAACAATACCACAATGTACATGTGTGTAGAGTGTGTGTGTTTGTACCTTTTTTTGTGTGTATCTTTCACAGTCCCTGCTGTTCCAAAATATGTATTTGTACCTGTTTTTCTTATCTGATTATACTGCTTGCATTTAGTTACCTGATGTGGAATAGAGTTCCATATAATCATGGCTCTATGCAGTACTGTGCGCCTCCCATAGTCTGTTCTGGACTTGTTGGGTATGCATGGGTGTCCGAGCTGTGTGCTAGTAGTTTAAACAGACAGCTCAGTACATTCAGTTTGACAACCCTTCTTACATTAATTAAATCTCTCTTCTACTTTGAGGCATAAGAGATTGACATGCATATCATTAATGTCAGCTCCCTGTGCACTTTTAAGGGCCAGACATTCTGACCTGTTCTGAGCCAATTATAATTTTTATAAGTCCTTCTTTGTGGCACCTGACCACACGACTGAACATTAGTCCAGGTGTGACAACTAGGGCCTGTAGGACCTGCCCTTGGTGATAGTGTTGTTATGAAGGCAGAGCAGCACTTTATTATGGACAGACTCTCCCCATCTTAGCTACTGTTGTATCAATATGTTTTGACCATTACAGTTTACAATCCAGGGTTACTCCAAGCAGTTTAGTCACCTCAACTTGCTCAATTTACAAATGATTCAATACAAGATTTAGTTGAAGTTTAGGGTTTAGTCCCAAATGCAATGCTGTTAGTTTTTGAAATATTTAGGACTAACTTATTCCTTGCCACCCATTCTGAAACTAACTGCATTCTGAAACTAACCGCATACATTGACACACCAGCTTTACTCAAAGCCAGTGGCATGTCGTTAGTAAAGATAGAAAACAGTAAGGGGCCTAAACTGCTGCCCTGGGGAATTCCTGATTTTATGTTGGAGAGGCTTCCATTAAAGAACACCCTCTGACAGGTAACTCTTTAGCAACAATATGACAGAGGGTGTAAAGCCATAACACATAAGTTTTTCCAGCAGCAGACTGTGATCGATAATTTCAAAGCCACACTAAAGTCTAACAAAACAGACACCACAATCTTTTCATCATCAATTCCTCTCAGCCAATCATTAGACAAGTGCTGTGCTTGTTGAATGTCCTTCCCGATAAATGTGCTGAAAATCTGGTGTCAATTTGTTTACTGTAAAATAGAATTGTATCTGGTCAAACACAATTTTCCCCAAAAGTTTACTAAGGGTTGGTAACAGGCTGATTGGTCAGCTATTGGAGCCAGTAAAGGGGCTTTACTATTCTTGGTTAGCAGGATGACTTTTGCTTCCCTCCAGGACTGAGGGCACACACTCTAGTAGGTTTAAATTGAATATATGACAAATAGGAGTGGCAATATCATCCATCTGGTGTAATTTTATAATTTATAAAGTCCTGTCTCCTTGAGGCATGTTCATAAATGGGAAGTTGATTCATAAATGGACAGCAGCTCATCCCAGCTTTGTATTGAAGGTATACTTGTATGTCTCAAATCTATTCTAATAGCTATTCAAGGTGTCTGTGGGTTTTTACTCATCTATGACATTTGAATACATCACAACTCACAGTGGTCTGCTCTGGCTTAAGCTCAGCTAGCTACTGGAACACATGAGTGCCAAGGAGAGGTGCTTCATTATCCACCGTCTGCTCCAGAAGTTTTTAAGCCCAATAATAAATTAACAACTGATTTCAAATGCAGCAGCTGACCTGTTGATGAGTCAGTATTGTTTCATATTGCCATGAATTAGCCTTCCAAAATGAGGACTAATAACAAGCCAAGATGCATAAACAAAATAGTTATTAACAATATCTTCTGGCTTTAGAAATTATAATGGTGAGACAAAAGGTGAAACATCTGTATGTTCTCACACCAGATTAGTTGAAAATGAATTTTAAGGCCAGGTACCAGAACCTCATAGGTAATTGTTTTCTTCACTGAATCATATCACAATTAACTTTAACTAGTTGAATGTGGACACAAATGTAATACTTTTTATGTATTAACATTTTTCTGAAATATCTGATTTAAATATGCAAATGAAGCCATATATCATTAAATATGTGCATATTTGCATACTGCACAAATAACTTTTTTCTGGACACTGGATGAAGTCTGCCTAAAAATGTGGTTTCATTTTGTTAAGACACTCCTGGACCGGACTTGTCCAGAACAGATTGGGGATAAATACTTTTAAAATCTTTCTATCTGGAAAATTCCAGATACATTTACGGAAAATGCATTTTTGGCACAAGAAAATGTTATCTATAATAAAACATGTACAACATGTTAACAATTCTATCTGGGAAAGTCTGGAGAATAGAATATATCTAAGGATAACCACACAACGTTTGGTGAATGCAGATTATTCTAAAGCTGAGAAATAAATTGCCTGTGAGAAGAGTCTGACATTTGAGGAATGGCAGTTAACGACAAGTACACTGAATTTTTTTTTTTTTAATTTTACCTTTATTTAACCAGGCAAGTCAGTTAAGAACAATTTCTTATTTTCAATGACGGCCTGGGAACAGTGGGTTAACTGCCTGTTCAAGGGCAGAACGACAGATTTGTACCTTGTCAGTTTGGGGTTTGAACTCGCAACGTTCCGGTTACTAGTCCAACGCTCTAACACAGAATACCAAACTCCTATTTGAACCAAATCACCCTCTATTCAAAGTAAGTTGCAAAAATATAGTTCAGTTTGTAACACTCTCTATTAAATGGGCTTTTCAATTATGTATGATTAAATGTAGTGAGCTTTGAAATGAGGGATAAACTTTGTCTTTAGTAGGCTATAATAAACAAAAATTTTTTGAAAGAACTGATATTAAGGGGACCAAAATACCCAAGAATCTCAAATTGATAAGTAGATGCAAAAATTTCATGTCAGTCTGTGTGTGCCTCACCTTAAACAGACGTGCCCAGAGGAAATTGTTGATATGTTGTACATTTGCCACGTTGCCGTGAATTCGTTTAAGACTTGAGGACTGTAAAGAGACCCTTTGTGGCAAGTCTTGTGTGGGACATATTGGTGTCTGAGCTGAATGTTATTTGATTATGCAGACAATTTTTATTACCTTAATAATGCTTCTCATAAAAACTAGAAGAGAAGCAGTTAAATTAAGATAGCTAGTAGTTTAGCTTGCATTGATCTAATTAATTAGCATACCCTCACACCCCACATCGCATCCTACAGGATGCAGAATACTGGAAAAAGTGTGTCTGCCTGGAACTTCCTGTGAAAGTCAGGAAGTGAAACAGGAAGTGGAGCACACAGGAGTTATAGATTGAGCAATCATGGGCATGGCTCCTAGCAAGATGGCTGCTTTGTGTTTGTGAATGTTGGATTTAGAATCCAGTAAATGGGTGTGTTCGAGCAGTAAGGATAACAAAGGCAACTGTAGAAGAAAGTAGGCGAGTGAAGTCGTGAGAGGTGCATCTGTGACATCCGAAAGTCGGACACTGGTGGTTTTCCAACAGCAATTCTGAGATCAACTTGGCAGTGTCCTCATAGCTGCTATTGTTTCTAAAAATATTTTCTTTTAAATGTCGAAATTAAATGTTATAAACCCCTTTCACACAATCACAAACTGAAACATAATGTGTGAACAATTAATTGGTTAGAAACTGGCTCAAAAATCACTCATCCTTTTAGCTTTAGAATTGCGGCAAAGTTGATTGGTTGACAAATAGTGCCTCCCACAATGCCAGTGATGGCTGCATGGTGCAGTTGGTGTGAAGCAACTACAGCAAGGCTGGACAAATTATATTTTTAACAATGCTTTTTTCTGATAAAAACCAGTTCATAGCATCTGCCGTGAAGCCCATTTTCATAATATTACAATATGTCCCAGCTGCTTGCCGTAGTTTTGAAGTAATCGCGAAAAAAAGGCCTTATTTTAGGGCATTTTTCACCCTGCCAGCTACTATTAGTTCTATTGAGCACTGTGGCATCAACTCGCCTTCCGAACGTTCTATTCCCAGCCTATTGTTCTACGTCACAATGCCTGCTTTGCTATTGTTGGCAATGAGACCTGCCCATGATGCTGATAGTTAAAATGTAAACAACAACAAAAAATGACTTGTCTCATTGTTTCCTATAGGGAAATATAGTTATGTCTGTCTTTTTCACCAAATATCTCGCAATGTGTATATTTAGATTTTTTAAAATTGGACACCATTTTAATCACGAGATTCTCCTCTTTCTAATTATGTAAGGCTGTGCAGTGTATTCTGTTGTCATCAAACGCTAGCCCCGAAATACCTTTTGTCCTTGGAACGCTGAGCTCCCCCGATTGTTTTCCTATGTAGAGGCATGCTGGTGTATTAACTCGCAATGTGTATATTTCGATTTTTTTCAAGTCGGACACCATTTAATCAGGATAATCTCCTCTTTTTAATTATGTAAGGCTTACTAGTGTATTCCATTGTCAAAAAAAACGCTAGACCAGAAATAGTCAGAAGTTGCCATTTTTTCCTACTTCCTCGTTATGCCTACATAAGCACACTTGGCACCATCGAGGTGCGGACGTTTACTTTCTACACCACTTGTTATTTTTCAGTTTCGTCCTAAGAACAGATTGTAGTGGTAAAATAAAAAGGGATACATTTTTTGGTGCCATTTAGGCGAAATGGAATTCTAAGCGCCTCTCCAGCCAGAAGAGTCTCTGCGAACGTTCGATTCAATACATTTTCTATGGGCTCGCACTAGTGTTCCAGCTTAGCCAACGTTCTTTTGCCATTTTTCAGCCTTGGGTGAATTTTGACTCTATTGTCCAGCCTACTTCAGCGACTTGAGGCGACTTCATCAAAAACTGGGTGACCTTTGATCACAAGTTCATGCAGTCAGACCATTTTCATTCCCATACTGCAACACACTTTGAAAGGTGGTTACCAACTATGGTCACCAACTAGAGAAGATGGGCCTTTTTTCAGTTGAAAGAAATGCATCTTACCATAACCTGAAAAATGCTGAGACTGCCAAAGTGACGTTTAAACTTCCCATGCATGGACCATGTCAGCGCATACAAACAACCCTGACTCTGTAAGAAAAATACTAGAATATATGTATATAAATGTTAATTTAAAAGGCATGAGTTTCCATGGTTAAGGCTGGGCAGCAACTTCTACTGGACAGTTGATTTATCTACAACTACAGTATGCCTTCGCTCTCTCATCCAGGGTTTTAACCAAGCCCAACTTTAATATTTGTCAGTGACTACTACCAATGTGCTATCATGAGAATGAATGTTGAGAGTGCTCCATTAATAACTAAATAGATTCACTGCTGGTATCAGTCATTCCTCCTCCTCTCCTCCCATCCCTCCTCCCCTCCTGTCCTCCTCATCCTCCTGTCCTCCTCCGCCTACCCTTTCTCCTCCTCCTCCCCATCCCCTCCTCCTCTCTACTTTTCTCCCCCTATTCTTTCCTTTTCCTCCTTCCCTCCTCATCTACCTGTCCTCCTCCCCTCCTCCTGTCCTCCCCCTCCTCCTGTCATCCTCCCACCTCCTCCTCCTTCCCCACCCCTCCTCCTGTCCTCCTTCTCCCCCCTCCCTCGCCCCCCTGTCCTCCTCCTTCCCTTCTCCTCATCCTACTCCTCCTCTCCTCCCCCTCCTTCTGCTTTTCCCCTTCCTCCTCCTGAAGGCAGACTTTGCTTCTTTAATCAATAAGTGTTAAATTGCAGGCGTCCATGACATCAGACAATGGTGTGCAAGTGCTTTGAAATGTGTATGTCCCATGTACAGTATGTGAGACCTTAAAAGGCTTAGCTTACATGTCTCAGCATGACGCTCTGTAAAGGGGAAGTTCAGGATTTTACAACTTGATGTTAGATGGTTCCTCACCCTGAAAGAAGTCTATGGACCAAGACAAAATTCATCCATTGTTAGGTATTCTTTATTAAACAACCACTACAAACTTTAGCTGACTTTAGGCACCACTAGATAGCAACCACAAATTAATAGGGGCATGTATGATTTTCCAAATAACATCAGACAAAATAGGCAGTTAATTTCATTTGATTTGTCCATAAAATGCACAATTACACACATGCTTAGAGCACTGGGCCAGTAACCGAAAGGTTGCTGGATCGAATCCCCGAGCTGAGAAGGTAAAAATCTGTTCTGCCCCTGAGCAAGGCAGTTAGTTAACACACTGTTCCATGAAGACGTGGATATCGATTAAGGCAGCCCCCCGCACCTCTCTGATTTGGAAGACACATTTCAGTGGAAGGCATTCAGTTGTACAACTGTCTAGGTATTCCCCTTTCCCTATCACCCCCATTGATGTTTATAAAGCAGTGGCTAATGTTAGCTTATGTTTAGAGAAAGTCGAACCGGGGTTAGGATGGACATGAAAAGGGATCTCAGTAAAAACGAGCCATACAGTCAAGTGTGTCTGGACACGTCATCCGCAACTTGAAATGTATTGGTTGAATTAACTTGTCCTTAACTAATTCAATATTCTCTTATTCTGTTAGAAGCAGCCAATGATCGTTGTCCCCACCTCCCAGTATCTCAAAATGAAATACTATAGACACATGATTAGTATTGACTTAGGAGTACTCACACGCTGCAGAATTGGTAAACCTCAAAATGCCTCTGAGAGTCCACACACATAATAGAAAATATTGGCTTCCCATTGTGTGGTGAACCAAAGCTAATTAACTTCAGAATAATTGCGATATTCCTTCTGGAATGAGGATTTATGGAGTGCTCTGCCAATTGATTACTGACAACAACCAAAAGTATTCCCGTCATCAAGAGAAAAGCAAACACCATATACGACGACAGAATACACAGTGACAAATTTAATGAAGACATATGACAACTAACATTTGACAACAGGGTCGGTCCCGGTCTGTCATTTACATAAGCTTCCATATTAATAGGCTGTTAGTCAGCATACTGATTGAAGGAAGGTCGACTCCTGTCCGACTTTACAGAGCCTGAGAATAAACAGCAGGAGAGCGGAGAACAAGTTCAGCCAGGAGATGTTGAAGGTGAACGAAGAAATGTGCTGGTGCAGGAGCTGGTAATCATAGCAGAGCAGCTGAGGGACACCACAGGCTTTAGAATAAATCTGGTGACAAGTGCCATCCCAAATTACAGTCCCAATAAACAGCCTGCTAATTAACGCTAGCGCGCGTATGTGTGTGGATCCCAGAGAGGCTGATATGTGGGCCAGCCACCTCAGGGGACACTGACATGAGTATTGTTTTTCATACATTCACATATGTATGCGGCTGCGCGGAAACACACAAACGTTAACACTTTTGTACTCTCAGTATCTCCCATAATTGAACAACCTATACATACACACACATCCTTTCAGATCTATTCCTTCTCTCATGTACACTGCCATGACCCAAACACATGGATGCTCACACAATCTCCCAAGTACTCACTGGCAAACACAAAAAAGCCCCAAACATCTGTCACTGGGATCTATCCCCATCGGTTAGCCTTGACACTTTTGTTTACTGAGAGGAGACCTCAAACAAACCTGTCAGGATCCCAGGGAGGATATTAAGGGCCATCCGTCTTAACCAGGAGTCTTCCAGGAGAGAGACAGGCAATTAGCACTTCAGACGGTGCCCAGGTATGACTGTTGACACGGGCAGAAGAGACATGCTCAGCGGTGGCGGGTGCCATTCCCTCTGTGTGTGGTCAAAGAGAGCACGTTTCAGAAAGTTACACTGGGCGCTTGATGTTCCCAATGACATGGCCGGCATGCATCAATAAGGGTGACTGTGATAAACACACAGCTAGCATCAACACAAAGAATCAACCTTGTCATTGACAGGAGCATCCTTACGAACTCAAACACATGCTGTATGTGGATGCACACACACACACACACACACACACAAATGCACCTACACACACACACATTGCAAATTGTCTGGGTAGCCATTTGATTAGATGTTCAGGAGTATTATGGCTTGGGGGTATAAGCCGTTTAGAAGCCTCTTGGACCTAAACTTGGCACTCCGGTACCACTTGCCGTGCGATAGCAGAGAGAACAGTCTATGACTTGGGTGGCTGGAGTCCTTTACAATTTTTAGGGCCTTCATCTGACACCGCCTGGTATAGAGGTCCTGGATGGCAGGAAACTTCGCCCCAGTGATGTACTGGGCCGTACGCACTACCCTCTGTAGTGCCTTGTGGTCGTAGGCCGAACAGTTGCCATACCAGGCAGTGATGCAACCAGTCAGGATGCTCTCGATAGCGCTGCTGTAGAACGTGAGGATTTGAGGACCCATGCCAAATCTTTTCAGTCTCCTGAGGGGGATTAGGTTTTGTCGTGCCCTCTTCACACTGTCTTGGTGTGCATGGACCATGTTAGTTTGTTGGTGATGTGGACCCCAAGGAACTTGAAGCTCTCAACCTGCTCCACTACAGCCCCGTACAGCCCCGTTGATGAGTGCTCGGCCCTCTTTTTCCTGTAGTCTACAATTATCTCCTTTGTCTTGCTCATGTTGAGGGAGAGCTTGTTGTCCTAGCACCACATGGCCAGGTCTCTGACCTTCCTATAGGCTGTCTCATCGTTGTCGGTGATCAGGCCTACCACTGTTGTGTCATTGGCTAACTTAATGATAGTGTTGGAGTCATGCCTGGCCGTGCAGTCATGAGAGAACAGGGAGTAGAGGAGGGGACTGAGCATGCACCCCTGAGGGACCCCTGTGTTGAAGATCAGCATGACAGATGTGTTGTCACCTACCCTTAACACCTGGGGGTGGCTCATTAGGAAGTCCAGGATCCAGTTGCAGAAGGAGGTGTTTTGTCCCAGGGTCCTTTAATTACTGATGAGCTTTGAGGGCACTATCAATCAATCAAATGTATTTATAAAGCCCTTCTTACATCAGCTGATGTCACAAAGGTCTGTACAGAAACACAGCCTAAAACCACAAACAGCAAGCAATGCAGGTGTAGAAGCACAGTGGCTAGGAAAAACTCCCTAGGAAGACACCTAGAGAGGAACCAGTCCTCTTCTGGTTCTGCCAGGTGGAGATTATAAAAGAACATGGCCAAGATGTTCAGATGTTCATAGATGACCAGCAGGGTCAAATAATAATAATCACAGTGGTTGTCGAGGGTGCAACAGGTCAGCAACTCAGAAGTAAATGTCAGTTGGCTTTTCATAGCCGATCATTCAGAGTATCTCGACTGCTCCTGCTGTCTCTAGAGAGTTGAAAACAGCAGGTCTGGGACAGGTAGCACTATGGTTTTGAACGCTGAGCTGTTGTCAATGAATAGCATTCTTACATAGGTGTTCCTTTTGTCCAGGTGGGAAAGGGCAGTGTGGAGTGTGATAGAGATTGCATCATCTGTGGATCTGTTTGGGCAGTATGCAAATTGGTGTGGATCTACGGTTTCTGGGATAATGGTGTTAATGTGAGCCATGCCCAGCCTTTCAAAGCACTTCATGGCTACAGACCTGAGTCCAACGGGTTGGTAGTCATTTAGGCCTGCTACCTTAGTGTTCTTGGACACAGGGACTATGGTGGTCTGCATAAAACATGTTGGTATTATAGACTTGGACAGGGCACCCTTCCGGTTGCTAGTCCACTGCTCTAACCACTAGGCTACCCTGCCTCGCCCACTGATGCATAGTTGGCAGGGCAGGATTGGAGAAATGTTCATTAAAAAAACGTACAAAAAGGATAGAAATGTTACATATGTTTATTTACTTTGTTTCACTCCTGGGCTCCATTTCTGAAATAAAACAGAACAAGAAAAGTATGTGATCAATTTTTGTTAATTCCTTGATTTGTAATGCATTGTTGCAATTATGTTTTATCATTTGGCCATTTAGCAAAATGGTTGTTGGCTAGGGAAAAAATGATCTGATTATTTCAACCTTTAACCTAATCTGTAGACTACTTTAGACGGAAAAGCACGAATTGAGTAGTTACAGTATATTGACTTGTCATAGGAATATACGGTATGGTTAGTAATACTTAAAGTTTATACAAATATAACCTCGTTTTGGAAGGAGAGCAATAGCTGGTCCACCCATGTAACATTCAGCCCGTAGATGGCGCCAAAGCATAAACCTAGATAATCCTGTCTCCATAGTTTACGATATCCCATAATATCTACAACCTCGTTTCACTCATGCCACGGTCTCTGCATACAATATAGCTGATTACACCCACACACCATTCAATCTGATCGCCTGCACAAACTACCTCACTTTGTTGCTCACGTGTCTTTGTCCACCACACTGTACTCATTATCCTCCGCCTCGACCAGGCTAAAACCTATCCAAGCCATAATATTTCTTCCTCGCTTGGTGACGAGGCAGGCTTTAGGTTACTTGTCCAGTGGTGATAATATGTTAACACGGTGATTAAATGTAGCCACCTCTGTAGCCTTGTTTTTCCAGGGGAGAATAAATTAAGTTTTTTTTAAATTAAATGAAGAAAAAGTATTTACGATGCCAACCTTAGCCATGGTCGGCAAATGTAATATATGCTCATACCCCACTCTCACTATTGTATCAAATACACCAGGTTTAGTGCCTCAGGTTTCCTGCCCTATCTCACACGCACAACCCCTCAGACTGGCTAATACGAAAGCCACCTTCAGATAATAATAATTATACAATTTTCAATAATACTATATAATCTCACTGCTACTACTATGGGAAGAATGTTTTATAAAGCCTCATATGAAGCAGACATTGCGGTACTGAAACAATGAGGGGTGTAGAGAATAGCGTAAAAAAAATGCAACAATCAAATTCTAGAACAGCAGCATAGAATTATGGTACCGCGTGCAAAAAGAACTCAAGCTGTAAGGGCCTTTATTCATATTTAGAACATGCATGTCAAAAGGTTAATAAATTACAAAAAACGTCTACAAACCTGTTTTTGCTTTGTCATTATGGGATATTGTGTGTAGGTTGATGAGAATTTGTTTTTTTAATACATTTTAAAATAAGGCTGTAACGCAATCAAATATGGAAAAAGTCAAGGGGTCTGAATACTTTCCGAAGGCACTGTATGTGACCGACAGTCTCGATTCGGTCTTGTGTAGCAAAAATTTTACATTGGATAGAAGTGGAGACTCAGACCTAGAAATGATATATCATACACTGTAGTTGAAGAACAATAGGAAAGTAATTCTGCTTTGAAAGTTGATAAACTTGTAACCCCACTTTTGAGAAAATGGCCATTGAATGGTTTGGAACAGCTACTGGAGAGCTCTTCTTTGTTTACACCCATTCACATCCTCTTAAGCATTAGCCCCCCTATCTCTTTAAGGATTGACATGTGATGCCATGTGGTAAACACACACTACATCAAATAAAAGTTTATTTGTCACACGCACAGGATACAGATGGTGTAAATGGTACAGTGAAGTGGTTACTTGTATGGTAGCAATATCAAATACAGGAAGTGTCCAGATAGAAATATTTTGTCATTATCAGATGATGCTTACCTGATTGATGGGTCATGTGAAGGAAATACTATAACCACCCCCAGCCACATCTAGCTGAGTGGATGAGTCACTATTGACATGTACACATGCTCATGAAATACAATAGATTGCCGTAATCACCCCCAGACACACCTGGCTAATGTGATGGGTATTGTAATAATCTGGTCGAAGTGAAGTCTTTTGTTTCGACATGCAGATAGCCAGGTAGCTAGCTAGCTAATCAATGTCCGGGATAATCCCAACTCATACTACTACCAATACAAACATTGTCATAACTGTAGTGTGAATCTGCAGGTAGCTAAAGCTAACAAACTAGGTTAAATGTTAGCTAGCTAACATTAGGCTACAACTAGCAATGCAAATGATAAATCATACACGTAACATTAGCTAGCAAGCCAGCAAGCTAACATTTGCTAGCTAACTAACAGTATGCTTTAACTTGCAAAAAGTGACTTTCTGACATAATTAGAAACTTATATCTGAAAAAATCTAAGCACAACATGCAACAATTTAATTGATTTTAGTTACAGTTCATATTATTATTATTCAGTATTTTATATTTAGCCGGGTAGGCAAGTTGAGAACAAGTTCTCATTTACAACTGCAACCTGGTCAAGAATAAAGCAAGCAGTTAGACACATACAACAACACAGAGTTACACGTGGAATAAACAAAACATACAGTCTATAGTCCTGCTGAAGAAAATCTATATACAGTGTGTGCAAATGAGGTGTGTGCAAACCTGCCATGGTGACCAGAGAGCTGAGATAAGGGGGGACTTTACCCATCAGAGACTTGTACATGACCTGAAGCCAGTGGGTTTGGCAATGAGTACGAAGCGAGGGCCAGCCAACGAGAGCGTACAGGTCACAGTGATGGGTAGTATATGGGACTTTGGTGACAAAACGGATGGCACTGTGATAGACTGCATGCAATTTGTTGAGTAGAGTGTTGGGGGCTATTTTGTAAATAACATCGCCAAAGTCAAGGATTGGTAAGATGGTCAGTTTTACGAGGGTATGTTTGGCAGCATGAGTGAAGGATGCTTGGATGCGCAATAGGATGTCCCGTTCGTTGAAATGAGCGGACCAAGGCGCAGCGTGAATAGAGTTCCACATGTTTATTAAAATGAAACTCACCAACAAAAACAATAAACAGCAAACGAGACGTAACAACTG
Organism: Oncorhynchus masou masou; assembly: GCF_036934945.1. Lineage (NCBI taxonomy): Eukaryota > Metazoa > Chordata > Actinopteri > Salmoniformes > Salmonidae > Oncorhynchus > Oncorhynchus masou. The sequence goes on from NC_088220.1 coordinate 53,644,285, forward strand.
GAGTGCTCACAGACACTACACAAAAACAAGATCACACAAACTAAAGGAGGAAAAAAGGCTGCCTAAGTATGATCCCCAATCATAGACAACGATAGACAGCTGCCTCTGATTGGGAACCATACCTGGCCAACAAAGAAATAGAAAAACTAGAATGCACACCCAAATCACACCCCGACCTAACCAAATTGAGAAATAAAAAGGCTCTCTAAGGTCAAGGCGTGACATAGGGAGCTGATTCTAGATTTAAATTTGGATTGGAGATGTTTAATGTGAGTCTGGAAGGAGAGTTTACAGTCTACCAGACACTTAGGTATTTGTTGTTGTCCACATATTCTAAGTCAGAACTGTCCAGAGTAGTGATGCTGGGCAGGTGTGGGCAGCGATCGGTTGAAGAGCCTGCGTTTAGTTTTACTTGCATTTAAGAGCAATTGGAGGCCACAGATGGAGAGTTGTAATGGCATGGAAGCTCGTCTGGAGGTTAGTTAACAGTGTCCAAAGAAGGGCCAGAAGTATACAGAATTGTGTCGTCTGCATAGAGGTGGATCAGAGAATCCACCACTAGTATAAGTAGTACCTTTTCACTTGAGGGATCAGATTTCTTTGGGAAAGGGAAAGGAAGGGAAAGGGGCATACTTAGTCAGTTGTACTACTGAATTCATTCAACTGAAATGTGTCTTCTGCATTAAACCCAACCCCTCTGAAACTGAGAGGTACGGGGAACTGCCTTAATCGAAATCCACATCATCGGCATTCGGGGAACCAGGTTTTTAAAGAAAGCACTGCATAACGCAGGATGAAATTAGTAAGGAGCTTGCAGACCAGCTGAGCACATTGATAACACATATGTCATAAAATATCTCATTGGAAATCTTGACTGTTGGGCATTGCGACACCCTGAGACACAATGGAGGTGTTTGATATTGGATTGCAGACTTTTAGTGATTGCTTTGTCAGGCAGGGTTGGATTCCACTAAAAGCTACATGGAGGACTGTACTTAAATAACTCTTGAGGCAGTTGAACAACAACTTCATTGTGTCATTTACAAGCTCTCACCATTGCAGCAGGCAGCCACACTTTTAATAAAATATGACTCGACAAGGGTGCCCGTTGTTACACAGTGATTGTTATAATTTAGCATAAACTTAAAAACTAGAAAGGAAAAATTCTATTGATTACAATATTGTAGCCTTAAAACAAGTGAGTAGGCCTAACAATGACAACACTTAACTAAGGATGCTGATTAATCATCATTCCAAGACACTCTGGTATCCCACGGCCTTAAAATAACAGTGCTTACAGTAGCTGCTGCATTCGTTTATCCACTTCAGAAATTCAGTCTGACGATTTCAACTCTGTGTCAAACTACCTTTGTGCATTCAGAATGAGCTGAAGTCCTTGAAACAAGTAACAGTCATAACACTACTGTGGATGTAGTGAGACTATAAACAGTTTTGAATATTTACGACAGTTTTTTGGCCACCAGACGATGTCACTGTTGTTGTCCCCAGGTTCCTCTTGTGTACAAAGGGGCTCAGGCAGAGATGGTTGAGCAGATTGTTAACCTGAGAGCAGAGGTCAAGAAAGTCCATCTGAAGTCTGTCTGAGATGAAATGGAATGGAGCAAAATTGGATGGGATGAACAATTTTGGTGCAGGAATGACCAAGTCAGTAGTTTTGGAGAGATTGCCTCTGTACAACACTGTACAACAAGGATCTTTGGAATAATTCTATTGTTGCTCTTCAGAGAATTCCAATGCAGATGACCATTACGTAAAGACTAGTTACTCGATAATTCATCATATATCTACCGCTGCAGAGTGACTTAAGAAACACTGGCTACATCTGAATGAGGGCAAAGTCCTGGAACAGATCAAATGGTTGATATGGTTTGTTACATTTTACAGCAATCGGTAATGAGGAAGTTAAGTTGACTTTTATCTGTCTAAGAGAACTGAAATAATTCAAAGTGACATGTAATCATATTGCATATTAAGATATCACTAAAATAACCACAGGTAGCTCTTAGCCAACATGGTATCATTAGTGATATTTAACCATTCTAGTTACTGTATGTCACCTGCATTGACATTACTTATGGTGAGATATTACTTATGTCACAATTACATTGCGATAGACCATTCAAAGGGAGACAGTTTGTAGGGTTCTATCTTGACAGTTAACAGTGTGAAAGGGTTAAATCATTAAAGCTATGGAGGAAAACACAGTTGACCATGTCTGCCCATAGACTCTTCGCCTTTGGACGTGACCTATAGCTATAGTCAATCTGCCCTGGATCCCACCCTATCCATGCCCCTGTAATCCATTCCCCACTTCCCTCAGAGGAATCTCAAGTGAAATTCAAAAACAAAATCACAGCTGCTGAGTCAAACAGTTTGGCCACTTCATCTCCCACATAGTAATCCTCAGTTTCCATTTGCTTTCATTGTATCATGAAATACAATCCACCCCATACCCATTGCTTTTCTCCCTAACGTGTTTCTCTCATGAATCATTTTACAAATATATCATACAGCATGTGGGTGTACTCTTTAACGTTGTGGTAACTGTTAGCTAATTTCCTTTGCCTACGTTACCAGTATGTTTTTTTTCTTCTTTGAGGTTCTTTCTCACATCTATTCATCATAACTCAAGTAAAGTATCAATATATGTCCATTTATTACATTTCTTTTCATTTCCATAATTCATAGTGTGTGTTGGTGGATAAGAGAAAAACACATCCTGAGGCCACTTAGAGAGGGGAGCTAATTATGGTAGCCTGTGATGTAGTGTGTGTGTGTGTGTGTGCAGTTGCGCATGTGTGTGTGTGTGTGTGATTATGCTTTTGTGTGTTTGTGCAGTGAGTGTGTGTGGAACATTAACCTAGCTGCCGCATTGAGCTCGCTTGAGATAAACAGGGTGGTGACTGGATAAGGCTGTTCATGCTCAATGTCATAGAAGTCCACACTCATATTCTAATGAAGACTTATGCTATGCAAATCATACTCAAATCAGCTTAATAATCAGCTTATTTCATGTTTGTCTCTTTGCTTTTTCTATATTTGAATGTTTAATTCATTTAGCCTTTGATATTTGTCAATGTCAAGTCCTCCAAGTACTGTAAGACGATGAAAGCATCCTCGGTGTCCTTTTCCTTCCTAGCGAGTGGAAAGGAAGTAGAGAAATTTGAAAATAGACAAAATTCGACTTTGATTGTATATTAAAAGAGAAATGGGCCATGTAACATTTGTCAGTGTTGTTGAGATGTTTAGCCCAGTATTTGCTATGATTCACTACCTTGATTCTTGCATTGAATTAAACTTTCCCTTCAAACTTATGAGATGAGACTGCATTTCTGTTTGGCAGTTTCCCAAGAAAAAACACTACATAATATCGTCATCTATACATTTTTCATGAATATGGAATGTTTCATCATTTATTTAGAAATAAACTCTCCAAATGCGAGGCTATATTAGTGAAGCTTTATGTCATATTGTTTGAGGTATGCTCGTTAAAATAAGTGTGCATAAGACGATTATATTGTTCTGGATGAGAATCCCTGTATCAGGTATAAAGGTAAGACCCAGATGCAAACCACATCGAATAAACAATAGTTTACTATTCCAACAGGGGCAGGCAATAGACAGGTCAAGGCAGGCAGGGGTCAGTAAACCAGAGGTGGGGCAACGGTACCAGGCGGCAGGCAGGCTCAGGGTCAGGGTAAGACAAAGGTTGGTAATACAGAGGGGGGCAAAGGTACAGGTCGGCAGGCAGGCTAAGGGTCGGGGGCAGGCAGAGTGGAAAGGCAGGCAGGCTCGGAGTCAGGACAGGCAAGGGTCAAAAACCAGGAGGGCGAGAAAAGAGAGACTGGGAAAAGCATGAGTTGAGACAAAACACTGGTTGACTTGAACTGGCAACAGACAAACAGAGAGCACAAGTATAAATACACAGGGGATAAGGGGAAATGGGGAAGATGGGCGACATCTGGAGGGGGGTGGAGACAATCACAAAGACAGGTGAAACAGATCAGGGTGTGACACCCTATACAAAGTCTTAGCAAGTACAATCTTACAGATCCTGTCTGAGGTTCAGTGTTTATCAAATAAAATGGTATTTGTCACATACACATGGTTAGCAGATGTTAATGAGAGTGTAGCGAAATGCTTGTGATTCTAGTTCCGACAATGCAGTAACAACCAACGAGTAATCTAACCTAACAATTTCACAACAACTACCGTATACACACAAGTGTAAAGGGATGAAGAATATGAACATAAGAATATATGAATGAGTGATGGTACAGAACGGCATAGGCAAGATGCAGTAGATGGTATAGAGTACAGTATATACATATGAGATGAGTAATGTAGGGTATGGAAACATTATATTAAGTGGCATTGTTTAAAGTGGCTAGTGATACATTTTTACACACATTTTTACATTATTAAAGTCGCTGGAGTTGAGTCAGTATGTTGGTAGCAGCCACTCAATGTTAGTGGTGGCTGTTTAACAGTCTGATGGCCTTGAGATAGAAGCTGTTTTTCAGTCTCTCAGTCCCTGCTTTGATGCACCTGTACTGACCTCGCCTTCTGGATGATAGCGGGGTGAACAGGCAGGGTGGTTGTTGTCCTTGATGATCTTTATGGCCTTCCTGTGACATCGGTTGGTGTATGTGTCCTCGAGGGCAGGTAGTTTGCCTCCGGTGATGCGTTGTGCAGACCTCAACACCTTCTGGAGAGCCTTACGGTTGTGGGCGGAGCAGTTGCCGTACTAGGCAGTGATACAGCCCGAAAGGATGCACTCCTTTATTTTATTGTTGTTTATCACTGAGGGGCAGGCATGTAGCTGCTGTAAATTGCTGAATTTAACAGCTTTCATATTCAAATGCATCAGACAGAAAACAGCATGATTCCCGAACGGTTTTTTGAGTCCAGACTCACCAAGGTCTTTACTTTTCACTGTAAAAACAACAGACTACATTGAGTATTTTTTTACCACCACCTTTTCATCAGCAATAGTTAACTATTATGCTTGTAATACTTATTGAATCATTCATTTTAATTGTCCGCACCGTGCCAGTATAAAACGGCACATGTGACAGACAGATATAGAGAGGGTACACAATTGATGTTGAGAAGCTTTCCCCCCTGAGGAACATAATGATACCTTACATTGACTTCTTAAAGAAGTCTACTTGATTACCTTCAACCCCTGACTGACCTGGAGGGAAATCATGTTTTTGATAGAGCTAGAATCTAACTCTGTGGGAAAGTTCTCAGTCACAGCCACAACCAGTACAGGTACATCTGCCTATCTCTATCTACCTATCTGTCACGTTCTGACCTTTATTTCCTTTGTTTTGTATTTATTAAGTATGGTCAGGGTGTGAGTTGGGTTTGCAGTCTATGTTTGTTTTTTTAGGTTTTGGGTATTTCTATGTTTCGGCCTAGTATGGTTCTCAATCAGAGGCAGGTGTCATTAGTTGTCTCTGATTGAGAATCATACTTAGGTAGCCTGGGTTTCACTGCGTGTTTGTGGGTGATTGTTCCTGTCTCTGTGTTTGCACCAGATAGGACTGTTTTGGGTTTTCACATTTCTTGTTTTTGTTAGTTTGTTCATGTGAAGTGATTTATTAAAACATGAATCGAAATAACCACGCTGCGCTTTGGTCCGCCTCTCCGTCAATGGAAGAAATCTCTTACAAAATCACCCACCACAACAGGACCAAGTGGCGTGGTAACGGGCAACAGCAAAACCAGCAGCAGGAGAAGGAACAGAGGCAGCAGCAGCAGGAACAGCAACAGCGAGGTCAGGATTTCGGGACATGGGAGCAGAATCTGGACTACACAACTTGGGAAGAGATAGACAGGTGGGCGGTAGACCCAGGGAGAGTGCCGGAGCCCGCCTGGGATTCGATGGAGCAGTGTGCGGAAGGTTACGGGAGAATGAGGTTGGCGAAGCAAGCACGGCGGCGTGGACGGAAGCCCGAGAGTCAGCCCCAAAAATATCTTGGGGGGTGGCACAGGGGGAGTGTGGCAGAGTCAGGAGTCAGACCTGAGTCAACTCCCCCCGTTTATCGTGAGGAGCCATGGAGGAGCTCAGAACCAGAGCTGGTGTTGGAGGTGAGCGAAGCAGAGACTGTGAAGGAGTTAATGGGGAAATTGGAGGAGAGAGATATGAGGGAGTTGCTGGTTTGGTGCATGAGGCACGACATTCGCCCGACAGAGCGTGTCAGGGATTTAATGGCACCGGGGTCAGCTCTCCATACTCATCCTGAGGTGCGTGCTAGGGGTCTGGTGAAGACTGTGCCAGCCTCATGCACCAGGCCTCCTATGCATCTCCCTAGCCTTGCACGTCCTGTGCCATCTCAGCACTACAGTGCTCCTAGCAGTGCTAACCGTGGCGGGAGTGGTGCTGGTCAGGCACCGTGTTATGCGGTGGTTCGCACGGTGTCCCCAGTACGCGTGCTTAGCCCGGTGCGCTACATCCCAGCTTCCCACATCTGCCGGGCTAAGGTGAAATCCAGCCAGGGCGGTTGGTGCCAGCCCTGCTCTAAAGATCTCCAGTACGCCTTCACGGTCCGGTCCATCCAGTGCCACCTCCACACACCAGCCCTCCGGTGGCGGTTCCCCGCACCAGGCTTCCTGTGCGTGTCCTCGGCCCAGTACCACCAGTGCCAGCACCACGCATCAGGCCTACAGTGTGTCCTGCCTCTCCAGCGCTGCCGGAGCTTCCCGCCTGTCTGGCGCTGCTGCCGGAGCTTCCCGCCGGTCCAGCGCTGCTGCCGGAGCCTCCCGCCGGTCCGGCGCTGCTGCCGGAGCCTCCCGCCTGTCCGGCGCTGCTGCCGGAGCCTCCCGCCTGTCCGGCGCTGCTGACGGAGCCTCCCGCCTGTCCGGCGCTGCTGCTGGAGTCTGAGGCGCCAGAGCCCCTCAGCCCAGAGGCGCCAGAGACCCTCAGCCCAGAGGAGCCAGAGCCCCTCAGCCCAGAGGCGCCAGAGCACCTCTGTCCCGAGCTGCCCCTCTGTCCCGAGCTGTCATTGAGAGGGGTTGCCATGGTTAGAGAGCCACGGAGGCGGACAATGAGGCGGACTAAGGCAATGGTGAAGTGGGGTCCTCGTCCCGCGCCAGAGCCGCCACCGCGGACAGACGCCCACCCAGACCCTCCCCTATAGGTCAAGGTTTTGCGGCCGGAGTCCGCACCTTTGGGGGGTGGCACTGTCACGTTCTGACCTTTATTTCCTTTGTTTTGTATTTATTTAGTATGGTCAGGGCGTGAGTTGGGTGGGCAGTCTATGTTTGTTTTTCTAGGTTTTGGGTATTTGTATGTTTCGGCCTAGTATGATTCTCAATCAGAGGCAGGTGTCATTAGTTGTCTCTGATTGAGAATCATACTTTGGTAGCCTGGGTTTCACTGTGTGTTTGTGGGTGATTGTTCCTGTCTCTGTGTTTGCACCAGATAGGACTGTTTTGGGTTTTCACATTTCTTGTTTTTGTTAGTTTGTTCATATGAAGTGATTTATTAAAACATGAATCAAAATAACCACGCTGCGCTTTGGTCCGCCTCTCCGTCAATGGAAGAAATCCCTTACACTATCAAGTCGACCACATTAAGCTGAGAGCTTCATCTCAGCTTTAGAGAGGTGATTTGGGCCAGGCCAATGACCCATGTCTTCATTCATTGGACTGACTTCTTTACAGGCCCATTGTGACCGACTCTTCCAATCAGTCCAACATCGGTGTGGGATAATGCCATCACCTGGTTGTATGGGAGACACTCCAGTGGAATTCATTTCCTGTTTGTGTTCACCTTGTTTCTTTGCTTAATGGTAAGCCCTGTACTCTACACCCATGTACCACATGAAGGCAGGATTGTATAGAGGAGATCTGTATAATATCTTTATATTACTTGGATCCTCATGTAGGTAACATTATATTCCTATCCACATCCAATATACAATATATCTCTATCAGGAAACAGTGATTGAAAAACATTGGCTTGCTTTCACAGCCAGCTGGAGGTCATGATGAGAGGTTACCAGAGCAAAGAATAGAGAGAGGTTTTTGCTTTTGCGCACTAGTCTATTTTAAAAGATTGGTAGAAGGAACACCTGGGTGTTTGTTTGCTCCATGGAGATTTAGATTAAATCTTGATTTTGTTTGAGAATGCGTGGGCGGATCATTTACATGATCCCCCACAACCACTTTTCTGGGTTGTCTGATATTTCCGGTGAGCCGACCTTGAAAGACTAAACGATGAGAAAACAAAAGCATATTTGAAAAAAAATCATGTCTCCACTGATTATGTCAAATCTGACTGTTACTTTTCTCTATCCTTTTCCTCTCTTGGCGACGAGATTTCAATTTGTATTTCTTTAGACACTGATGTCTATGATGGTTAAATACGGATTAGAAAAACAGACTAAAGCACTTAGGAGTCTTCATCTGACTGACAGTAGATAATGGAAGGTCTCTGTGACGTGGCCGTTATGTTAAGGCTATAAAAAGCTGCAATTATAAGCATTGTCATTGACAGACACAGGCACTTGTCACAAACATACAATGAATCACTGCTCACAAAAAGATACAATGACACTCAAGGATTTTTTATAACGTTTTTGTGGATCCAGATTGATTTATGATTGAAACCTACCATTGAACAATATATTGTGCCACAGTCAGTGTAATTGTGTTTCATATATTGATGCTGCAATGCTGCAATGCACTTTGTACAGACAAAATAGCTGAAGTAATATCTTTTGATGAACCAAGTATAGAGAATGAATTGTGAAAATAAAAAAACTATTATGATTGAAACGACTCTCCCTCTGTGCTTTTTGTTCTTAAATTCCAATGTTTTTTTTGCTATGTTGCTCACTGTTTTAGCCAACAGACATTATTATTTTTAGACGAGACATTTTTTTCTTTGTCTTTTCAAAAATAAGATAGATCGAAAGATGCAAGTCTCTTCCTTCTCAGTCTCTATCTTTTCCCTCTGCCAGGTCTGAGTGTTCCTCTTCAGGCTGGGCTCCCTAGTTCCAATATAATTAGAGCTATAGCTCGTTTTTTTATTTGTATGCTTCTCCTGGTGAGCAGTCACGCATTTTCCCAGCATTGGTCTCAATCGCACATCTGCAAAAATGAAATAGGATTCATTGGAGTTCGTAGCTGGCAATTCCTGAGATGCAGTTTCAGTCATGTGCACAAACTGTACCAGAATCTTGTGATTTTCTACTGATAGAGAGCGATTGCAATAGAACCCCAAAAATGAATAATGCCATGTTAGCTATACAATGTTAATAAAGTACAATGACATAGTTTTGAAATGGCAACCATTCCTATCCTCAGTATACCTTTTCAGGAATGGCTATTACATTTTTTAAATAACCCTAATTTATATTATAGTGAGTGTGGAAATTGAGCCTGGAAATATTATCTACCTTCCTTATGAAATATGGTTACGCACATTATTGAATTACATTTCATATTACACCCACCATCTTCTTTTCCTTTGACTTGATATTCCGTATAGCTGTTATAAGTGGGAAGTCTCAATCTGACAAATCACAGGATGCACTCTTCCTTTAGAGGTTCATTTCAGAAGCCATTGACTTCCTTCCTGGCAGAGAACAAGGACAATGGGATGATTGAATAAAATGGCTACGAGCTGATCCTTTCTGACACCTTATCAATTTACAGGCAACAGCACTTTATGTCAGTGAGGAAAAAGGTGTAAGGGGTGCTGTTACAGGGGGAGACGTCTAATAATGTTCCCTCTATCTTTCACCTCAATGAATAACACAACAGATTGATGGATGTGATGCCCTCTATTTCCATGTAAATTGTGCTTCTTACAGCAGCTCAAGTTGATTGGGTGAGATACAGTAAGGTTGTTGATCAATTGTCGTGATGGAAATTTGTGTTGCTAGAAGTAGAGTATGTTTCACAACTGGCTATGCACCTTACAGGGCTCATACTTTAGACTAAAGCAACTAGACACTGCAAAACAACTGGATGGGGCAATGGTTAGAGACAGCAAGGACAACCGTTTTAATGGGGGGAACAATGTTTCTAACAATGAGACTTTTAACTTTGAGCATACATTGCATTCAGAAAGTATTCAGACCTTTTCCCTTTCAAAATGATTTTTACTTTACAGCCGTATTCTAAACTGGATTAAATGAATGTTTTTCCTCATCAGCCTACACACAATACCCCATAATTACAGGTTTTCAGAAAACAGAAATAGCTTATTGACATAAATATTCAGACCTTTTGCTATGAGACTCAAAATTGAGCTCAGGTTCATAATGTTTCCATTGATCATACTTGAGATGTTCTACAACTTGACTGGAATCCACCTGTGGTAAATTCAATTGATTTGGAAAGGTCCCACAGTTGACAGTGCATGTCAGAGCAAAAACCAAACCATGAGGTCAAAGGAATTGCCCGTAGAGCTCCGAGACAGGATTGTGTCAAGGCACACATCTGGGGAAGGGTACCAAAACATTTCTGCAGCATTGAAGGTCCCCAAGAACACAGTGGCATCAATCATTCTAATATTGAATAAGTTTGGAACCACCTAGACTCTTCCTAGAGCTGGCCACCTGGCCGAAGTGCTCATGGTCAGAGCTCCAGAGTTTCTCTGTGGAGATGGGAGAACCTTCCAGAAGGACAACAATCTCTGCAGCACTCCACCAATCAGGCCTTTATGGTAGAGTGGCCAGAAAACGCAGGTGTGGCTTCGGGACAAGTCTCTGAATGTCCTTGAGTGACCGAGCAAGAGCCCAGACTTAAACCCGATCGAACATCTCCGGAGAGACTTGAAAATAGCTGTGCAGTGATGCTCCCCATCCAACCTGACTGAGCTCGACGAATGGGAGAAACTCCCAAAATACAGGTGTGCCAAGCTTCAATAATTATACCCAAGAATACTCGAAGCTGTAAGAGCTGCAAAAGATGCTTCAACAAAGTACTGAGAAAAGGGTCTGTAATTCTTATGTCAATGTAATGTCAGTTTATTTTATTTTATACATTTGCAAAAATGTATAAAAACCTGTTTTGCTTTGTCATTATGGGATATTGTGTGTGGATTGATGAGGGAAAAATGTATGTAATCCATTTTAGAATAAGGCTGTAAAGTAACAAAATGAGGAAAAGGGGAAGGGGTCTGAATACATTCCGAATCCACTGTATATGTGGGGAATTCTCTAAGGTTTGCTTGTTAGAACTCAAAACTTATCTTCCACTTTGCCTTGCGACACGTAAATGATTGTGTAATCCCTCTTGGCTGGGGAATATGACGAGCAAAGGCTCTGCTGTAAGGGCAAGGCTGCTTGAGAGCTGTCCAGGGTCCTGACTGCTCTCGCCTCTTTCTTCTGGTGGTGCTGAACAGACAGCCTGACTTCTCTGCATGTTGATCGACACCCTCTACATATACAGAATCTGGACTAAGGTGGTGCCTAGCAGTGGTTCAAGGAGAGACTGTTTATAGTGGTAAAATACACCAGACTAAACTATCATAAATGTTCAATAGCATAGGGAGCAGAAGAGGAAGTCCTTCACTGGTTGTTATCTTAGCCAGATAATTGCAATTGTCTTATATAAGGAATACATGGAGAGGAGATTCTTGATTTTCTAATTACATCATCCATTATCTATTTTTTTCAAACATGACACTTTTTTAAATAAAACAACGCAACTAGTCTTATTTAATTGTTACAAATTACGGCAATAAGATTACAAATTCAAAACTGTTGATGCTATACTTTTGATGTATTAGCCAAGAGGAAAACACCTATGGGCTATAAAATGGATATATGGCTAAGCTCACAACCGGACTGGACTTCTTCTTCTGCTCCCTTTGTAACCTGATTCAATAATTGTTACTTGTGATCGCAGAGGGATAATTATGATACAATTATTGTCTACCATCCTCTGCAGATCAAGATAGGTTAACCCTGATAGCCACTGGCAACTGATATACTTTAATATCCATAGTGCCTCTATTTACTACTGTATCACAATAGGCACAAATTGACTAGGAGCACTAAGGAAAAATACCCCTGTCTCAGGACACTCCATACGAGGTCACAAAGGAAACATCCTCCATAAGACATGACAGAATCAGAACTGTGTGTCTCCAGCACGAGCATGACTGATCTGGAGACACAGCAGTTCAGAATGTGGGCTAGCATGCATCTCTCTCTCTCTCTTACTTCTCTCGCTCTCTTCTCTCTCTGTGTCTCTGTGTCTCTCTCTCTCACACTGTCTCTCTCACTCGCACTCTCTCACTCGCGCTCTCTTACTCTCTCTGATGAGGAGCTGAGGCACAATATGGAAGAAACTAAAGTGTTCCAGTCCTGTGTCCAACCCCTAAGGACAGCGGTAGTCTCAACGCATCCTGGTCATAATGAATTACCTGTCCAAATGCATCCCACTCTCACAGTCAAATGCATCTCCAAACTCTATTGTTTCACTGAAACACAAATGTTTTCTGTTACAAAAGCTTTGTCTAATGGCAGATTTAAACATAATTAGCTCAAAAGGGTTTCAAAAGAATGGGAATGAGGGTTTTGTCAAAACTTGGCTATAGGCTACAGACACAATGTTAGCTAGTGTGAAATTATTAGAGAAAAACATGCTACACGTCGCACATGGCATTGCTATGGTAACATCTATGGGTGCCTGTTTGCCAGAATGTAGGACTTCAGACTTGAAGAACCGTGGCTCGAGAGAAATGACTAGAGAAAAATATGCTACACATCACACATAGAATTGCTATGATATGGCTGCTAGAATGTAGGAATTCAGACTCAAAGAACTTTTCACGTGTCACATGTTATCGCTACAGCTGCCTTTTTTTACTAGTATCAAACCCATCCACATGTCTGTTATGATTGATGGGGTTTTACACTGAGCATGTACTGTTGCTTTTGACAAGAGGTTAGTGTTAAGTAACACAGCTGAATCTTATGTTTATGTTCCTCTTATTGATCTACAGTAGATGCCAATATCTTTATGGTAAATGTGTGTTTAAGGCATTTGTTTTTTATAAAGGCAGTTATAAGGAGCCATTACAAAATAATATTTAACAGGTCCTGTGTAATGTATTATACATGTACAGTTGGTATAGAAAGTCACCTCCCGCTTTCAAAATGTTAACCTTTTGTTGCCTACCAGCCTGAAATAAACACATTAAATTAGATTTTTTTCCTGGCTTTATTTACACTCAGTAACCCACAATATTCAAGTGAGAAAAAAAAAACTGAAAATTAATTAAAAGTAAAACCGTAAAATACCCCATTTGGATAAGTGAACACTCCCTCTTAGAAATGCATTTGCAAACTTGCTGAGGTATAACCAATCACCTTCCAGATCACATATCACATATAATTGGCTTCCAACTGTCAACTGTCATCAATTGTAGTGACTTTGATTAGTTCAGAATAAGGTTAAGACTATTATTGAGAAGTGGAAGGTGTATGGCATAGATCAGGCCTTCCCTCCAAACTGGATGACCGAGCAAGGAGGAGACTGATCAGAGACTCTTCCAAGAAGCCAATGGCGACTTTGAAGGAGCTTCAGGCCTTTATGGCAAAGACTGGTCAATGTGTGCATGTGACCACAATATCACAAGCGCTCCACAAATCTGGCCTCTATGGGAGGGTGGCAAGAAAAAAAGCCACATCAAATCTCTTTTAAGCTTTGCCAAAACGCACATTGTAGAGTCTGAGGCCAAGTGGCAAAATGTGCTGTGGTCAGATGATACCAAAATGGAACTTTTTGTCATGGACGCAAAACGATATGTCTGGCGACGACCCAGTACATCTTTCCACCCAAAGAACACGATGCCTACAGTAAAGCACGGTGGGTGGCAGCGTGAGGATAGAATTCTTGAGGATAACCTGCAGGCCTCTGCCGGGAAGTTGAAAATGGTGAACATGTTTTTTTCCCAGTTTATTTTCCCTTGGATATTGTGGGTTACTGTGTGTAAATACAGCCGGAAAAAGTCAGCTTTTATGTGTTTTCATGTCAGGCTGTAAGGCAACAAAAGGTGAACATTTTGAAAGGGGGTGGTGACTTTCTATACCCACTGTAGACCTTTGGTGCAATGAGATGTTGTGGAGGTCTTACAGCAGGTCTTACAATGTGATTAAAGTATCATATCATTGGATGGTACACAGGTGGCTCAGAGAATGTGATACCGCTCCCATTCCTCAGACCTATGAGGAATATCCCGTCACTGTGTACGTCAAGATAACCTGAACATTGTCTTACATTGCATGCATATGCTCTCTAAATCAGATACCAAGTCGACTCATGAATTGTTCATGAAAGCATACTGTATATGCCAGGCCAGGCATCATTTACATTTCAAAGACGTGTTCTTTGAATCTATGTTCTGCCTCAAAGAGAAACGTGGCATTTCTTTGGTCATGTAAATCTTGGATATTCTTGGCAATATACAAAATTCATAATACATGAGGTATTTTTAGATCCTTGTTTTGATGTGTTGTGTAAACTGTACTCTCTCATCACCTCGTCATGGTAAACTGGGATTCTTTTGAACCGCAAAACGTTCTTGTACGTTTGTACCAAATTTTCCTGTACATCTCAGCACAAACAGAGATAATTTTTCTATAAACTTGTGGTTCCAACTCCTCCTCCCCCTCTCCCACTGTAGGAAGTGAGTTTAGCAGTCATGTGGTTGAATCATTTTCTCTCTAATGACCAGCTTTCCGCATCAGCCCAGTCTGCCGCCGTGACTCAGTGGAAAAGAGCAGATGATTGATTTAGATAAGGCACATTGTGCTTTTCCATACTGCCTTATTTGCACAGCAAACTCCCTCTGTGTCTTGGAACCACAGCAAATTGGTTATATTTGTGTACGCTCACAGTCACAGCAGACAGACTAACGCTTGTTCGGCTTGAAAAATTAAACTGGCACATTTACACGGAAACATGGTCTGTATTTAAAGTGAACGTCCTTGATTGTATTTCTAAACTTTGAATTATTTTCTGTACGTCATAACTGTTTGTTTTTTTATCTCAAAGCCCAACGTCAATCCCCGAGGGATTCATGAGGTAGAGTAAGATCTGCCCCACAAACATTCTCACCTAAAATTACATTCCCAGATGGGGATTTTTTGTACATTTTGTACATTTTTGCTCACATACAAAGTCACATTTTGTCATCGTGCCAAGTTTCAGGATCCTGGCCTAATATTTACTGGTTTTAAGACAGTTGGATGGTTTTGATGGTTTCAGATATGGATTATTGATCAGATGTCAGATGTCAATTTAAAAGTGAGCTTTTGTGAAATGTGGAAATTGAAGCAGAGGTCTTCTAGGCCTACTTCCTACCTAAGACCTCATTAGAGGAAAACATTTGAGCATTTGATCATTCAAATGTGGTGTGTATTTGTTTCAATTAGATAATTGGATGGATTTTGATTTTCTATGGGTACTGTATGCAATAATTCACTAATGTATCACACTACAATTGTACTACCGAACAATATGGATGCCCTGGCCCCTGGGTGCCATTTGCCTGGTCACAGTTGGAGTTCATAACATTTTTGGTTTAGGCTCAAAACAAGTGTTGGTCAAAAAGAACACACACACACACACACACACACACAAAGGTGATCTACAGAGCAAACATATTCAGGAGCAAAAGTAGCAAAACTCCAACAGGCTAGAAACATCCTAGATGTTACTTCTTTACAGTAACCTCTCTTATTATATCACACATACCCCCCAACACAAAGATATACAAACACATAACAACCTAACATTCACAGAAAAATAAAGAAAATTACTTCACAGATCTTCGTTGTAAAGGGTTTAAACACTGTTTCCCATGCTTGTTCAATGAACCATAAACAATTAATAAACATGCACCTGTAGAACGGTCGTTAAGACACTAACAGCTTACAGACGGTAGGCAATTAAGGTCACAGTTATGAAAATGTAGGACACTAAAGAGGCCTTTCTACTGACTCTGAAAAACACCAAAAGAAAAATGCCCAGGGTCCCTGCTCATCTGCGTGAATGTACCTTAGGCATGCTGCAAGGAGGCATGAGAACTACAGATGTGGCCATGGCAATAAATTGCAATGTCCATACTGTGAGATGCTTAAGACAGTGCTACAGGGAGACAGGACGGACAGCTGATCGTCCTCGCAGTGGCAGACCACGTGTAACAACACCTCCACAGGATCGGTACATCTGAACATCACACCTGCGGGACAGTTACAGGATGTCAACAACAACTGCCCGAGTTACACCAACGCACAATCCCTCCATCAGTGCTCACTGTCTGCAATAGGCTGAGAGGGGCTGGACTGAGGGCTTGTAGGCCTGTTGTAAGGCAGGTCCTCACCAGACATCATTGGCAACAATATCGCCTATGGGCACAAACACACCGTCGGAGGCTTGAGACAGGACTGGCAAAAAGTGCTCTTCACTGACGAGTCTCGGTTTTGTCTCACCAGGGGTGATAGTTGGATTCGCGTTTATCGTTGAAGGAATGAGCATTACACCGAAGCCTGTACTCTTGAGTGGGATCGATTTGAAGGCGGAGGGTTCCTGCAAGACAGGAATGTCAGTGTTTTGCCATTGCCAACAAAGAGCCTGGATCTCAATCCCATTGAGCACGTCTGGGACCTGTTGGATCGGAGGGTGAGGGCTAGGGCCATTCCCCCCAAGAAATGTCTGGGAACTTGCAGGTGCCTTGGTGGAAGAGTGGGATAACATCTCACAGCAAACCTGGCAAATCTGGTGCAGTCCATGAGGAGGAGATGCACTGCAGTACTTAATGCAGCTGGTGGCCACACCGGATTATGACTTTTGATTCTGATCCCTCCTTTGTTCAGGGTCACATTATTCCATTTCTGTTTGTCACATGTCTGTGGAACTTGTTCAGTTTATGTCTCAGTTGCTGAATCTTGTTATGTTCATACACACATTTACACATGTTAAATTTGCTGAAAATAAGTGCAGTTGACAGTGACAGTTTCTTTTTTTGCTGAGTTTATTTACAGTTCCAATGCTACTACATTTTCACTGGCTTGCAAAAACTCACAAAACACATACCAAATATCATGAAACTCTGGGGCTTTCTTTTTCACTATATAAGTTCATTTTCCAAGAGCCAGGCTTGATGTTAATTATTTTAACATCTTATGGCCAGGGGCAGTATTGAGTAGCTTGGATGAATAAGGTGCCCAGAGTAAACTGCCTGCTCCTCAGTCCCAGTTGCTAATATATGCATATTATTAGGATAGAAAACAGTCTGAAGTTTCTAAAACAGTTTGAATGATGTCTGTGAGTATAACAGAACTCATTTGGCAGGCAAAAACCCGAGAAAAAATCCAACCAGGAAGTGGGAAATCTGAGGTTGGTCGATTTTCAACTCAGCCCCTATTGAAGATACAGTGGGATATTGGTCATGTTGCACTCCTTAGGCATGCACCAGATGTCAACCATCTTTAGAAACTTGTTTGAGGCTTCTACTGTAAAGGAGGGGCTCATAAGGGCTCCTTGAGTCAGTGGTTAGCAGAGTGCCATGAGCTGGTCACGTGCAATCACATGAGAGGTAGCTCGCGTTCCATTGCTTTTCTACAGATAAAGGAATTCTCATGGTTGGGACATTATTGAAGATTCATGTGAATAACAACATCCTGAAGATTGATTCTATACATCGTTTGACATGTTTCTACGGACTGTAACGGAACATTTTGACATTTCGTCTGCTCCTAGTGAACGCGCATCGTGACTTTGGATTTGTTTACAAAACACGCTAACAAAAGTAGCTATTTGGACATAAATGATGGACATTATTGAACAAATCAAACATTTATTGTGGAACTGGGATTCCTGGGATTGCATTCCGATGAAGATCATCAAAGGTAAGTGAATATTTATAATGTTATTTCTGACTTCTGTTGACTGCACAATATGGCGGATATCTTTTTGGCTTGTTAGGTGTGTTTGCTTTTTCCATTAAGCTTTTTTGAAATCTGACACAGCGGTTGCATTAAGGAGACGTTTATCTAAAGTTCCATGTATAACACTTGTATTTTCATCAACATTTATAATGAGTATTTCTGTAAATTGATGTCGCTCTCTGTACAATCCCCGGATGTTTTTGGAACTACTGAACATAACGTGCCAGTGTATACTGAGATATTTTTATATAAATATGAACTTTATCAAACAAAACATACATGTATTGTGGAACATGAA
Source organism: Oncorhynchus masou masou (assembly GCF_036934945.1). Classification (NCBI taxonomy): domain Eukaryota; kingdom Metazoa; phylum Chordata; class Actinopteri; order Salmoniformes; family Salmonidae; genus Oncorhynchus; species Oncorhynchus masou. The sequence goes on from NC_088220.1 coordinate 53,662,531, forward strand.
GTCCTGTGAGTGTCATCTGATGAAGATCATCAAAGGTTAGTGATTAATTCTATCTCTATTTCTGATTTTTGTGACTCCACTCTTTGGCTGGAAAAATGGCTGTGCTTTTCTGTGACTTGGCTCTGACCTAACATAATAATTTGTGGTGCTTTCGCTGTAAAGACTATTTGAAATCAGACACGGTGGTGGGATTAACATCAAGATTACCTTTAAAATTGTATAAGATACTTGTATGTTTGAGGAATTGTAATTATGAGATTTCTGTTGTTTGAATTTGGCGCCCTGAACTTTCCCTGGCTGTTGCCATATCAATCCCGTTAACGGGATCTCAGCCATAAGAAGTTTAACCAATGACCAAGTGAGGGGGAACTGAAATACTTCCAGTGGCAAGTAATTGAACATCTAGCTTGTAATAGACAGAGATCAACCATTTTATTTTCTCTCTGATCAATCGGAATCCATACTTCAAGATTGTTTTGATCACGCGGATTGGGATATGTTCCGGGTAGCCTCTGAGAATAATATTGATGAATACATGGATACGGTAACTGAGTTTATCAGAAAATGTATAGGAGATGTACCCACTCTGACTATTAAAACCTACCCAAACAAGAAACCGTTGATAGATGGCAGCATTCGCGCAAAACTGTAAGCGCAAACCACCGCATTTAACCATGGCAAGGTGGAATATGGCCAAATACAAACAGTGTAGTTATTCCCTCCGTCAGGCAATCAAACAGGCAAAATGTCAGTACAGAGAGAAAGTGGAGTCGAAATTCAATGGCTCAGACATGTGATGGGGTCTACAGACAATCACGGACTACAAAGGGAAAACCAGCCATGTCACAGACACCAACGTCTTGCTTCCGGAAAAGCCAAACACCTTTTTTTCCCGCTTTGAGGAAAACACAGTGCCACCGACGCAGCCAGTTACCAAGGACTGTGGGCTCTCATTCTCCTTGGCCGACGTGAGTAAGACATTTAAGTATGTTAACCCTTGCAAGGCTGCAGGCCCAGATGGCATTCCTGGCCGCGTCCTCAGAGCATGCACAGACCAGCTGGCTGGAGTGTTTACAGACATATTCAATCGCTGCCTATCCCAGTCTGCTATCCCCACATGCTTTCAGATGTCCACTATTGTTCATGTACCCAAGAAAGAAACGGTATCTAAAGTAAATTACAATCGCCCTGTAGAACTCATTTCTGTCATCATGAAGTGCTTTGAGAGTCTAGTCAAGGATCATATCATCTCTACCTTACCTGACACCATAGACCCACTGGGCGCCAAAGACTTGGATGTCGATTAAGGCAGGCCCCCGCATCTCTCTGATTCAGAGAGGGTTAAACACATTTCAGTTGAGGGCATTCATTTGTACAACTGACTAGGTGTCCCCTTTCCCTTTCCAACTTCAATGTCATTACAGCCCCAATAGATCCACATACGATGCAATTGCCATCGCACTGCCCTATGCTGTCCATTGACTATAGCTCAGCATTCAACACCATAGTACCTTCCAAGCTCATCATTAAGCTCGGGCCCTGGTTCTGAACCCCTATGCAACTGGGTCCTAGACTTCCTGACGGGCCGCTCCCAGGTGGTGAAAGTAGGAAACAACACCTCCACTTCACTAATCCTCAACACAGGGGCCCCACAAGGGTGTGTGCTCAGCCCCCTCCTGTACTCCTTGTTCACCCATGAGTGCGTGGCCACGCACACCTCCAACTCAATCATCAAGTTTGCAGATGACACAACAATAGTAGGGCTGATTACCAGTAATTATGAATTACGAAGAAGGGGCAACAGGCTGGGAACTCTGACAAAAACAAGGGTGAATCGTGATAACGTTAGTGATCTTCAGGTGGTAGGTCTAGAAAGAGGCCTGATTTCCCGACTTACAATTTCGAGTTGAATGACCATTCAAATCATATTATCCCATTTTTTTTCCAGAGTTCCCAGTTGTCTTGAACTCATTGAAGTCAGATTAGCCTGTTCCGAGTTAACAGTTGTTTTGAGCGGGGCCGAAATCATGCTATATATACAGCATGGCCAATTTTGAATGTTTATCCTTTTAAGAAGGGAAAAGATAACCTTAAACCCATCATTGGGACCACACACCCACTCCACTGAATATCAGGCTAGTGATTGCTTTGCAATGCTTGCAGTTAGCCACTGATTCCTTCCAAACCACTCATTGTTGAACTTGCGATTTCCAACTTGTGTAATGTTTATGTACAATGGTCGATGAGCACCGATACGTTTTATCTATATTTTCGCTTCATTATTATCCTCATATGACAAGGACTAAAAATTATTTGCCGGTAGATTGTCAACTTGATTCATGATAATGACTGCCAGCTAAGATTTTGAAAGTATGATGTTGACATGATCAGTCAATCAAAGCTACTGTAGATATAACATGATTTGACAATTTTATCTCTGGCCAATGACCTTGAACTTTCTTGGATGTGCACTTCTAATGTAACTCTATGGCAGTACCCAAGGGGATGGACTTGTCGAGCTCTACCCTTAGATTTGGCAGTGACATAGTGTCCGCATGAGTGACAGAACACTGAGCCAATCACGGCACAACTATAGAACATTACCAACCCCTACACTCCATATTTTCCACTGGCTGCCCCACCACACCTGCATTTTGGAACTGCTTACTCAAAAAACTAAAAGAGGCCAAGTTTGTATGCAGCTTTATTAGCTCAATCAGCATTTTTTTTTTACATTGTTTGCAAACTGATATGTGACACGTATTAATGTCAAAATAACATGCAAAACAGGCAAACCCCCCACCCCCCAAAAAACTACAAATGTATGGGCCCACCTGGCTTGAATGACAGGTCGCCAACCACTGTCCATAAAACATAGTAACAGAGAGTGTTTCTAAAGTGGTCAAAGATGGTTGTAGGGCAGATTGTTTTAGACTGGAAAAAATAAAGCTTCTCAATTGTAAGTATTTGAAAAAATGCTTTAGTGGTAAACTAAATCTTCCCTTTAGTTCTTCAAACGATATGAGCCCTTTTTCCATTCCTTAAACCCCAAGTCGTCTTTACCAGGTGTGAAATTGTTATTGCCCTAAATTGGTGTAAAACTGGATAATACAGTGAATTCGGACAGATATTCCTGTACTACATGACATACAGTTAGGATGTTTTTAACAATGGGATTAGTAGTATTCTTCTTTAGTTTTCTTAAATGGAGCAGAGTACAAATATCCATCCATAGTTAAGCCTTTTGTGCACAACATTTCAGTCTGCAGCCAGGTTAAGCATAGTTTCTTGGAGAACCTAAACATTGCAGCCCTAATTTGTGCAGCCCAGTAATACACCTGTAGGTTTCGAAGTTGCAACCCCCCTCTTTCATTGGGCAAATAAAGAAGATAACCAAGGCTTAGATTTTTTCTGTTGCTCCATATAATTTGAGAGTATCTTTCTGATCTTTGGGAAAAACTAAAGGTGGTGGAGCCAGATTAATTGATTGAAATAGATTTGGGCAGAATATTCATCTTAATTATATTTATTCTACCAATAATAGATATAGGCAATGATGTCCATCTGTTGATGGATTCTGTTACACCTGTTACCATGGGTTCATAATTTGTTGAACTCAAGGAGCTCCTTTCTGGTGTGATTTCAATACCAATATATGTGGAATCTTGTTCTGTATTCACAAATGGAAGCTGTACAACTGGAGTCAGTCTCTCTTGCTTGTTGAGGAAAAGGTTGGAAGATTTGCTTTTATTCACTTTAAACCCAGAAAACTGACCAAGTTATTCATTAAATTGGAGAGGGAAGAGATATAATTCTTTAGATCTGTTAGGAATAAGAGGGTATCATCAGCATACAGGGCCACTCGATGTTCAAAATCTGATGTTTTAAATCCACTAATTGACGGGTGGGCCCTTACTGCAATGGCAAAGGGTTCTATAGCTAAAAGAAAGAATCCTGGACTAGCCGGACATCCTTGTCTTGTGCCCCGAAAAAGCTTAAAAGGTTGTGAAATCAAGTTGTTAGTTGCAACTTCTGCTGTGGGGTCGGTATATAATATCTTAATCCATTTACAAAAGTAGTTCCCAAACCCAAATCTCTTAAGCACTTCAAATAAACAAGGCCACTCAAATCTATGGAATGCCTTCTCTGCATCAAGTGAGAGTATGGCAGGTATCAAGGGACCCTTCACACATGTGCACTATGTTTAGTACACACCTCACATTGTGAAAACCTTGATGTTTTTTCACAAAGCCATTTTGGTCTTTGTGTATTAGATATGGGAGCACTCTAGCCAATTTCCTGGCTAAGGCTTTATCAATATTTTTTGAGTCTGAGTTCAGAAGAGAAATTGGTCTGTAACATTCACATTTTGTTGTTGATTTATCAGGCTTCAGAATAAGAGTGATTAAAGCACTCCTTAGAGAGGGGGGGAAACAACCTTGCTGAAAGGATTCAGCATACATATCCAAAAGTGGACCTAGAAGTTTGTCCTTAAATATCTAATAAATATCTATTGGGAGCCCATCTGGACCTGCCGCTTTACCTCCCTTCATATTGAAAATAGCATCAGATACAACACCATTCAATTCCTTATCCAGATCCAATGTTGTGTTTTCTGAAATAGAGGTAAATTCAAGACCATCCAAAAATGATGTCTGATTAGTTAAGTTATTTGGAGATTCAGAGTTGTAAAGTATGTTGTAGTAGAAAGCAAATGTTTGGTTTATTTCTACAGGATACATTGATAATTCTCCTTGTAAATTATTTATTTCATTAATGGCTCAGTCTAAATTTAACTTCTTAATACGCCAGGAAGGACTGTTTCAGCCTGATTAATTTCTTTGCAGCCTTTTGAGAGCAGTCTAACCTAAGCGACACTAAACAAAACAACGTGTCCCCTGCCTTCTCTCGGCTATTAATCCTCACAAACAAAACAAAAGGCATATCTTGCAAGATGTTATGTGAAATATCACAACAAAAAGCACATCTAGCAAGATGATATGTGAAATATCACATAGTATTCATTTGAAAAGTAGCAAATAATAGCTTCATCTAAAACAGTAACGCTAGTTAGTGAAGTCTGAGACTAACATTACAGTATGGACAGTCCAAAATAGTTGTAGATTATCCACAACACAGGGTCTGTTGCTAGTAGCTACCGAGAAACAAAATGGACCATACATATAGCGTTAATGTAGTATACCATGATCAGTTTATAAACCCCAAAAAGTATCAAAGATCAAAAATGAACAGGCTACGTGAGTAAAAGTGATAATTGAATATGTGCTACGTTACGCAAAGGCCCTTTGCACATGATGTCAGGCTTTTCATTTTAGTCCAAGGATATAACCGAAACTTAAGTCTTCATATAAAGTAGTCCCGATACTTCTCGGTGGTGCAGGATGAATGAATAAGGTCCCGCTGTGTTAAGACTGGCTCACTGGCTAAACAAGTGAGCTAACATTAGCCATTTCGAGTCCGTTGACATGGAGCTAAAGATCTCTGCCGGCATTTAACAGTGTTTTATGTAATCCAATGGAAGATAAATAATATAAGGAAACTTTGAGTGGGCTAGCTTGCTATATTATTCAATTAATTGTTATGCTAGTTGCAGTATTACAGTAGCAGCTAATAAATTAGCTAATGTTAGTTGGCTTGCCAACAGTCACATAATCCAAGTTGGTTTAATTCTCCGTAGTCCAGAGCGGCAACATGACTTGGAAGAAGATTCACTTTGTATGCCACGGATGAACGCCTCGGCTTTAGAGGGAGATTCAAACTCGTGTGACTGTCCATTGTAAGTCAGACAAAGTTTATCTGGGAAGGTTACTCCAAAGGCAATGTTGAGGGACATGAGCTGGCATTTTACCCCATCATAGCCTTTTCTTTTTTGGTGCAGGTCCGCAGATAGATCAGGGAAGAACATGATCTCTTGGTCCTCATACAACACCTTGGCCTTGGCCCTGGCTTTCCGTATCACTCGGATTTTGTCTTGAAAGTTGAAAAACTTCAGGATAAGGACTCGAGGAGAGGGCTGGTTTCTCGGCCTACAGGAGCCGGAAGCGAATGGGCTCATTCAATGCACAAGGGGTCCGGAAATGCAACTGCATCACCATTTCACCTTTTCGGGTAGATTAACCAGTCTCAAATTAGACCTCATGTGGTGGTTCTCGAAGGAGCTTAGTTTTGAAATAAGGTCGCCACCAATTTTTCCAACTTTTCGGTTGTTGTTTTGACAGTGACGACAGTATCTTCCACCATACTAATGCGTTCCTCTGCTTCGTCCAAGCTTGTGGAGTAGGCTTGAACGTCATGTTTAAACTCACTAATCCCTGTTAGGACACCTTCGAGTTTGACAGAAAGGTCCGCACTCATGGCAGAGATTGCGTCCAAAACCCCTTGGTTCTGGTTTAGGTCGTCGACATTGTTGGTTGCCATGTCAGACTTGTGGTGTGAGGAGCTAGCTGAGCTTGCAGGGCTAACTGGGTTAGTAGAGCTGGCTGAATTAGCGGGGCTAACTGGCCTAGCTTGGACCACGTTGTTGATACGAGATGTTCTTCTTGTTTTAGGAGGACTATGTTTATGTTGATTCATAATGGATATAGATCCACCTGAAATTGTCCATGAAAATTGCTGTTCTTGTTATGAGGATTTAAAATAAGAGATTAAAATAATTTAAATAATTTAAAAGAAGTTCAGCCGAAGTTGGCAGAAGAGCACTAAAAACACATCCGGTCAGTTCAACGCCATAACCATGTACCTACTTCTCATTTTAATTTACTTCCAACTTTCCAAAGATTAATAGTAGGATGATTACAGGCCTGTCAGAGACACTATCCCAGTCCTAGGAAGAACAAAGTGTCTTTGAAAGAGCCTCAGACGACTTACATGTGTCTCTTCCTCATTGCTCTCTGAAGGGGTGTCGTTGGGAAAGATTTAGCCTGATCACAGTAGCCTTTTATGTTTAGTGCCACTAGTCCTGACAGAAGGAATGTGCTTTCAATGTGCAGAAATCCAGTGGCTTATTTTTCCATATGTCTTTCAAAAAGCACTGAATACTCAACTCAGAGTTCATCAAGGCTATCGATCTACTCTGGACTAACATGTAGTGCTCGACTGACTCCACGTTAATGTGTTTTTCCTTAATGGCTAACTTTTTGCATGGGCTGCGTCTCAATTTACCACATCCCCACCTATGTCAGGACTTCCGCATCTGAGGTGGAAGGTGTCGACCTGTAGCGAAGTTTGCCAGACCATGAAACATCCCCTAAAATGATATTCTCACAAAAACATCTGTAGCATCCAAACTGTTTTGCCTGAAGTCGGTAACGCGGATGCCTGTAGCATCAGAACCGTATGGGCTACAAACTAATACCCCACCTTAGAAAGGGGAGACCCTCACGAACACAATGGTTTTCTCCATTTTTCTCTACGACCCCCACAAGTGTCACGGGACTCATCTGAAGGTAACCCAAACAAATGAATGGAAGTATGGAGTTACACACAGATAACAGGCATTCCCATGAGTAACTAACACACTATTTCACACATTTCACATTTTGTCACGTGGCATGTTTGGGTTGAGCAAACGAGCTGTGGTGGCCTCATGGTTATTCATTGTGACCTGCATGTCTTCAATTAAATATCCCAATGAAATGACAAACCATGCGAGTCATAGAGATAGTCTACACATGAGAGGTGTTGTTGAAATAAATGATTTCTACTGACAACTGAGAAAACATTATGACAATTGACAGCAGTCCTTGGCCCGTTGCTCTTACATGCTGCTCTTAAATCAATTCTAATGGGATACTGTTTGGCATTGCATGCTACACTACAGGGATCTCAATGATTCTCTAGCAGAACATGCATCATGAAAAGCTTGTGGTTCACATGGTGGTGTATAACAGGTAGAGAACAATATTCAATAAGGTGTTACGCATCACATCCAGACATCCTCCTGAGCCACTTTTGCTTTTCTTTTCATTTATTGAAGCTGTAATGTCTTTGGCATTCATACTTAACAAATGACTAGGATCTGAGCATAATTGAATTCAGCAACACCAGTCATTTAGCTCACCAGGGTTTACAAGAGGAGACTGAGCTGTGGAAGCAGGAATACAACGCCACGTTCAGGCAGCATCTGCTTTCATTGCCATCACAATCTAGTAAGATTCAGGAAGAAAAAACAATGCTTGATTACAAACAAAGACAGGGTTGCCACGCTGAATTAATATGCAGGAATAGTCTGGATTATCCTTGCAGTCAGTCGTGGACATGTACAACGGTAGATGAGAGGGCCGTGTTTGGCTGGCAGTAGAGAGAGAGGAATAGAGAACATTAATGGGGAAAACGCGCCTCTCTACCTCTGCCACTCTCCCTGCCTGTCCTCTCTCAGAGGCCATTTTCTAGTGAGTAAGATCCCCTGGACTTTGATTGGTCTTGTGTCTTTACAAACGGCCCGCACTCACCTTGCCTGCAGGATGAATGAAGAAGGTCTCTAACCAAATGTCACTATTGGGATTCCACATATTTCTGTGCTGCTTTCCTTCTCTCCTGTCCTCTGCCAAGTTTCACCTCTGGTAGGGACACAACTCATGCGGTACAGAGGACCTTTGTCGTTGGTTTACAGAGGGTAGACAAAGGTCATTCCTCTCTTGAGGACTGCTGTGTGGCTGTTGAAGGGTTCATAGTAGGTGTGAGCTGTCTCATTACATGGGTCTGTTGTAGGACTTTATTTTGGAAATAATGGTATTATCACAGACTGTATATAAAATGCAATGAGTGAATTTGGATTAAGTTATTGAAATAACTGTAATTGTGTGCATTTGTCCGGATTTATTTCCTTGGTTTTGTAGTAGCCTATGCATCAGAGATACCTGGACGTTATGGCTGGAATAGCTACAGTGGTGTCAAGAGGGAAAATAGATCATGGAAGCATGTACATGGATCTAGACACTGAGGCACACATTCATTAGAATATGTCAGATGTGAAATCATTAATCAAATTTGGTCTGCATCGCAGTGCTTGAGGTGTCACTACAGACCCGGGTTTGATCCCGGGCTGTGTTGCAGCCGGCGCGACAGGGAAACCCAAGAGAAGGCGCACAGCATTGTCTGGGTTAAGGGAGGGATGTCCTTGTCTCATCGCGCTCTAGCGACACCTGTGGCGGGCCGGACACATGCACCCTGACACAGTTGCCAGTTGTACAGTGTTTCCTCCGACACATTGGTGCGGCTGGCTTCCAGGTTAAGCGAGCAGTGTGTCAAGAAGCAGTGCGGCGTGAAACTACCAATTGGATATCACAAAATTGTGGATTAAAAGGGTTCAAAATGAATTTTAAATCAAAATGTGTTCAACAGCTCATGTCAGATGTTATGCAATGTTTCAGAATGCTCTTCTAGATGACAGGCATGCCTGTGACTGTCGATCCATAAAGCGTTGCTGAAATACCAATTCAATTGCACAATGAACACAGTTGGAACATAGGCTGGCTGACCAGTGACTGCTCCGTGCAGCAGGAGTCCATATCGTCAGTGCCGATTTTAGCATGTAAATCTTGGTGGGCAAAAAACTAAATAATGTGAGATGCATTCCAGCAAAGCCACTTCACATAAAAACATAGCTGATATGGCAGATTTGCTTAAACGTATGTGGTTTCTACTGACAATTGAGATGTACAAACTATGGTATAAGGGGATAAAATGCGGATGAGAGGCGATGTGTAATTTCAATGAAGAGATTAATGAGCAGGAGACGACGGAGGTAGTCGATAAAACTATTTGTTCAGCACTTTTGAAATGTCCAGCGACAGAGTTCAGAACATGGGCCGTCCTTACAGTGTACTCCCTGTATACGTCATAACCGTAGGATAAATAAATGGGGGATATAAACAGACAATGAAAGCTCTTACAATATTTGATGATAACATTCCTCTATAACAGGTTATAGGCTATTTGTGCACCACCCAGTTAGAACAGTAGGCGAAATTAAGAGGTGAAAATAGACCAAATTATTAGGGTGAGGAACATTGAACTCCGCATCTGTCTTTGAGTGTCAATGAGAATACACGTCATGTGACACTATTTGACGCTTTTAATTTGACACGTCAAATAACACAGTGATATTATAGAATGTTGTGTGTGCTGAATTTGCACGTGCAAGCCAAGTACCACCACTACTATCAGTAGCACTGTTAAAGCTGTACAACAAAAAAGTAGCCAAACAAGCCCACATCGGGCCACGAACGATGTATTTACCGCGTTGGTGAAAATAGACCAAATGATTAGGTTGTGGCTAATGGGCTACTAACAGCTTACTACACAACATACACTTAATATTACTTTCTTAGCTAGAGTATACATATCTCCCTGGCATATTACAGAATTTATGCAGCAGCATACAATAAATACATTTTTGGATTCAAGGTGGCGCAGTGGTCCTTTGTCATCGAACTTTGTAATCAAAGTCTGTCATTGGATTTATGGTGGGAACTCAGGGGAAAAAACACTGCCACTCCATTGAATAGCAGGCTAACGTTAGTGGTTTCTTTGCAGCGCTTGCAGTTAGCCACTGATTCCTTCCAAACGACTCATTGTTGAATTTGCAAAACTCATTGTTTATGTGCAATGGCCGATGAGCACCAATACGTTTCATTTATGATTTCTCTTCATTTTTTCTCTTCATATGACAACTGATGATGACTGCTAGCTAAGATTTAGAAAGTAAGATATTGAGTCCAATCAGTCCAATCAAAGCTACTATAGATATAGCGTGATTTGATGTCATTCTATCTGTGGCCAATGACCTTGAGCCTTCTTGGATGGGCACTTCTAACATAACTCTATGGCTCTCTGGCTAATTTTCAAACTCTAACCTTAGAATTGGTGATGACGTACTGTCCCACGAGTGACAGAAAACCGAGCCAATCAGGCACAACGCTCTGTATTTTCTGCTGGCTAGCCCCACCACCACAGGAAGCACTGAGCTAGGAAGAAACACCTGCATTTTGGAGCTGCCTTTCTCAAGAAAGCAAAAAAGAGACCATGTTAGTATGCCGCTTTATTAACTCAATTACATTTTTTCTTTTTACATTATTTTCAAACTGATATATTACACGTACTATTGCCAAAATAACAAGCACAACAGGCAAGCCCACCCCCCCCAAAAAGGTATGCTTTTGTTTACCTAATAGTGTGGCTCTCAAAATGGCCCTGCTCTGAATGACGGGTCACCACTGCATATCGTCATCAATATCAATAATCAGAAAACAATGTCCATTTTTGTAGGTACTTGCTTAACCACTAGGCGGCAGTGACGACCGGGAGAGGCAAGATCTGAAGCGCACCACTATTTGTGATTGCAAAAAGGATGCATTTAGCGCTCAATCACTTGAGATGTATAGTGCTCTGCAGCATTAGAACATAGTATTGGAGCTGTACGCCCTCTGAGCATCCTTTCTACTGAAACACGATACTGCCTGCTCACAACACTATTGCTAGAGACCTATCTGACTGTCAGGAGAGGTTTTGAGGACAACATGAATTCTTTCTGGATACACACAATTTGGATACCTGGGTTCTTTTTCTCCTTTGGATTTCAAGGTACAGGTTCCATTCTAGTTCATTTTTAATATAATTATGTTGCTTTAGATTACCAGTCACATGACTCTTTTCAGTTTGGAGTTACAGAGGAATCCCTTTTGTGTTCTTACGCCTGCTGGGGCGTCTGCTTTTGAAGCTCTGACCGGCGACATCTGGTGTCTTCTACTACTCATTGTTTATCCCCCGTATTTATGACTTTTACCCTTGCCTATTTATTGCTCTCTTGACACACTGTGTAGTTATGCACACATGGAGAAGTGGGCTACACTTACACACACGCAGAGGGGGAGACATGGAAAGCACCTGAAGATGACACCAATACGATTCATCGTGAGTGGGGGGAGGGGGGGGGGACTCATTCAGTGGCGAGTGTATATAGGAACTTGCTCAAGCCACAAGTTTTTAAATGATTTCTTAAGTGACATGTATGCGATGTCTCTGCTGAATTTGAATCCTGTTGCTATATTTTTTTTAGGCCCCCTTTTGTGGTTGTAGAACTGATGGCCTCATCTGTCACTGTGGCCTACTGAACATTCTACGTTGTGGGGAGACCTCACTGTAACTCAAGTGTCAGACAGGTGACAAGTTTGGTTGAGGTTGCAAGGTGGTGAATTGTCAAGTGACTTTTAATTGATAACAATAACATAAATAATGATACATAAACATGTCTAATATTCATTGATTCGAGCTTTATTTTACAAGGTGAGTTGACTGAGAATGCATTTACGCTATAACAATGACCCTGGGGAAGAGTTGCAGTGCAAAGGACATTAGAGGGGTTGAATGAATGAATGAATGAATGGGAGCTGGTTCATTCATCCCCAAATAGTATGATGGTATTGGGAAATAAGCCAGGACCCCTATTTTCACAGAGTCAGATCTTGGGTGCTGTGTCTCATTCGAGGGATGGAACCATTTGAAGGAAGTGACCTCACCCCAATCACTGCCCTGGGGCATTTGGGTCTCCTTTAGACCAGAGGGAAGAGTTTACCCTACTGGCCCTCCAACCCACTTCCAGTAGCTTTCCATCTCCCATATAAGGATCAACCAGGCCCATCCCAGCCTGGTTTCAGACAGGTTCTTGTGACGGTATGTGCAATACAACATCTACACATAACACCAATAGGCCTCCATTCAACAGATTTATGGTGTTGTACTGAGGTAATGTCCACTAGTATGTCATCCCTCTCTTTCCACAGTTCCACAGCACATTTCTGATGGACTCATGGCAGCATACCACTATTAACACTAATGTAGCAAATTCGATTTGAACCTACTACCTTTTGGCTCTCAGTCCAACTCCTTTTGTATGCTGTTGCCAAGAAGTTGTGTTCTTTTGGGTGTTCATGATGGTGACCATGTACCCAATGACCCCTGTGCAGACTAATTTGGTAAATGACTGCCGTGTGACATGACTATTGAAGTAATTTGTTTAATTGTCTGATTCTAAAGTTGTGTGTGCGGTTAAGTCAATGGGGCTTAATTAGGAAATGGCTTCAAATTAACCCACAACCACAAGGTCAATAGCATTAGGGGCTTGCACTAACTTGTGACATTAAATGTGTAATATATTCTCTATGAAATGCAATGCATGATTCAGCCTTATCATGACAGCAGAATGTATGTTATAAGCAACCGCCAGGGGCTGTCACGTGAGGTCTCGCATATCTGTCGAAATATTTTGCTGTGCGACTTGTAATTCTATTTAGCGTCAGCGTAGAGCCCTCACTTGGTCTGTCTACATTTAACCACAGCAGGAGAGACACAGCAGCATTTTGACATTGATCTCCAACAGAACCCAGTATGCTTAACCAGTCTGGCCATGTCTAACGCCTTGGGGCGGTGTCATAGTTCGGTGGTGTCGACCACATCGGGCCCACCTCGCTGGCCCACTTTTCCTCTTCATCTAACTTTTAATTACCCTTATTAGTGTATTAACATAATGCACTTTTGTTTAATGAATTGGGGTAGGCAAGGAAAGATGCTGCTCTAAATGCCCATGGTTCATTTCTCTGTGGAGATGGAGCCCCTTCTGAGTGCAGTGCAGCCAACACGGTTAACTAGTGATGAAACTGCACCACTATCGTAGTCAGGAGAAGGTCAAGTTTTTAGTATGGCTGCTTCATATAGCACATGTACTGTTTGGGGCTGTCATAGCACATGCAATACTATACAATAGTGTATTGTTCCCTTATGTTGAAAATAGGAAGAAAATAACAGTTTGGCCTTGTGCCATTCATTGTCTTTCTTTCTTTTTTGGTTCATCCTTTTCTGATGGAAAGTATTAGGAACCTTGAGATACAGAGTTGTTTAATGGTGTAGATGCTGTTAATCCTTTCTGAGGAAAAGAGACGGCATAGCAGAAATTAATTAGGATAGCTGTGAATAGAATTTAATTGATTTCTTCATCTTTTTCCAGTAATACAAATAATTGCCTTTCATGTGGTGATCAATGAACATTAGGCCCCTGGGAGGAACACGATTTTGAAATATGCTTAGTTGAAGGAAAATAGTGCCATCAACCCGGAAACAAGAGAATGATCCTTAAATAAAATCTGTTTGGAATGGACTCTAGAGCTGTCCCCAAAACAGCCTTGGACGGAGAACTAAGAAACATTACCCAATACCCATGAAATAAACCTCCTTCAGAATGTCAGGCGCATAGGGAATACACACTCATTCACAAATGAATTGGAAAGATTGAGCTAAACAGTCCGAATAATTAATTAAATTGGAGGATTTGTATTGATGCTCTCTCTCGCCGGGCCTTTCACTGGAGTCCACGATGATCTCTCTTTGGGGACTAGTGATTTTCGTCCCCACTGTGGTGTCCACAGACTCCCTCTATTTAAACTGATCCGACTGAATTGACTCCAGTGTGTTTTGTTGGGTCTTCCTGTATTCCAACCATGTCTCTGTGGTTGGTTGTAGGCAGGATGTGCTGGGTTGTGAATTATGTAAATATTGTGCTGTGGCCACAGGAAGGGAGAGAGGGAAGCAGAGACAGGTTCTGAGTTGGGTCTGGAATAAATCACAATAGAGCGGAGCCACAGCAATACACCTTTATACTCCCTCCGTGCCACCTTGCTTTCGTCCTCTTTAATGTCTGCAACGCTTCACTACTCAGAGCCCCATACCAGGAAAATTGCAATTAGCTCTGTGTTCCCTGTACAAGGCTTCTGGTGCCCGTGATCCTCCGGTACTTTGGTGTGAAACATGGATCGCTAACCGTAAGCATGGTGTGTGTTGGAGGGGCTTCTCTCCTCATCCCTCCAGGTTAGCACTACAAGACCTTGATGTGCTCAGTGGGGTTGTTGGTTTTCCAGAGTGCAGCCTAGGTGGGCACAGGAGAAGAATCTGTTCACTTTGAAGAGGTTGGGAAATGAAAACCACTTTATACTGGGGCCATATACCCCTGACCTTTGGCATATAGGGCAGTGTTGTTGACTGTATTTAGGTCTATTACTATCACATTTTATTGTTAGTACACTGAATGTAGCTGACATTTCCTTCACAAAGTGAAAGCATGTAACACTTAAGACTCACTGTGAATTCACAAGGGCCGTAGCCAGGATATTTTTGCAGTTTTAAAAGCTAATATCCTGCAATTCTACACATTTTGCCACAAGTTATGCCATTTTAATATGATATCTGAGTGAGGGGGGCTAACAAAATCAATAGGGGCCCCCTGGAGGTCGGGGCCCCTGGGTACGTGCCCTGCGTGTCCGGTCAGTAATTCGGGCCATGATTACTACAAGTTTAGGTTGGTAAATGAAACTGACATGGACTAATTGAGTGAATTTCAATGATTAATATCATGACAGGAAAACTGCTTCTGCACAACCAAGTTTAGAAATTGCTTAATAAAATCTCTCAATAGTAAGATCTCTAGCTGTGTCTCTATGGAACAATCAATCAATCACATTTATTCATAAAGCCCTTTTTACATCGGCAGTTGTCACAAAGTGCTTATACAGAAACCCAGTGTAGAACACCCCTCTTCCAGTGAGAATCATAATCACTACAACTATCGTGCAGTTGAAATCCACATATTTCATTTTTATCTGTTTGTTCTATCAGGGCAACCTGACATGCTGTATTCATCACTGCTGACATAGGAGCATGGAGAAGCTGTACGAATGCGTAGAGGGAACGCAAAATATACCCCATGCAAAAATCAAATCAATTTATCTTCATACACAATGTTAGAATTCGGGCAGATAAATACTATACTACTTATGTTTAGAGAAAGTCTTCCAATAACTCAATGAAGATGAAATGAGACGTATTAGTATTCCTCTGCCTTCCAGTCCCTGACAAAACTTTCTCTCTGCTTCTGAATCTCATCTTGAAGTCCAACTAAGGAGGTTTTTCTTCCTTTCATCTTCCTCTTGCTTGTATAGAAGTAGTGTACCACTGTTGTCATGAAGACAGCAATACTCCTTCTGTGTGTGTCTTGAACAAGCCTGTTCCTGACTCCTGACCTCTTTAACCAGCCTACTCAGCCACTCCGCTGCATTTCTCATCAACACAAGGCTAAGTACATTTCTTCCCAGCTGTTTGCTGTCTGGCTGGGTGAGCATGTTGTTGGTGTGTGTTACATGCACACAGGCCCTTAGGTTTCATCAGGAGAAAGGACATATTAAGGGACATACGCTTCTGTTTGGTACCTGTGCTAATACGAATCTTTCTCTCAGCCTTTGTTTTACCAGTCCTCTCTATAACACCTGGCATACTTAATAGTGTACTTCAGTGACTCCAGAGTAGGGTCGGAAACATGTTTCATCTGTCAGGTTCCAGCTCACTACCAGAGTGTAGTTTTTACAACGTTAAGATGTCATGACACTCTTTCAATGGAGGACTTAAAACACAGCTTGTTTCCCGGACCACATACTCCATTTTGTCTCTTTATAATGTTTGACAAACTCTTCCTTGGCTCCATTTCTTGAGTCCAAGTCTTCTGGTTTCATCTTGGCTTTACTGGCAGATGCACATCTCCAGCATTCCCAGAAGACAGTGATCTATTTGTCAATGCGATAAGGGGTGAACATTCAAACTGCAATTGATTCTGTTACACTAAAGGGATTTTATCCACATGTGGCTGGGTAATGTCAGCTAATAATTGTTATTAATCTCTAGATTATTAATGATACAAAATGTCTCAAGACATTTTAGGGTGTGGTGAACCTTGCAGGGAAGCAATTTGTCTTATGTTCTATTTAGTATCCACTGCCATCCTTCTCCTCTAGAATCCAGACCCTTAACTGTTTTCCCAAAGCTCCCTAATTAAGATTGGCTTCATAAATGTAAGAATGTATCCGTTTCAGTCCACGGTTTCCCTCGTTATAGACTATAAGAAACAACCACTGACAGTGCTGTCTTGGTGAGTGTTTGCAATATTTAGACTCTGGGCTTTAGAGAGTTGTTATGAACCTGAGGCTTTTAGTTTTAGTTTCCAGTCTTTCCACCAGCCAGACAGCATGTTGATTTGACATGCGTATAGCAGGGAGCGTTTTCTATTTCCTTGTTCATCGGAGTGCCAACCCTATCCTCCGGAGAGTTCAGATTTAATTAAAGAAAATTACACTTTTCAATTTTCATTAGTAACTTCTCCGTTTTGAGTTCAGTTGTAGGAAAATGGTTGTAAGCTCTGTTGTCCTCAAACTTGATCTTGTTACCAGTCCGATAATGAATCACCAAATCCCAATGCACTAATGGAATTAGATGACTATTGCGTAAAGATCAGTGAGACACACACTGCCTGCCATTGTAAAGGGACCTGAGCTGTGGGAATCTGGTCCCCACATTGGAATGCTAGTGAGACATTAAAAATGGATCTCTCAGAAAGAAGTCATGTGACGTCTAAACGTCAGTACCTGTACACATCTGATCATAGAATAACGTCTGAGTTAAGAAGATATTTATCTCGGCCAGTTTACTGAGTTCTCTAACTTGTTTACCAGGAATTAGTCATTATGGGATGTTTTCCTTGGGTAAACTCTATCACTGGATTTTTGTCATTGTTGAGCACCCCTCCTATTTCCCTTGTTTGCTGAAGCACAGAGCCCTGGACTATTAACAATATAAATTTTCACACAGGGGAACATAATTATGATTGCCCAGATATCTCTAGGTACTAAACAGCACCTGTAATGGCAATGCATTCTGATCATAACTCTTTCTTTCTTGCTCAGGGGATAATTGATACGTTATCAATGACTGTAATGACGTTATTTATAATAGTAATTAATCTTCCCTTGATCCCTTTGTGAGATCAGCTAATTGTATGTGTGTGTGTGTGTGTGCTACATCAACACACAGATGGGATATCATTAGCTGCTCCTTCAGCAACATGAATATCCAGAAGGTATGACTGTAGATCTCTTCAGTCTTCCAAACAGGTTAGTTTATCAAAGTAGCACAATATGAGGTAACCTGGCAACAGAACAGTACGTCTGAGAAGGATCAAGAATCTATGAGCTTTATTGCTGTATAACAAGTGCATAAACACATTTTATAGAGTACTATTGTTTGGGCACTGAAAGAAAGACATTCTTCTTCTGACAAGAATGATGGGGTGTTCATCTCTCTCTCTCTCTCTTTCTTAATCAGTATGCTGACACGGTGATCCTGTTAAGAACTGCTCCGCCAGTCTGTTGTGTCATTGGGTTCGGCGGTCTGATGTTCTTAATTTCTTCATTATGACAGCCACTAATAACCCATTTGAGGTTTATTATATTTCCCAGGCATGACTGCTTCGGGTCTGCTCCTGCTCCTTCTCATTCCTACAGGGAGCTGGGAGTGGGAGCAGAGAGCTGGCAGCGGGAACAGGGGAGGAATTCTTAATTGGTTTGTGATGGAAGTCTGGGTGAGCTTGGATGACATCGTGCCCAGCATTCCTTTTTCAGGAGCTAAAATGAGCCTGGGAAAAGAAAGAGGGAGACTGGAAAATGCATTTGGAACCACATGCAAAATAAAGAAGCAGCCCAGTTTTCTTCCTCCCCCAGTTATCACAACAATCTAAATGAGGCTTCCACCTCATGTAGGGACAGTTGTTATGAGACACATTCACGGGTCCTTTTCTTCCTGTATATGTGATACTGCTTTCCAGTGCCTCGATGAGTGGCTTGAATACTCCAAGCCCTCGTTCTCAAAATATATAAGCATCTTACACCAGAGTGGTTGGGGTTTTATTACTAGAGGCACTGACATTGAAAAACAATTGAAGCCTGGCACTTGAAGCCTGGCAACAAAATTTCAAATATGCTTGCTTCGCAATACGAAAGTTGTATTTGAACATTTAAACAGACTGGTTGAAGAAGTTTTTTTTTTACTTGTTTTTTTTTTCCAGACAGGTAGAGAGTGCAACAAAGCAGACATTACAGACATTACAATAGACAACATAGTCTTTGTCTGGAAGCGTTATCAGCCGTCAAGTCCTTGCCCTCCACCTTTTGTTTTCTCAATTTCAAATGAACTTTGAGAGGAATTGAGGAACAAGGATAGAAGAAGCAAGGTTTTTGACAGCTACCATAGTATCGTTTGGAGACAGCCATAGTTTCTTCTATGATGTGCTTGGCTTTTACCATGAGCCCATATGTTTCGGTCAAAGACAAGCATTGCACATTGGCGGTCATTCATTTGAGCACCGGCCATTACATTTTTGTTCTGTTTGTCAGTCAAACCATTTATCTAACATTATTTAAGGGGTAAATTCATATCACATAACGTAAAGCATTTTCTAAAGACTCTCTTGGGGGTAATTTGACTTGTCCTTGTACTGAATATGTCCAGAGAAATAGAAAAGATCTATCTCATTTAATCCTGCTATCTTTCCCACATCGAACACAGTCCTCTGGCTGGTCGAGCTTGTTTTTGGTGATCAAACTTAAGTCTTTGCTCATATTCTTTTCATCATAATAAAGTTTGAGTTTTGGCAGACACCTGTTACATTTCCAGAAATCATTGTGTTTGTTTACCATTAGCCAGCATGATTGTAGTCTTGAATAATTGACTGACTTGTTAGTGGGGAACTCTTAAAAGCAGCCTCCCTATGTGACACTAACAAACCCTGGGCTTTGAAATGTTAATCAACATGAGAATCGGGAACTAATGCGACTCCATGGTCATTAAACAGGATTTTGTCAATTAACAGTCAGATTAGCATAATGATTTCTGGGA
This sequence comes from Oncorhynchus masou masou, assembly GCF_036934945.1. Lineage (NCBI taxonomy): Eukaryota > Metazoa > Chordata > Actinopteri > Salmoniformes > Salmonidae > Oncorhynchus > Oncorhynchus masou. The sequence continues at coordinate 53,682,316 of NC_088220.1, forward strand.
AGCAATCATTTGACTGTAGAGATTTGAAATGGTACATTATCAGATGATGAATATGGCTGCAAACAGCGATGACAGTCACCAGTCAATCTGCTTTAACATGAGAATGCTGTCGTCAATCAGGATGATCAATGATTCAAAAATACTGCCGTATTGGATCCTGTTGTCAGAGGATGTAGTTACCCAATCTAACCTACAGTACCCCCTTTTTGTGGCATCATAGCCCAAAATATGTTCATCTACAGGTTTGTGTTATGTGTGGTCCCACAGGTCTTACTAATGTAAAGTGTTAAATTGGGTTGAATGACTTTCATCTTGATTCCAGTGCTATTTGATTTAGACCTAGTCTCTCTGTCCCATTTGTGGCTGATTGTTTATTTGGAGTGAGTGGTTTTGGAGCTTCTCGTCCCAGTTTGGCATCTCAGTGCATTCAGAATCCAATCGAAATCTGCGAGTGGACATCTGTGATCAACGACAAGAGGTGTTCCCTGGATTGTGTCCATCGCATTAACGAGAGCCACACTGGCTTTATGCAAAACAGAGGAAAGATTACATTCTTGGCAGGTAAAGTGGCCGACCATGCACACTAGGAGGGGGGATGGAGGAGCGGGATGGGGGGACTTTGCCAGGCATTGATTACACAGCCACATGATACCAGAAATGGAAGGCATCTCAATCTGTGGGATGGTGCAGTTGTTTACTTTTACTGCGCAAACGTCCTTGGCTCGGCCCAGCGCTTGGGGTCCCCTGTAGTGCTGGCCTTCTATTGTGTGAAAGCAAAGCAGTGGGGAGCAGTGAAAGGAATCCCTTTCACCAGGAGACACACAACACTGTGGCAAAGCTGCACCGCTCTGTCCTTGGAACTCCTGCGGTAACTCTGACACATTTGCTCTGGTCAGTTTAAGATTGGGTCTGTTTATAGCCAGAATGGAAGAGGAGGAGCCCCTGCAGGGACAGTATTGATTTGCTGTTAGAGAGGAGTTAGTCTATTGTGAATTTTCCTATATCTAGTGCCTATATGTCACACTCTGTTCTCATTGTAATAATTAGAAATCTGTATTTGGAATCTTTCTAATTACCTATGCAAAATATAGTGTCTACAGTCGTGGCCAAAAGTTTTGAGAATGACACAAATATTAATTTCCACAAAGTTAGCTGCTTCAGTGTCTTTAGATATTTTTGTCAAATGTTATCATGGAATACTGAAGTATAATTTACAAGTATTTCATAGATGTCAAAGGCTTTTATTGACAATTACATGAAGTTGATGTAAAGAGTCAATATTTGCATTGTTAACCCTTCTTTTTCAAGACCTCTGAAATCTGCCCTGGCATGCTGTCAATGAACTTCTGGGCCATATCCTGACTGATGGCAGCCCATTCTTGCACAATCAATGCTTGGAGTTTGTTGGAATTTGTGGGTGTTTTGTTTTTCCACCCTCCTCTTGAGGATTGACCACAAGTTCTCAATGGGATTAAGGTCTGTGGAGTTTCCTGGCCTTGGACCCAAAATATTGATGTTTTGTTCCCCCGAGCCACTTAGTTATCACTTTTGCCTTATGGCAAGGTGCTCCATCATGCTGGAAAAGGCATTGTTTGTCACCAAACTGTTACTGGATGGTTGGGAGAAGTTGCTCTCGGAGGATGTGCTGGTACCATTCTTTACTCATGGCTGTGTTCTTAGGCAAAATTGTGAGTGAGCCCACTCCCTTGGCTGAGAAGCAACCCCACACATGAATGGTCTTAGGATGCTTTACTGTTGGCATGACACAGGACTGATGGTAGCGCTCACCTTGTCTTCCCTGTACAAGCTTTTTTCCGGGTGCCACAAACAATCCGAAATGGGATTCATCAGAGAAAATGACTTTACCCCAGTCCTCAGCAGTCCAATCCCGATCCCTTTTGCAGAATATCAGTCTGTCCCTGATGTTTTTCCTGGAGAGAAGTGGCTTCTTTGCTGCCCTTCTTGACACCAGGCCATCTTCTGAAAGACTTCGCCTCAATGGGCGTGCAGATGCACTCACACCTGCCTGCTGTCATTCCTGAGCAAGTTCTGTACTGGTGGTGCCCCGATCCCGCAGCCTAATCAACTTTAGGAGACGGTCCTGGTGTTTGCTTGTCACGTTCTGACCTTAGTTCCTTTGTTTTTGACTGTGTTTTAGTATGGTTAGGGCGTGAGTTGGGGTGGGCAGTCTGTTTGTTTTTCTATGTTGGTTTTTGAGTTCGGCCTAGTATGGTTCTCAGAGGCAGCTGTCAATTGTTGTCCTTGATTGGGAATCATACTTATTAGCCTGGGTTTCACTTTTGGTTTGTGGGTGTTTGTTTCCGTGTGAGAGTTTGGGCCACACGGTACTGTTTTGGTTTTGTAAATTCACGTCATCGTTTATTGTTTTGATTCAGTGTTCAATACTTTCTTTAATTAAAATCATCATGAACACTTACCACGCTGCGCTTTGGTCCTCCTCTCTTTCTCCCAACGACGTCCGTTACATTGCTGGACTTTCTTGGGCGCCCTGAAGCCCTCTCCACAACAATTGATCCGCTCTCCTTGAAGTTCTTGATGATCCGATAAATGGTTGATTTAGGTGCAATATTACTGGCAGCAATATCCTTGCCTGTGAAGCCCTTTTTGTGCAAAGCAATGATGACGGCTCGTGTTTTCTTGCAGGTAACCATGATTGACAGAGGAAGAACAATGATTCCAAGCACCACCCTCTTTTTGAAGCTTCCAGTCTGTTTTTCAAACTCAATCAGCATGACAGAATGATCTCCAGCCTTGTCCTAGTCAACACTCACACCTGTGTTAATGAGAGAATCACTGACATGATGTCAGCTGGTCCTTTTTTGACAGGGCTTTGCAATTAATTGCAATTCATCTGATCACTCTTCATAACATTCTGGAGTATATGCAAACTGCCATAATAAAAACTGAGGCAGCAGACTTTGTGAAAATTAATATTTGTGTCTTTCTCAAAACCTTTGCCCATGACTGTATAATGTGTGCTTCAGTCCCAGGCACGTGTCATGGTTCCACTTGTCACCAGAGGGCGGCAGAGAGTGTCCTAGAGACATTAACGACATTCAGATGTGTTTGATTTCCCTGTTAAAAGAGGTGTGTTTTCTGTTGTCCTTTGCAGAAGCTTGAATTGCTTACTGTGTGTGGTTGGTTCCTGAGTGAGGTTGCAAGACTTAGTGTTTGTTGTTTTTTCCCCCAAGGATACTGTGATCCTGCGGCTACCATTTCTCAGTAAAGTATTATGTTTATTCTTAACCACTGATTCCTAATCTGGTCTCTTCTCTGCACCTGGGCCCAACCTCACCACGTCACAGCACGTTTGAGGTAGACAGGATGATCAGTTGATGCCGAGGTGGAGAATTTTCAATGTGACAGACATCTGGGATATGGGCCTCCGCTGGGATGGGGACTCAAGAAAGGAAGGAGTGGCTCGCTGGAGATCTGGTTCCTTTCCCTCCCATCCATTGAGGCCACACACACACAAAAGAGGGGAGGGTCTGATCGATGGGGAAGAGGCAATGACGTGCTGACAGATAATAGACGGGTGTGTTCGCCAGCCTCTTGCAAGACTGCGTGTCAGATATCACAGATGCATGCTGTCAAAGTACTTAAATGATGCCTGCTTTCCCCTGTTGTTGCCTCATGCTGCAGTCTTAATGTTATGTAAATGCTCCTGACAACAAACTGTCAAGCTCTGTTGATTTGTATCTGGGGGTTCGTTGTCACAAACACTCCCCTGACACCATGACCAACTTCACAGAAAACTGTGTACATTTAAGTGATTATGGAGTTACCCTTGTACCAATAATATGAAGCGAAAGTGTAGTATTTAAACTAATATTGAAAAGGATTAGAATTTAGGCTACCATATAGTTATTTATTTTGTATTACTTTCCCAAAGCTTTGTCAATACACCACAACATTAACAAAACCTTGTTTTCAGATCTTTACTCAAAGTTGTCAACAAGGCAAATGGTGGCTACTTTGAAGAATCTAAAATAAAACATTTAGATTTTATTAACACTTTTTGGTTACTACATGATTCCATATGTGTTATTTCAAAGTTTTGATGTCAATGTAGAAAATAGTAAAAATAGAGGAAAACCCTGGACACACCTACTCATTCCAAACTTTTGACTGGTACCATCACACAAATGAGGTTATGAAATAACAAATGTGCACAAATTGTTAGGAGAAAGTGTATTCTGGAGAGAGTGTATTCCAGACTCCTCTTTTTGGAGGGGCTATGCCATTACTGCTGCTTCCGCAATGGATTAGTCTCAGGCTCTGCAATGGATTAGTTCACTAAGATGGCCACAAATAAGATGTCTCGTGTGCCATAAAAAAAAATATATATATATATATATTTGCTACTGAAAAATCTTGGTCGACCAACAGCCTGTCGACCAAACAATTGACCTGTTGGCAAATTGGGGCCAGCGCTAATAGTGATACGGATAATTTCTTGTAATGTTCAAAGCTTACCGGAAATGTAGAGAAGAAGTGATATTCCAAGTGGCATTCCATTTCACTGAAGTTGTTGGCTGGGTGGCTCTCTGGCACTTTCAATGTCACATTCTTCATGTGGCTCCAAATATAGTGAGGATTATATTTCAATTATATTATATTCCAAATTCTGGTCGCTGTTCACTGGATATAGCTCTTTATTGATTATGATTTAAAAAGGCTTTAGGGAAAACAAATGATTATGTCTCAAGCTTTGCAGACAGTTGGTTACATCATTACTTGGCAACTTTTTTCTGTTTACCACTAACACAATCACCTAAGCTGACATATTAGTTACGGTTACAGTAAAATGTTCTTTATAAATGGTCTTCTGTAGCTCAGTTGGTAGAATATGTTGCTTACCACGCCAGGATAGTGGGTGTGATTACCAGGACCACCCAGATGTAAAATGTTTGCATGGATGACTCTATGTCGCTTTGGATAAAAGTGTCTGCTTAACTGCATATATTATTATATAAGTCACTTATGGTGACATTTTACCTACAGTATGTTACTATAATCACATATTACCATTCTCAGTGAAATGACTGTATCATCACCAGGGATGTATTGGTGGGTAAACACATGAAAACTCTATTTACGCCCCTTTATTCACCACAAACACACACCAGCGTTTTCCCACCTATTTTCTTTTTACCACCACTTCACTGATGTAACATGTCTAGAGATGGCTTACTCCTGTGCAGATATCTGCCTTTCAAGTCCTCTGAGATTGACCGTCTGTGTAGTTTTCTGTTTTGCCGTGTTGATGTTCTCTTTTCATTCTCTCAATGAGATCAACACAGCCTGAGATCAGAAGTGAGCGGCAATAGATGTCTGCTAATAAACATCAAGAAAATCCACACACTAATTTAAGGCAGATGAAAAGTTCCTTTGGATGAAACACTATTTGTGTTCTTATAATAGTTTCCCAGGATTAGCAGTGATCTTCAATTCAGAGGTAATGACTACACACAATCAGAGTGATAAAGATAAACGGACATTAAAGTGACGCTATTAACTGACTCACGTTTGTCATTGAATTTGAGGATTTTAATGTGGGACTGACGCCACACTTTGAAGTTGATGTGAAGGGGTGATAACAAAAAACATTTAATAACTTGTTACACCTTCATTCGATTTCCCCAGCTAATATGAGTACTCTAGCTAAGATAACGACAATGTTTAATACTGTTTTGTTGCCGAAACATAATGAAAGGAGACATTTGCAACCATTAAACCATGTGTTAAACTCATTTCACAGAGCTCCGTGTGTCTGCTGGTTTTCACTCCTCCCTTGTACTTGATTGATTTAAGGTCACTAATTAGTAACACATTCCTCTCACCTGGTTGTCTGTCTTATTAATTGAAAGGAAAAAAACAAAAACAAAACAGCAGACACTAGGCCCTCCATGGAATGAGTTTGGCACCCCTACATTACACCATGCTCATAGAGGAGACGAGGCCAAGGTGGGAGGGCTACAACATTCCTAGATTAAAAAGTGGCACTGCCTCATCTTGTAGTAACATGTACACTTCCTTCTATCTACAGGACAGTACATTTTTTTGTGACATCTGCAATGGCATGTATTCATTGATGCCAAGGGAAGCTAGGCTTCCACCAAAAAATGACAATGAAAAAGAATCAGAGCAAGTGAAACAGCGCCCCTCTGTAATGAAGCCCATCTATCTGATGCTGTCTGGTCAAAAATAACATGAGTGTTGCCGCCAGTAGCATTGAATACAAGGGAAGCCTGCGAGCATTTTTCCTCCCTTGTTAAAAAAAATTATAGCCAATCAGCGTTGAGCTAAACTGAGTGAGCTACACTGTAAATGGTTCTGGCACACCCCAAAACAGTGTCATTGGAAGCCAGTTTAGATTTGGCTTTACACCAGTAGAATAATTGGGCCCAGCCTTAATATTGATACGGATCATTTCTTGCAATGTTCAAAGCTTACGGGAAATGCAGAGAGAAAATCTGACATTTCAAGTGGCATTACATTTCACTGAAGTTGTTGGCTGGGTGGCTCTCTGGCACTTTCAATGTCACATTCTTCATGTGGCTCCAAATATAGTGAGGATTATATTTCAATTATATTATATTCCAAATTCTGGTCGCTGTTCACTGGATATAGCTCTTTATTGATTATGATTTAAAAAGGCTTTAGGGAAAACAAATGATTATGTCTCAAGCTTTGCAGACAGTTGGTTACATCATTACTTGGCAACTTTTTTCTGTTTACCACTAACATAATCACCTAAGCTGACACAACCTATGTGTTGTGACAATTGCATTGTTTGCTTTATAAGCTGTTTGTTCACATGTCTTGCGTTGGACTAGTAACCGGAGGGTTGCAAGTTCAAATCCCCGAGCTGACAAGGTACAAATCTGTCGTTCTGCCCTTGAACAGGCAATTAACCCACTGTTCCAAGGCCGTCATTGAAAATAAGAATTTGTTCTTAACTGACTTGCCTAGTTAAATAAAGGTAAAATAAATAAATAAAAGACCATTTAGGCAACGTGAAAGAGGAGGATGGCATTGGCGTTTCTCTACAAGTAGGGTGAGTCAACATGTTTTCCTACCCGCACGCACACAAACACACAGAAATCACTAACATGGACAACCACATCGTATTTAGCTTCTGTTGATTGGACTAAATCATTTTTGATACCGTATATTTTAGTTGTCACTGTATTAGCCTAAGCATAGGTGATGTTGAAATGGTGCTGGAATAGTGGAGGCAGCGCCTGTTTTAACTCTCTGTGGTTCTAAATCAATAGTTGTGTAGTAGTCCGAAAATGTAGGAAACATTAACTTGCTTGACCATGTTGTAGGTCATGTAACTGTTTGTTACATGCTAGAAGTTTTGTGGACTTTAGCGGACAATGGTTGCTCTCCAGTTTTGTGATGGAACAAATGTGTGGTTGAATCTTATTATTGTCTTTGCCTTAGGCCTATATATCACAGTGTCAAGACATGTGAACAAACAGCTTATAAAGCAACACATAGGTTGTGTCGTGGCTTTTCTTCCTGGCTTGACTTTCCCGGTGATTTTACCCACACAAAGCTACAGTACTGGAGATCTGTTCAAATATTCCCCCTGGTTTATCTGAATGTAGCGTCAGATACAAACAGGCAGAGAAGCAGACACACTTTCTTGATAGTGCTGCTGTTTGTTCATTATCCCAGCCCTGTAACCTTGGGTTAGGTTGTGTAAACTCACTTAGATTTTAAAAAACAGGGTGATAATATCTATATACTGTATACAGAGGCACACAAAGAAATGCCTCTGTAGTAAATGCAGCACCTGGCAGAGGTGAAGAACTTGAAAAGACAAACACATCCGGCTCTGTAGATAATACCTAGTGACAGTGGTACTGAAAACTGCGGTTTTTGGAGAAGGACAATTGTCAATTATGGCTTGAATAATGAGTGGTAATTATTGCAATATCAATACTTTTGAGATATTCATGTCATATTTACCTAATCCCCTTCTTGGCTGACAGGAAATCATTGTTTCTCAATAGCATTATGTAAAAGCACCTTGTCAATTTGAACCTTGGGCCCCTCCTGTTAAATGTGTTTGTCTCCGGGAGAGTGGATCATTTGAATAATATACCCATGGTGAAATTACAATGTTAGGGAATGGAAGTGTTTTCCTGTTGAAATGGTGTATGGTAAATCAATATGATGGAGCAGCTGAGATGTGGCAGGTGTGGCTGGGCATGTGCCTCTGCCTCAGCATACAGATCCTCATTAGCTATCCCCAGTTAGCAAGCTTAGCGCACATGATTGCATTTCTAAAGGGAAATATGGGAAGATCGGATAGCGCCAATCAACTGACTGAAAGGGCCTGCCACACAATGGATGCCATACTGTGTCAGAGCTTTCTATTACTGTCAATGGACAGATATTGTGTGGAGGCCATATTAAGTGGGTGTGTTATATCAAGACTGGTTGGAGTTATGTGAGACAGAGAAAACGCTTTATAGTTGTCACGCCCTGATCTGTTTCACCTGTTCCTGTGATTGCCTCTACCCACTCCAGGTGTCGCTTATTTTCCCCAGTGTATTTATCCCTGTGTTTCCTGGCTCCCTATGCCAGTTCGTCTTGTATGTTTAGTCAAGTCAACCAGCGTAGTTTTTCCCGTACTCCTTTTGCTATTCTCCTTTTCCACCTTCCTTGGCCACGAGCTGCCACTCTGTACCTCCTGGACTCCTGGTTTTGACCTTTTGCCAGTCCATCACCATTCTCTTGCCTACCCCTTTGGATTATTAAACATTGTAAGACTCTAACCATCTGCCTCCTGTGTCTAAATCTCACCTTCTGAGTCTCGCCTTCTGCCTTGATAATAGTACTGATGCAGTATACAAATACACATACTGTAGTGTTGTCAACATAAGAAAATAGTATGGCTTGTGACAGGTATACTGCCTATAAAAAAACCATTTCCTCAGCTGCGTGTGTGTGTGTGTGTGTCAGACACCATTGTCACCATTACCATAAATGCATGACAGTAAATTTGGACATGGAGGGCAACAGTTTTAATCCTATCTGGAGGCTTAATTCCTCAATTTCAAATATAACGTCCTGCAAGCACAACAGCGTCCACAGAGAGAACCGCAAATTCCTTTCTAAACAAATCAAAATAGAGCTCTTGTATGACTATAGAGTATTTAAAACATTTAGTTTTATGTAACAGTACTACCCACAAATAGATAGGGCCAGGAGTTCAGTTTTATCCAAGACTTGATAGGACCAGGAGCATACTGACTGTATGGCCTGACTAGTTGTAGCTTATACTTGGGGCCCAGAGTTTTTCCTGGTCTGGCCACTTAGTCAGGAAAAACCCTGACCCAAACTATTTATAAGATCAAGATGTTTAATTACGTGTGGAGAGACATGGCGTTCTACCCTTCTGACACTGTGGCAGTCCTACAAATTGGAATAGGTGCCATTGTTGCCCATGTACAGTATCTATAGTAACACTGGGATCAGCACTATTGATAATGATTATCCTAGTATTGGGTGCATTTGTAAATTCTATCTATTTCTCCGATTTCAGAGCACTCTCGTCTGAGTGTGCCAGAGCGCAGAATAATTGATAAATTTAGGATCACTAAACACCCGTTGAATATGGTCGGTGTCAGTAAACGGCATAACGTAGGATGCTGTGGGATAAAAGGAGCTTTGTAGGAATCTGTATATGTGGGAGTGAGTTGACCTGATGTGCCCTGTGGATTCAAGCTTGGGTGTAGCTTTCTCTGTCAGTAAGGCATCATGATATCACGTTTAATTGTCTGTGCCTCAACCTTTTAAACTTGACTAAGCTCTGTATCAGCTCCTCTGTGAAATAAGTTTGCACTGTGTGCTCGCTTCATACTTTCCTACATCTAAACTATGAAAAGATGAGGTCTTTCAACTTAATTAGTTGTTTATTCAGAGTAATCTAGCAAAGCAGTATGGGGTCCTGATTTTACTCAGATAATTGCCTTTTGTCTTGGTTAGATACAAAATATGAGCTGCAAGTAATGGAAGATCAAATGAGTGGAACATTACAGTATAGCTTCAACCACTTTTGTCAATGTTTTTTTTTTGAGCACAGCCTCGCTCTGTTCCTATGTAAGGAAGTACCATCCCACTTCTGACACCAGTGTAGCAACAGTTCAATGTCCCTTGCAGATCTTCAGCCTTGGTCTTCCAGCCCGTAGGCAAGAATAAGCCCCAGATTGCTATTGTGCACTTACAAATTGTAGGTTTAGACCTCCATTGCATTGTTTTTATTTCACTGCAAAGTGCAAAATGTAATGCCTGACCACTGGGTGCCTGGAGATTCTCCCTCTCACATCAAACCAGTCAAAATTAAGGTCAGAAAGGACCTTTAATGATACAGTAGCAAGGACCTACTTTTTTCTGTTCTACCATTAGAAATAATGAGTGTGAATGTGGAACACACAAATTGAAAGATGGGGGAGGATCACACAAGGTGACTGTATTCTCCCCGATTTGAAGTGTGTCAGTCTCACAGTTGGCATTCCAAATCAACCCAAAGGTGTTCAATGGGGTTAAGGTCAGGGCTTTGTACAGGTCAGCCAATTTCTTCCACACCAATCTCAATAAACCATGTCTGTATGGACCTTGTGTAACGGCTTTCGTCTGGTGGAAGAGAAGCGGACCAAAATGCAGTGTGGTATTTCTGATACATGTTTAATGACGATGAAAAACGATAATACAAAAACAACAAACGGAACGTGAAAACCTATACAGCCTATCTGGTGACTCTGATTGAGAACCGCCTCAGGCAGCCATAGACAATGCTAGACACCCCCAAGACAAAACACACCACAATAAACCCATGTCACACACTGGCCTGACCAAATAAATGAAGACAAACACAATATAATACGACTAGGGTGTGACACCTTGGTTTGAGCTCAGGGCATTGTCATGCTGAAACAGGAAAGGGTCTTCCCCAAACTGTTGTCACAAAGTTAGAAGCAGAGAACCATCTAGAATGTTATCGTATGCTGTAGCGTTAAGATTTCCCTTTACTGGAAGTAAGGGGCCTAGCCCGAACAATGAAAAACAGCCCCAGACCATTATTCCTCATCCACCAAACTTTACAGTTGGCATTAGGCATTATTCATTCGGGCACGTAGCGTTTTCTTGGCATCCGCCAAACCCAGATTTGTCCTTTCGGACTGCCAGATGGTAAGCGTGATTCATCACTCCAGAGAACGCGTTTCCCCTCCTCCAGAATCCAACGGCACCGAGCTTTACACCACTCCAGCCAACGCTTGGCATTGCGCATGGGTGATCTTAGGCTTGTGTGCGACTGCTCGACCATGGAAACCTATTTTATGAAGCACCCAACAAGCAGTTCTTGTGCTGACGTTGCTTCCAGAGGCAGTTTGGAACTGGGTAGTGAATGTTGCAGCTGGGGACAGACAATTTTTTACGCACTACATGATTCAACACTCGCCAGCCCCATTCTGTGAGCATGTATGGCCTACGACTTTGCGGCTGAGCTGTTGTTGCTCCTAGACGTTTCCACTTCACAATAACAGCACATACAGTTTACCGGGGCAGCTCTAGCAGAGCAAGGTGGCATCCTATGACGGGGCCACGTTGAAAGTCCATTCTCCTGCCAATGTTTGTCTATGGAGATTGCATGGCGGTGTGCTTGATTTCATACACCTGTCAGGAACAGGTGTGGCTGTTATAGCTTATTCCACTAATTTGAAGGGTGTCAATATACTTTTGTATATAGTGTGTTCAGAAAGTATTCAGACCCTGCCCTGTGCAACTGGGTACTGGACTTCCTGACGGGCCGCCCCCCAGGTGGTGAGGGTAGGTAACAACATCTCCACCCCGTTGATCCTCAACACTTGGGCCCCACAAGGGTGCGTTCTGAGCCCTCTCATGTACTCCCTGTTCATCCACGACTGCGTGGCCATGCACGCCTCCCACTCAATCATCAAGTTTGCGGATGACACTACAGTGGTAGGCTTGATTACCAAAAACGACTAGACGGCCTACAGGGAGGAGGTGAGGGCCCTCGAAGTGTGGTGTCAGGAAAATAACCGCACACTCAATGTCAACAAAACGAAGGAGATTATCGTGGACTTCAGGAAACAGCAGAGGGAGCATCCCCCTATCCACATCGATGGGACAGTAGTGTAGAGGGTAGTAAGTTTTAAGTTCCTTGGCGTACACATCACAGACAAACTGAATTGTTCCACCAACACAGACAGCGTTGTGAAGAAGGCGCAGCAGTTCAGGAGGCTGAAGAAATTTGGCTTGACACCAAAAGCACTCACAAACTTCTACAGATGCACAATCGAGAGCATTGTAGCACTGTATCACCGCTTGGTACAGCAACTGCTCCACCCACAACCGCAAGGTTCTCCAGAGGGTAGTGAGGTCTGCACAACGCATCACCAGGGGCAAACTACCTGCCCTCCAGGACACCTACATCACCCGATGTCACAGGAAGGCCATTAAGATCATCAAGGACAACAACCACCCAAACCACTGCCTGTTCACGCTATCATCCAGAAGGCGAGGTCAGTACAGGTGCACTAGCCACTTTAAACAATGCCACTTAATAAACAATGCCACTTTAAACAAATTTTGCACGCCCAATTTTTCAGTTTTTGATTTGTTAAAAAAGTTTGAAATATCCAATAAATGTCGCTCCACTTCATGATTGTGTCCCACTTGTTGTTGATTCTTCACAAAAAAATACAGTTTTATATCTTTATGTTTGAAGCCTGAAATGTGGCAAAAGGTCGCAAAGTTCAAGGGGGCCGAATACTTTCGCAAGGCACTGTATATACTGTACTCGATACCATCTACTGCATCTTGCATATGCCGTTCTATACCATCACTGATTCATATATCTTTATGTACATATTCTTTATCCCTTTACACTTGTGTGTATAAGGTAGTAGTTGTGGAAATGTTAGGTTAGATTACTCGTAGGTTATTACTGCATTGTTGGAACTAGAAGCACAAGCATTTTGCTACACTCGCATTAACATCTGCTAACCATGTGTATGTGACAAAATTACATTTGATTGGATTTGAAACCTTACTGTGCTGGAGGGCAGGACTCCTGACATGTCAGATCTGATTTCCTTTCTACCTGTGGAACTATCCACATCCATCCTCTCTCCCTCCTCTCGCTCACTCCCCTACTACATTGGCCACTATGACATTGTTTGGTACGAGCCCCAATGTGTGGCTGTAAGTCCTGCACCATGACAGATGACTTCCAGATGAACCTGTTGTTATGTTACGTAACAGCAGACATAACACAAACACTCTTTCATCCCACCGCCTGTCTTCTGACTCTGTCCGATCACACTGTGGCGCGGTGTAGCACCTTAGTGTGTGAAGAAACAGAGCTGCAGGGTTAGTGGATGTAGCCGTGGTGGCACAGTGCTACTGTGACCTCACTATGACCTTTCTGTCATGCCCTAATGCCAGGCTTGTGAACTAGTATTGACATGTGACTAGGGCTGTGGCGGTCACAAAATTTTGTCAGCTGGTGATTGTCAAGCAAATAACTGTCGGTCTCACGGTAATTGACCGTTAATTAACATAAACACATTTAGCATCTACTGGCTTCCACACATAGCCTACAAGGCATTTTAAAAAGTCTAATAAATCCTTGTAATATAGCCTAAACCTTCACAATAAATTCAGTATTTATTTTAGACAGGTCTAAAGAAGCATAATATGAAGAAAATGTAGTCAATTTCAGAAGAACATTATAGCATACTCTGAGTTGTCCTTATGTTAGATCCTGATGTGGCTATGCCAAATGGCTGTGGACAACACTAGTTCATTTAGCAGACAAGATTCAATTATAAATCCGTGGCATTGTTTTATAGTTTTTATGGAATACGATTGAACAAACCTGAATAAAATATCGATATTTCCTTCAAACGTTTTGAGGGAGTGTGCACATTAGTTTTGTTGAGCAGTTAAAGAAATAGGTACTCCTATATGCTTAATTTAGAGTCATTAATGGAACTTTATGTAACGACTCTCTTCTGACAAGGAGTAAGAGAGGTCGGACCAATGTGCAGCGTAGTAAGTGTCCATTTTAAAATATAAAACTGAACACTTCAAAAATACAAAATAACAACGTGAATGCCCAAATGAAAATCGAAACAGTACCGTTTGGTACAGACAAAGGAAACATAATCACCCACAACTGAAAAGTGAAACCAGGCTACCAAAGTATGGTTCTCAATCAGGGACAACGATTGACAGCTGCCTCTGATTGAGGCCAAACACAGATTGAGACCAAACACAGAAATCCCAAAACATAGAAAAAGGAACATAGACAACCCACCCAACTCACGCCCTGACCATACTCAAACAAAGACATAACAAAAGAACTAAGGTCAGAACGTGACACTTTAGATGTTCTACAAATGTTGGGCTGTATGTTTGGATTTTTCATATATTGTAAGGCTGCATGATGAGACTCTAATGATTTGAAAAAAGTTGCTTGAAAGTTTTTTTGTCCAGGCTGTACACACTCCAATGCGAGCGTCCATATCCAATACCGAAGTGCATATTGAAGTATTGTCCACATTTCCTTTTCGTCAGCCAACAAGATGAGTAGGCCTAACGAACAACAAAAGCACTAGCCTATGTCAATCTACTATCCCACATAGTAAAACAGTCGACCTAAGTGCAAATGCACTTATGCACTTATGCTTTTATTATAAAGGTGCATTTTTATGGTGAAAATTATCTACCCCAAACTTGAAACTTACGCGCTGCATATATTTGCCAGTTAGGCTCTACACCCCTTGTAAAGCGGATTAATGTGCTTAATTTTAAGAAAGTTTTTGGACCACTTTGGTTGTGATACAGACCTTATTAAAAGTTATAGGCCCATGGGCTAGGCTACATGAGGTGTGCGACTAGGATTAGAAAAAATTGCCCCAAAAAGGCATTGTTTTTTTATGCTGGGCATCATTCACAAGTGATAATATGTGATAGGCTAATATTGTCACCCATCAGACTTTTCTTGATTTAATCTTGTCATTACATATACTAAATAATATATGTGTGACATTTGTTTTGATTTAGAATGGACCATTATCATGCACCTGTTTCCAAAGAGGGGCAGCGGAGAAAATACATATCAGCGATGCACTTAAATAGCAAATGGAGGATGCTTTTCACGTTGGTTTATTTTCATGCCAGCCAGGTAGGCTATACTCATGTTGCAGATATAAGCAATGTGCTTAATATTAGGAAAGTTGATAAATAAATATAGTAGACCTAGCCTACAGAAAGCTGTTGGTATCCTCCTCTTTTTATTAGCGGCCATCACTCGGTTTTCTCACACAATTGCATAGCCAATAGAAATGTTGTGGCACTTGGGCTCTCATGAAGTGTTGATTAGATTTTAAAATACATATGCATTGATGTTAGAGTGATTAGAGGGACAATAGAGTGCTGAGTACCAGGCAGTTATCAAGTTTGGTAGGCTACTAATGACCTGCACAGTCATGTAGAATTTGACTGCTTTCATGACCCGGGTATGGCAGTAATACAGTTATTGAAGTGATTTTGAATAAATGTATTAGATTGTAAAGATGATGTTTTCCAGACTGTTTGCCAAACTGAGCCAATTCGAGCTAGGCTGTACTGGGCTGGCCTAGTTGTTACACTTCTGCCATACTTGCTGGAACCCTCTTGGAAAGGATAATATGAGAAGAAATTATCCAAGCCAGCACTGTACGGTTTGGGTCGGCCATATAGTGTGAATCAGTCATAGCTTTTCTGCTGTGGTGGTTGAACCCAACCTCAGTTCGTCCTAATGGAAGAAAAATTCTTAGATCGTATTACCACGCTCAAAAACAGTTTGTCATCATTGGCAGTGTGCTTCAGCTAGGTTTTCATGTTGCTGGCTGTGGCAGTGTTATGGTCTGTTGGGAGAAGAGTCAATTAACCTGATAGCTGATAACTTAAGGTTTCTTTTTTAATAACAAAGACTGTCTCATCGAACACGTTGATAGGTTCTGAAATTGAAGTGACTATATTTTTCCATTTGTCAAAGAGTTTGTGTTTATTTACTTGCTTGGTAATGAAATGTATTGACTTGAATTGGAATTAATTCATGTCCATTTAGAATCTTAGTATTTCACTAGAAAGCTCTGAAAGAAAGCTCTGAAAGAACATTTGCAGCTTAGCCTTTTTTAACAACACCCCAGATTTTTATCACTAATTTGTGTAAGAGTATGCAAAGTATAATTTAAAGGACTCAAATTAAAATATTCAGCTCTGAGTTTTCATGAAGCCACATACCAGAATGTTTCCGATCCAGTGGTATCGGTTCTGACGTGTGTTGTTTGGCTGTATTTAACAGGGTCATTCCTATGTCTCTGTGATTTCTGGAGTATGGCACTGATTAAAACCAATAGGGCCCTTTCACTGAGTTGTGTTCGAGGGTGCAACACCCTACTTAGTTAAGCTACTATTTTATTTTTTTATTTTTACCCACCTTTTTCATGGTATCCAATTGTTAGTTGCTACTACTCTTGTCTCATCGCTACAACTCCCATAGAGACAAAGGTCATGCGTCCTCCGATACACAACCCAACCAAGCCACACTGCTTCTTAACATAGCATGCATCCAATGTGTCAGAGGAAACACCGTGCAGGCAACGAGACAAGGATATCCCTACCGGCCAAACCCTCCCTAACAGCCATATAAGGAGATCCCGGACAACGCATAAGCCAATGGTATGTGTCATCGTCCTCCGATACACAACCCAACCAAGCCACACTGCTTCTTAACATAGCATGCATCCAATGTGTCAGAGGAAACACCGTGCAGGCAACGAGACAAGGATATCCCTACCGGCCAAACCCTCCCTAACCCGGACGACGCTAAGCCAATTGTGCGTCACCCCACGGACCTCCTGGTCACGGCCGATTACGACAGAGCCTGGGCGTGAACCCATAGTCTCTGGTGGCACAGCTGGCGCCCTTAACCACTGCGCCACCACATCCTTGTTAGTTTGATGTGTTTTGGGGTTAAAGTGATTTTAAGAGTTTCCGTAGTTTTTTTTCTATCCCTTTGATTCCGTATTGGCAGAGCAGAAGCCCTTACCTAGGGCGCCTTCGTTCTACGGCTTATGTATAAATTAGGAATTTATATTTACCAAAGCAATTACGGTGAGTACCTTGCTCCTGGCCACAACAGCAGGGTCCCACCTGGGCCTGCAATCAGCAGCCTTCTGATCACTCACCCCATTCCACACCGCCGCTGGCAAGACACACACACACACACACACACACACACACACACACAGTTACTGTGTTCAGTTCTTAACAAACAGCATCTTACTCAAAATAGAGATTCAGTGGGGGCAACACTGCTACAGTTGCTTGCGAAAGTATTCACCCCCCTTTCCTATTTTGTTGCCTTACAGCCTAGAATTAAAATAGTTTTTTTTTGGGGGGGGGTTGTATCATTTGATTTACACAACATGCAAAATATATTTTATTGTGAAACAAACATACAAAAAAACTGAACTTGAGAGTGCACAACTATCCACCCCAACATAAAGTGTCTTAATAGAGCGTTGAAGCGGATTAACAGCTTCAATGTGCCTTGCCATAGATTCTACAAGTGTCTGGAACTCTACTGGAGGCTTCCATGAGAAATTCCATCATTTGGTGAAAACACTGCATCAGGCGTCGTTCCAGAATCTCCCATAAGTGTTCAATTGGGTTGAGATCTGGTGACACACACACACACACACACACACACACACACACACACACACACACACACACACACACACACACACACACACACACCCTTTAAACCACCTATGCTCCTTTGAGACCCTTCTTTCAATCTCACTGAGATCTCTTCTTCCTAGCTAGTCGATATAACCCCAACATTTTTTTTAAACTTATGGCTGAATCACGATATGCATCTCATTTTTAATTAAATAAGCTTTGTTGTACAATTAAAGGTCAAATGCACTGCATTTCAAACAGTCAGCAATAATCTAATGAATTCAGGGCTTATTAGCTTCATGTAGGCATTATAGAAAATAAACACAGGTCTCATTAACAATCTCTCAAGTGCAAGCCCACGTGCTAGGTAGTAGCCAGCCAATTTATATTTAAAGTTTAGCCAATTTGGTTCTATTTGCTAGCTAACAAGGTAGAACAGTTTAATTATTAATAACACACCCTTCTGTCCGTCTCCCACTGTTTGAACAGCATGTTCGTCTGTCCACTTTGTTAAGATGTTTAAATCAAGTGGGCCTACCTTATTTTTCAGGATGAGAACGAGTTGTCAATTCTTTATATAATTGTGTTTTATGCTTATTGCACAGTTTATAAAACACAGACTAGGCAGCTAGAATAACAGTATTTGGCTAAAATGCTGTTTGTAAACCTGAGGAAGAAGCGAAGCACTAAAATCTGTCCAAAATAAGGCCAATGCGTTTCCGTGGGCTTATTTTGGACCAAAGCTTGTCACCTGCCTTGCCGCCTTTGGGACAACGCCTCCCATTGTTAGGCCGGAGACTTGTGCATTTGTTCATTTATATACAGACCTCTGGTGTAAATGGGAAGGTGCACAGAAGGAGTGAAGGAGGTAAGACCAAAAAGGTAAAATGAGAACAAGCAGACATAAACGTTCATAAAAAAACACTCTAGATTCTTGCGATACGGGGTTTTAGCCATGGTAGCCAAAATAATGGGCAAATGGGCATTTTATACATGACCCTAATCATGATGGAACGTTCATTGCTTAATTTACTCAGGAACCACACCTGTGTGGAACACCTGCTTTCAATATACTTTGTATCCGTCATTTACTCAAGTGTTTCCTTTATTTTGGAGGTTACCAGCATATTAATGCAGGAGGCATTTGTCACCCATGTTTTTACATTTATCATTAATGCATTTTGCCACAAAACATCAAAAACACATGCTTGTAAAGCAGTGCAGGGTGTCAACAAGGCTACTTGTCTACAAACAAACTATAACCATGTGACAAGTCTCTTTTGTGAAAAAGTTGCTCCTCTCATTTAGATTACATGTGTTGCTCTAAAGATGTCCCCTTAGAATAGGAAATCCCTTGTGACTGGCAGCTATGGATTAACCTGTGTGTGTGCCGCAGGGGGCCTGGCTGTCTATTCTACGGCAGGTAGATGAGTCAACAACTTAGCGACCGCTGTCCATGGTCTTGAAGTTAGCTAGCCCTTACTGATCCCCCCCCCCCCTTCAGGGCAGAACATGTTTCTATCTGTGGACATGTTTTACAATGGTCCCCTGGGAATGCCTGTGTCACCTTTCCTTACACCATATCGACAATGAACAAGTACATGTGCCAAAGTCAAGTTGTCAGTTCATGATCCTGTGTGGGGACATGTTTTACATTGCGTCTGTCACCTTTCCTGTCATTCATAGTGTTAACATTGTCTATGTTCCACAGTCATGTCCGTCCAGGTTGATAAGGGTGGTCATGCTTTCGACAGTGTGGTGCTTCTGCCTGCTTACACACCAACTCACTCACTCTACCAATGAACCAAGGTCATCTGGCTGGCTGACTGGCCACACTCCTGACTGTGGTTATGTCTATCGATCGTCAGGGTTTTAGCTCTATTAATGTAGACAAGCAGGTGTAGTGAATCCATATTAGGAAAATGTTCACACCTCACCTGTCCAGGAGGAATGACAGAGCATGTGCGGCGAGCAAATCATTTTGGTTTCCCAATCCCTATGAGTGGTCATCTCTGACTGTGTCTAATGTAACGTAATGCCTCATGCCAATCTCTTCTGACACTTGACGAGACATGCAGCTGATCTATTGCCAAAATTATATTCCAGAGCAACAGAGGCCTAATGCACTACATTAGGTTTGTAAAGTGAGGGATCAGCTGGCTCAAGGGGTCCGACTGCGCCCTCTCCTGGATGTGGGCCGCAGTACAGCCACTATTGATGAGCTCACCTGAGGCTAATTGACTGATGTTGTTTGTGCTCTCTTAAGGGGCAGAGGCGGAGAGTGATTATGAGCCGGAGACTATGGCGAATTCCAGGACAGTTGGATTCCCGGTTATAGGCTCAAGCTGTTGGATTGGCGTGTGGTACGAACCGTTAGTTTTTTTGTTAGGATAGCCATTACCCGGGCCTTTGTTTGTATGGTCCCGGGGAGAGTTGAAAGATGAACTCCCATTACATTTTTGTTATTTTTCTCTGTGTCTCATTTCATGCTATTCCGCCCAGGATTTCATCAGTGAATAGGTACGGCCTTTCACATTGGTGGACAATGCGGGCACCAGATGCCAAGACTGATTGAACCCCCCCCCATAGCAGAGACACAGGCGAAGGGCAGAAGATGAGCGATGGTGGCATACAACAGGCGCAAACACTCTAGCTGCAATCCAACAGGACCTGGCATGGGAGAGACCGGCCGACAGGAGAGCCTCGCCGATGTTGAACAGCCTGACCCCACGGATGAGCAAAGACTTCCTGGCCCTCAAACGGATGGCCAGGCGAGAAGGGTGGCCTGAAGGAGAGTGGGCCGTGCTGATCTCACCCCTGCTATCAGGGCCAGCACAGGCAGCGTATTCCGACCTGGGCGAGGAAGCTGAGCTGGACTACAACAAGTTGAAGGCAGAGGTGTTGGCTCGGGATAACCAGAGCCCTCGCGAGCCTTCCACGGATCAACCTACAGGGATGACGCTTCACTTAAAGGACAAGCGCTCCAGTTAGTCCGCCTAGTCGGAGACAATCGCGGTCGACTAGTGCTTGAGAGAACTGCCACCGACCCTACTAAGAACAGTAAGCCAGAGCAAATCCCAGACAATGGATGCCCTAGTCAGGGCTATTGAGACCTGTAGGGCTGTAGAGGCCGATAGGCGTGGGAAGCCGGCACAAGAAGCCCTTAGGCAGGTAGCCTAGTGGTTAGAGCATTGGACTTGTAACCGAAAGGTTGTAAGATTGAAAACCCGAGCTGACAAGGTAAAAATCTGTCGTTATGCCCCTGAGCAAGGCAGTTAACCCACTGTTCATAGGCCGTCATTGAAAATAAAAATTTGTTCTTAACTGACTTGCCTAGTTAAATAAAGGTAAAAAAAAAAAAATTAAAGAAGCCCTACTACAAGTGGAGAGGAAGAGAGAGAAGCTGCCACCAGAGAGGGAGAGAACTAGACATGAACCTCTTCCCCACACGGTCCGGTGTTTTAAATGTCAAGCCCTAGGACACATCGCTTGACACTGCCCGAAAATGGAGGAGCCCATGCCCACCGAGTCCCCTAACCCGAGCCCTTCCCAGGCAAGGGATATACCTCATCAAGTGCCCTGCCGGCAGGCAGAGACGGCCCCCGCCCGGCGCGTTCCGGTGAGAATAGGCAGAACTGAAACATTTGCGTTCCTGGACTCCTGCAGCATGGTCTCCCTCAGCCGAAGGGATATACAGGACAACTGGACAGTGCTCGAAGGCGAAGTGAAGGTGTCATGCATACATGGCGATGTCCAGGATTACCCCAGGGCCCGAGTAACGATGACCACACCTGTGGGAAAGGTCACTATGGGGATGGACCTGTCACCGAGCTTGTCAGTTCCCGTCCTCCTCAGTCATGACTGCCCACTCTTCCACCGGTTGTGGGCCAATGTGGAGAAGCATGAGAGGGGCCGACAAGAGAAGAGGAGCTCACAGTACCCCATGGGCTTGGCACATAATTTATTTTTTATTTTACCTTTATTTTACTAGGCAAGTCAGTTAAGAACAAAATCTTATTTTCAATGATGCCTAGGAACAGTGGGTTAACTGCCTGTTCAGGGGCAGAACGACAGATTTGTACCTTGTCAGCTCGGGGATTGCGAACTTGCAACCTTTTGGTTACTAGTCCAACGCTCTAACCACTAGGCTACCCTGCCGCCCCATAACCTGGGTGCCCGCCATAAACTCCGGGGAAAGAAAGTAAACCACACTGGGCGACTAGACGGTCTACTAGGGGAACAAGAGAAGCACGATGAGGATTCCACACGACTGCTGCAGCGGGTCTTTGAAGAGACGTCTAGTGATGAGACGTGCCACGGAATCGAGAGCCAAGGCGAAGAGGGATCCAGGCTGGTGAGGATAGGAGGCAGGAGGAGAGAGAACGGCTTCGATAGATCTTCGCCGACTCCACACCAGAGGAGTCCCGCTCGTGGTTTGGCACGGAGGACTGGGATGACCACCTAAACAAGGTGCGAGCTGTGTTGGCAAGCCTGGAGGTGGCCAGGCTTAAGGCCAATCCTAAGAAGTGCCACCTAGGCTTAAATGAAGCCGAATACTTGGGGTACACTATTGGCAGTGGCCTCATCAAACCCCAGAAGGAGAAAACACAGGCGGTGTGTAGGAGTGGTCCAGGCCCGATAACAAGAAGGTGGTGCACGCCTTCCCGGGACTGACAGGATACTACCAGCGCGTCATACCAAACTATTCCACCATAGCAGTGCCACTGACTGACCTGACCCAAAACTCAGAATGGTGCGGATGGTATGGACCGACAGGGCCGAAAAAGCTTGTAATGAACTTAAGACTGTGTTATGCACGAACCCTGTTTTGAGGATGCCAGACTTTTACATGCCTTTTACTGTATTCACAGATGCATCAGACACAGGGATAGGGGCCGTGTTGTCACAGGGGGAGGGGGAGGAGGAAGACCACATTGTGTTTATCAGCCGTAAGCTGGCCCCTAGGGAGCGAAGCTATGCTACTGTGGAGAGAGAGGCACGGGTGATTAAATGGGTGCTAGGGTATCTGAGGTATTACCTCCTGGGGAGAAGTTTCCACCTTGTCACCGACCATGTCCCCTCAAGTGGATGGTGGGAAAAAGGGACAATAATAGCCGGTTAACGAGGTGGTTCACAAGCTCAAAACTACACGGTAATGCGGATGCGCTTTCTCGCCGAGACCTGGTAGGTCCAGCTGGCGCGAGCCCCCCTGGTTCTGGCTTGAAGGGGGGATGTGTGAGGGATCAGCCGGATCAAGTGGTCTGACTGCACCCTCTCCTGGAGGTGGGCCGCAGTACAGCCACTATTGATGAGTTCACCTGAGGCCAATTGACTGATGATTGTTTGTGCTCTCTTAAGGGGCAGAGGCGGAGAGTGATTATGAGCCGGATTCTATGGCGAATTCCAGGACAGTTGGATTCCCGGTTATAGGTTTGGCTCAAGCTGTTGGATTGGCGTGTGGTACCAACTGTTCGTTTTTTTTGTTGGTTTTGTTTGGGTAGCCATTACCCGGGCCTTTGTTTGTACGGCCCCGGGGAGAGTTGAAAGAAGAACTCCCAATACAGTTTCCTTCTTTTTGTTGAAGTCACGTCTCTGCATCTCATTTTGTGCTGTCCCGTCCAGGATTTTGTCAGTGAATAGGTACGGCCTTTCACATAGATCTACTTTACATTAGGTTTTTAGATAAGTTATGCCGTGGCTGTGTGAGAGGTGAAATCCCCCTACAGCACACATCTGCCATATTAAATGCCATTTTAATCAGTCAGTCACAACCACTTATACCCCCTCCTCTGCCTCTCGCTGCTAATAGCTAAATGTTATGGAGCTTTTCGGAACCTCCCCGGCCTGCTCTCTAGTGTAACCCCCAGTTCAGTTGTGGATGCATTTTAAATAAAATATTTTCTATATGGGCTGCTGGATGTGAATATTCCATGTGTTGGGTGGGATCTCAACAAAACATAAGGCCTGAGCAACAGACTGACCACGGTCACAGTAATACCTGTGTGCCTGAAACTAAGTGCATCTACAGTCTAGTCTATTAATCACCGTCGAACACATATTTATAAACCATTATTCATACAGTAACTGGTTGAAATCGTCTGCAGTACTTGATTCTTTCTCTCACAACAGCATTGTTCATGTCTAACAGGGTTGAATTCTCAGATGGAATAACAGAATGATTTTCTTTGTTCTTTTCCCTTTTGTTTTTCTACCAGAGCTGCTGACTCAAACATGAAACTAATTAGTTAAAATCATAGCAACTTAGATTTATGACACCATGAGCAAATTATAGCCATTTTATAATCCAGACATGAAATTGAGTTCTCCCAGTCAAGGTTGACATTAAACCAACCGATTGTCCCACCGCTATACCCTCTCCTCCATCTATAAAGATACATCTCACTCATCTATTTGTGGAGATTGAAGTGTGGGCTCAACCTTGTGAACGCTGTGTGGTTGGTTGTTGTGTCACATGAATACATGCTTAGGTTACTCCAATGTTATCGTCTATATAAGGGGAACCACATTTATAGGCCCTAGGTGAAAATACAAATGTGTATGTATTGCTGTGATAAAACTGCCTGTTAGGGGGACAATAAATCGCTCACTCTTTCATAATGGCAACAACTTTATTTCCACCTATTTTAGTGTTGAGAAGCTGTAATCTAACCCTCCTGGGACATTTCTTGTTGGCTGTGTTTAAGAGCAACATATCCCAGAGTAAAGTTTCCACCACACACAGTCTGATGGGAGATGTTCCCACAAGGCCTTAGTACAGAGGACTGTTTGAGAATAGCCAAGAGGCAACATGACTGTGTGCTGGTGCCAGGTTCAGAAAGCACAGCTCTTTATCATCACCATCTCCCTTATATGGCCACCTACCCACTAACTAGGAAATCCACTGCATCTTATAAACAGACTAAAACCCTGTCTGAGTCTAGATACATGAGTATTTTCTACTGCATGTGAAAGCAAAGTCTTTACTTAAAGACTTCAGTCTGTTTTTGTATGTTATTTGCATTGTCTGCATAATTTAATGTCACTTTATGTAACCAGCCATCTCTTAAGGTAATGTCCATAATTTGTCAGTTGAATTGGTATCAATGTGCGCTTACTTGATTAACACACATTTGCATATTGGCAGCTGGTCCATAATGCGCACTATCCTATGCTCCAGGTGTTTCTCGAGTCAAAAGTAAATTGCTCGGTTATTACTTTATACTCAATGGCCATAACGTCTCCAACATGTATTATGTAGATTTAAGTTTAGTCCCCACATGCCGCGCCCATGCTTCCTCTGCTCTTAATATGTTGAAATATTTGAGGCATAAGGAATTTGACCTTTAACATATTGCAATGCATAATGCATGGCTGAACAACACAGAAGACATCTAAACAGCTTCACACAAACGGAGAAACACACAAAACAAATGCATTTTTAAAGCAACAATTTTGTAACTTTACTACAATTAACTTTACGAAAGGGGGTCCAAGCAGAATTGAGTAATACGTGCAATTTTCATCTCTTGATAAGTGTGATATTTTTAGGAAGGCTTCATAATGATAACAGTAACAATTTGTTGTTGACCTTTGGGCCTTCAAAACAACAGCACAAGTCAAACAACATTGCTCTTTTCCCCATCCTATGTCTTCATGGTGGGTACTCTCCCGTGGTTCCATGATGAACTGTTAATGCTTTTCAGGAAGTTAGAATAATATGAACTAACTTTTTTTATCTTCTCCTGTATTTCATGCAAATGTTAAATCATTTATATACAGTGCATTCAGTATTCACAACCCTTGACTTTTTCCTCATTTTGTTTCGTTACATGCAGCCTTATTCTAAAATCGATTAAATCATTTTTTCCCCTCATCAATCTACCCACACTACCCCATAATGACAAAACAAAAAATTCAGACCCTTTGCGAAGTAATTTGTTGAAATACCTTTGGAAGCAATTACAGCCACGAGTCTTCTTGGCTATGACAATACAAACTTGGCACACCTGTATTTGGGGAGTTTCTCCAATTCTCCTCTGCAGATCCTCTCAAGCTGTGTCAGGCTGGATGGGGAGCGTCGCTGCACATCTATTTTCATGTCTCTCCAGGGATGTTCGATCGCGTTATTAAAGTCCGGGCTCTGGCTGGGCCACTCAAGGACATTCAGAGACTTGTCCCGAAGCCACTCCTGTGTTGTCTTGGCTGTGTGCTTTGGGTTGTTGTCCTGTTGGAAGGTGAACCTTTGCCCCAGTCTGAGGTCCTAAGTGCTCTGGAGCAGGTTTACTTCAAGGAGCTCTCAGTACTTTGCGCCGTTCATCTTTCCCTCGATCCTGACTAGTCTCCCAGTACTTGCCATTGAAAAACATCCCCACAGCATGATGCTGCCACCACCATGCTTCACAGTAGGGATGGTGCCAGGTTTCCTCCAGACGAGACGCTTGGCATTCAGGCCAAAGAGTTCAATCTTGGTTTCATCAGACCAGTGAATCTTGTTTCTCATGGTCTGACAATCCTTTAGGTGCCTCTTGGCAAACTCCAACTAGCTTCCGTCTGGCCACTCGACCATAAAGACCTGATTGGTGGAGTGCTGCCAAGATGGTTGTCCTTGTGCAAGGTTCTCCCATCTCCACAGAGGAACTCTGGAGCTCTGTCAGCGAGACATTTACATTACATTTAAGTCATTTAGCAGACGCTCTTATCCAGAGCGACTTACAAATTGAGACCATCGGATTCTTGGTCACCTCCCTGATCAAGGCCCTTCTCCCCCGATTGTTCAGTTTGGCTGCGCAACCAGCTCTAAGAAAAGTCTTGGTGGTTCAAAACGTTTTCCATTTAAGAATGATGGAGGCCACTATGTTCTTGGGGACCGTCAATGCTGCAGAAATGTTTTGGTACCCTTCCCCAGATCTGTGCCTCGACACAACCCTGTCTCGGAGCTCTACGGACAATTCCTTCGACCTCATGGCTTGGTTTTTGCTCTGACATGCACTGTCAACTGTGGGACCTTATATAGACAGTTGTGTGCCTTTCCAAATCATGTCCAATCAATTGAATTTACCACAGGTGGACTCCAATCATGGAGGATCAATAGGAAACAGGATGCACTGAGCTCAATTTCGAGTCTTATAGCAAAGGGTCTGAATACTTATGTAAATAAGGTATTTCTGTAATGTAACAAAGGCTGTAATGTAACAAAATGAGGAGAAAGCCAAGGGGTCTGAATACTTTAAGAATGCACTGTACATCAATTGTATTTTGAGAACAATTTCACCAATTTGAAAGGAGGTTGATCCTGTGTCATTAATTCATTCTATTCTATATTTGTCTTTGCTCAAGGAGACGTTGATTATTTTGTAATCTAAAAGCAATTAATTTGAACTTTTTAATAAAAGCATAAACAGTTGAAGTCTGAAGTTTACATACACCTCAGCCAAATGCATTTAAACTCAGTTTTTCACAATTCATGACATTTAATCCTAGTAAAAATTCCCTGTCTTAGATCAGTTAGGATCACCACTTTATTTTAAGAATGTGAAATGTCAGAATAATAGCAGAGTGATTTATTTCAGCTTTTATTTCTTTCATCAAATTCTGAGTGGGTCAGAAGTTTACATACACTCAATTAGTATTTGGTAGCATTGCCTATAACTTGGGTCAAACGTTTCAAGTAGCCTTCCACAAGCTTCCCACAATAAGTTGGGTGAATTTTGGCCCATTCCTCCTGACAGAGCTGATGTAACTGAGTCAGGTTTGTAGGCCTCCTTGCTTGCACCCGCTTTTTCAGTTCTGCCCACACATTTCCTATAGAATTGAGGTCAGGGCTTTGGGCTTTGTGATGGCCACTCCAATACCTTGATTCTGTTGTCCTCAAGCCATTTTGCCACAACTTTGGAAGTATGCTTGGGGTCAGTGTCCATTTGGAAGACCCATTTCTGACCAACCTTTAACTTCCTGACTGATGTATTGAGATGTTGCTTCAATATATCCACATAATTTTCATATCTCATGATGCTATGTATTTTGTGAAGTACACCAGTCCCTCCTGCAGCAAAGCACCCTCACATCATGCTGCTGCCACCCCCGTGCTTCATGGTTGGGAGGGTGCTCTTCAGTTTGCAAGCCTCCCCTTTTCTTAATGGTCATTATGGCCAAACAGTTCTATTTTTGTTTCATCAGACCAGAGGACATTTCTCCAAAAAGTATGATCTTTGTCCTCATGTGCAGTTGCAAATCGTAGTCTGGCTTTTTTGTGGCGGTTTTGGAGCAGTGGCTTCTTCCTTGTTGAGCGGCCTTTCAGGTTATGTCGATATAGGACTCGTTTTACTGTGGAGATAGATACTTTGTACCTGTATCCTCTAGCATCTTCACAGGGTCCTTTGCGGTTGTTTGGGGATTGATTTGCACTTTTCGCACCAAAGTAAGTTAATCTCTAGGAGACAGAACGCATCTCCTTCCTGAGCGGTATGACGGCTGCTTAGTCATACCGCCATGGTGTTTATACTTGCGTACTATTGTTTGTACAGATGAACGTGGTACCTTCAGGCATTTGGAAATTGCTCCCAAGGATGAACCAGACTTGCGGAGGTCTACAATTTGTTTTCTGAGGTCTTGGCTGATTTCTTTTGATTTTCTCATGATGTCAAGCAAAGAGGCACTGAGTTTGAAGGTAGGCCTTGAAATACATCCACAGGTACACCTCCAATTGACTAAAATTATGAAGCTTCTAAAGCCATGACATAATTTGAATTTGAATTTTCCAAGTTGTTTAAAGGCACAGACAAATTAGTGTACGTAAACTTTTGGCCCACTGGAATTGTGGTACAAGGAATTATAAGTGAAACAGTCTGTCTATAAACTATTGTTGGAAAAATGACTTCATGCACAAAGGTGATCCCTTCCAGACTTGCCAAAACTATAGCTTTTTAACAATACATTTTTGGAGTGGTTGGAAAACGAGTTTTAATGACTTAAACTGTAAGATTTTCATAAACTTTAAAATAAATAACATTGATGTATTTAACTATTGCAATTATATGAGCATGTCAAATGTAGGCTGCTAATTGGTCTAAAGCACAGAAATTAAAGAAAAATATAAATAAAATGTAGTAAAGATATAGTTTTGTTTTTCTCCCCTTGTATGGAAGCAGACTTAATGAAATGCATTTTAAAGGAAATGTAAACGCATGAGTTGTTTACTGTCGGCACATTTAAGCTGCTGGATTTGTATCTTGGACATGGCATCATACCACCTTCTTGACCTGACAGTGATTGCTCACCAGATTTTTCCAGTGCTGTAGGTTGTGAATAAACCCCAAAACTGTCAATCAATCAAATGTATTTATAAAGCCCTTTTTTTTACATCTGCCGATGTCACAAAGCGCTGTATAGATATAACAGACTGACTCTAGCCCCCCGACACAAACTATTACAGCATACATACTGGAGGCTGAGACCGGAGCGGTCGGTAGACACTGTCCCATAACAGTTCATTGTTTTCATATTCACCAGTATTGTTAGCCTAAACCGACAGAGGAACTGTGATGCCTCTTAGGCCTAACCTTATTAGAACATACAATTCCATGACCAAAGGAAAAGGTTAGTGTGAAAATGAGGTAGATAATATATGGATGTGTTCTCATGTTCTCCACTAAGTTGGGTAAATCCCAGAAGCAAAACTCAGTGTTTGTATATGAATTCATAAAGCCCTTTCAGCAGGCCCATTCTGTTTTTTTAAATGATTGCACACCGCAATCCACCAGGGAAGAAATAGACCATTTTGTGGCAGATACCTCTTACTGTATTTGTTGCTCTGACGATGTAACCTGAAGATTTGAACTAATGGAGTCCCTTTAGGAAGGAAGTCCTAAAATGGACAACTTATGGAGTTTGATAATTCCATTAAGACCTGCCAGGTCAGCATGGTGCTGAAACCTATACTAATTACTGCAAATGTACGGAAAATGTCTTTAGTTACTCATAAAAGGGGTACTATTTTAAATCAGATCAATACTAGGCATTCAGGAAGGCTGGGCAATAAATCAATATCAATAATGATCGAGGTAATTACTTCACTCAATAACGAGATATTCATTTTCGATCATGTTGATATAGAATGATTAGGTACAGTAGTCCATTTCACCTCTGTGACATAGCAGGAACATGTGGAAAAGTGACAATATGCACGTGGAGATGTATACACCCACTAAAAAACACTTAGCACCTGGAGTGATGGAGTTGCCACTATTAACCACGAAAAATGAGGGATGTAGGCGAAAAACAGTGTCAGTGACAGTCGCTTTCAACTGTTTCAGAAATGTTGGAAGTGGTTTGGCTTTTTGAAGTCCGACAAAGAGCAGATCAGTGTTCAGTGCAAATTGTGCCGTAGACAGGTGGCTACCAAGTCTGGTAATAAGACAAAACTTTTTCACCATCTGAAGTAAAATCATTCTTTGCTCCACGGTGTTGATAAACGCCCCTCAAGCACCAGCCTTTCTAGGGATGTTCGCCCAAAGCAGCGAACACTGACAGCGTTTATGCCCTACATCGAAAAGACACAAAGACATCACACATGCTATTATACGTTGCTAAGGACATCCTACCAATTGGCACAGTTAAAAAAGGAAGGTTTCAAGGGGCTAATCAATTTAATTGACCCCAGGTACGTGCTCCCTGGCCGTAAACATTTCTCTCACACTGCACTGCCCAAACTCTACGCCAAGTGTAGAGAAAAGGTTAAGGAACAGCTCAAGACAGATTTGACGTATTTTGCTACTACCACCGATCTGTGGTCTAATCGCAGGTCAGAGCCTTATATAGCCTCACTATCCACTATATTGACAAAGAGTGGAATCTTCGAAGTGAATGCCTTCAAACATCATACTTTCTTGACGACCACACGGGTGAGGCTATAGCAGAGGGGCTTATTGACGCTCTCTCCTCCTGGGGACTCAGTCAAGACAGACAGGTCTGCATGACAACGGATAGTGGTGCGAACGTGAGAAAAATCCAATCCGGAAGTGCTTCATGTTTTGAAAGCGCTGCGTTCCAATGCATTCCTATTGAGCAGTGAATGGGCTATCAACCAGATTACTCTTTCTCCGTATTCCTGAAGGTGTCTACAGCATTGTGATGTAGTTTTACGCATTTATGTTGAAGAGTACCCGTAGGCGGCTACATTGCGCAAGTGGTCACTTGATGCTCCCAGAGAGATTCTCGAGTAAAATACACAGGTAGCCATTACTCCAATCGGTCCTACTGAAAAACTAATTGTCCCGATGGATATATTATCGAATAGATATTTGAAAAACACCTTGAGGATTGATTATAAATAACGTTTGCCATGTTTATGTTGATATTATGGAGCTAATTTTGAATATTTTTCTTTCCGGGCGATTTCCCAGCCAAACGTGAAGAACAAATGGAGCTATTTCGCCTACAAAATAATATTTTGGGAAAAAAGGAACATTTGCTATCTAACTGGAAGTCTCGTGAGTGAAAACATCCGAAGCTCATCAAAGGTAAACTATTTAATTTGATTGCTTTTCTGATTTCCGTGACCAAGTTACCTGCTGCTTGCTGCTAGGGATAGGGATAATACTGCCCCCTTTGGATGAATTGCATGCCCATAGTAAACTGAAAAAAATCTGTCATAAATTGCTAATATAGGCATATAATAATTATTATTGGATAGAAAACACTCCGAAGCTTCTAAAACCGTTTGAATTATGTCTGTAAGTATAGCAGAACTCACAGGGCAGGCAATCTCCCAAACTAGTTTTGGAATCCTGAAAGTTGGGACAACTTTGACGTCATCGCCCCACCCTACCAGCTATGGATTAATCTGGAAACACTTTCTATGTCTTCCACTAGATGTCCTCATTCAGTGGAGTGTTTAATTGTGCAAATGCTGTGAACTTTGACCCTTTGAGACGAAAAACAGTGGGTGTCGCGAGAAAATACATGTGCGTTAGGGCGCGAATTGGACACAGACCTTCCTCTGTTCCAGCTTGCCTGAGATGAAGTAGGATTGTCCGGTTGTAATGCCAATCGTTTTGTACGTTTATAACATCCTAAAGCTTGATTCTGCACTTAGTTTGACCAGTTTAGTCGACCTATAATATGTAATTTTGAAGTTTTGATGCGCAACTATTCTGGACCAGAAGTCATTTTTGGTGCATTTGAGCTGAAAGTGGTAGCATATGCTACTACATGGACACCCGAACTGAAACAAAACGATGTATTAGGTAAGTATGACTCCTTGCACTACATTCTGATCGAAGACCATCAAAGGTAAGGGAATATTTATGTTGTAATTTTGTATTTCTGTTGACTCCAACATAGCGGAGAAATATTGTTTACGTCTGAGCGCCGTCTCAGATTATTGCATAGTGAACTAATTCCTTAACGTTAAAAATAAATGCGACACAGCGGTTGCATTAAGAAGCAGTGTATCTTTTTAACTATATGTAGAACATGTATATTTAGTCAAAGTTTATGATATGTATTTCTGTTATCTGGCGGAGCTTTCTATAATTTCTCCAGACATTTGTGAGCATTTTCTGAACATGGTGTCAATGTAAACGGAGATTTATGGATAGAAATTGCATATTATTGAAAAAAACATAAATGTACTGTGTAACATGTCATATTACTGTCATCTGATGAAGATTTTCAAAAGGTTAGTGAATGATTTTTCTTTTAATCCTGCATTTGTGATTGCATCTTTTGTTCGAAGACAGAAAACAGCTACCCACAAATCATAGTGGGAACACAGGCTACCTAAGTATGGTTCTCAATCAGAGACAACGATTGACAGCTGCCTCTGATTGGGAACCATACCAGGCCAAAAGCAGAAATACAAAACATAGAACATAAACAAAGAATGCCCACCCCAACTCACGCCCTGACCGAACTAAAATAGAGACATAAAAAAGGAACTAAGGTCAGGACGTGACACAGGCTTGAGTCTGAAGCAGATATGCACCTTTTAAACATGATTTGATTAATATCATGATAATTATCGTTCTCGAATGAAAATATATATATATATATTGTGATAATTTATTTGCCATATCGCCCAGCCCTAGCATACAGTATGTTATTTTCCCAGTGTATACAACATCTGCTTTTTCTGTAAATGGCAGTACTCACTTAATGCATAGTTATGCAAACATTTATAAGTATATGCAAAACTGATCAATAGACGTCATTTTTTTCCAGGCAGCACTGACATCTGTAGTACACATGCCTCATGGCATACGTGGCAGGTACAGTATCATGGGGGTTTAAAAACCCTTTAAAGAATGTGGTTAATAATTAGCATGGTAGAGGCCAACCTGACTAAAAGTGGAGAACTTGGCCTAAATTATGATTAGTCATGGCAAAAGTCTCCTTTGCGTCAGTATTCAGATGTGCTGCGGTTGGCTGCCTGCACCTACGATCCACCATAAAGGATCATAATGACTCTGTCAGGAGAGATGAGGGGGGCTGCCGCGGTGCAGTATGTGGCCTGGTCGACCCACACAGGCTAGGCTCCTGATGGTCACTGATCTGGAAGAGATGGAGACACTGTAATTTCCTGGTGAGGACAATCATGGCTACTGCCATTAATTGATGACACGCAGGCTCACAAACAGACACACACACACACACACACACACACACACACACACACACACACACACACAGTTTGTAGTAGTAGGCACATTTACATGTTAGTTATTTTCTCTCTGTCTGTGAAATATATCTCAGAGAATGTCACTCATGATTTACATCAACTGCACCTGGCAACCTCCTCAGTGATCACTTTGATCGGTCAGGATCCCGTAGTAAAGTGGGAAAGGTTGGTCGCCAGGTAATTTGGGTGACGCTCTGAAAATTACATCTGAAGATAATATCTCTCGCTTGTTGTTGTCAAAGGCATTTTGAGTGTGTGTTACAGCATTCTCATTTCTAACAATATCGTATGACTACCTGAAACCATATATACCCCTCTGAATCCTCTTATACCACCTAAATATAACACATTTTTTCATAGCAGAGACTGTCACCCCTGGCCATATTTCACTCAGAGTATGGGTAGGTTCTTGTTCAGTCCAGTCCTTTTCTTGTTGTCTGTGCAGCAAGTAGCTAATGCAGTGAAATGAGAAGGGTTTGTGTGGTAAACCTGATAGGAATCAATGGGTGGGTTCTCATTAGTTTGTGACAGAGGCTGATGTAGATGAGTCCCTCTACTCCTCTTTGTCACGGATCCCTCCACTCCTCTTTGTCACGGATCCCTCCACTGATTAGTACTTGTGTAAGTGTGCCCTTTGGTTTCCATTGGGCTGTCCATTATTGTTGCAATGTCCGTTGGTGCGAGTGAGTACCTGTGCTGTGTGTTTTGGCGTTCGTGCCATTGTGGATTGTGCAGAAGATTCCGGGTCTCGTCCCGTGTGTAATCATTGTGCGCGTGTGTTATTTATTCGAGGTACTCTTTGCTCTTTTGTTTGGGTTTCAACCCTGTGTTTTTATATAGTGTTTGTTTGGTCTTCGTCTCCATGCCATTACACGGCATGCAGTAATTTGGGCTTAATAAAAAGCCTATTACGCATTCCTGCGCCTGTCTCCCGAATCATTGACACCAGCATGACACTCTTTCACTTTATTTATGTTTGATATGCAGTAAGCACCCTGGGGGGACGATAACTGCCAGGGGTTAAGGCAGTGATAGATTTGCAGTTTCACACAGCTTTCAGATGTTATTCCCTCTATTTCGGAGTTTCCTCTGTAGAGAATAGAATAGGGGATGTGAGTGAGCATCACATTTAAAATCATCCTAATGTCTCATAATGGCTGAGTGAGAGCTGAGTCCTGATGTGTTTTACCTATCCAGGCACGGTGCACAGCATTACTTTAATGTTTAACAAAGAGACATGCTTATGCTAGGCTCAATGAATAGTGCAGGTGTGACAATAGGTATGGGTGGCCTCATAGCTACAGTGCTGACACATGCCTGGTATTATTGAAGCAAAGGCGATTTCTGGAATATTTAGCCTACAGAGTCTGCTGCCCACAAGGCATTTAGAGATATGAGAGTCGTTTGTTTTCTGGAGTCAGAATAACTTGTCTTTACTGTAGTATACTTGAAGAAGAAGATGACTTTATGGTACGTTGTAATTTTCAGATTTTAAATTATGTATAACTGTCAAGCATCAACAGAATCTCAATTCTGGGATTTGCCTTGGCTCGAATTGTATTAACTTTTCAGAATGGAACTTAAAAAGAGACAAAACATGGAAACTACGATAGGATAGGCTATTGAAAATCTGTTGGGGAGAAATGGACTTGCACTCAAGCTGCTTCAACGGGAACACACACACACACACACATACACACATACTGCCCACTCCCTACTCCCTCCCTTTCTCTTGTTTCTGCTATCTAGAATAATTGGGGAACCCGATAAACATGTTGTTTAGTGCTCGCTAATTACTAGTGTGGCCTCAAGGCAAAACCCCGGGCTGCATTCCACCCTCATTTCTCCGCAAAGGGGCATTGTAGGCCTATCGTCTGAATATTGCTTTTCTTTAGCAGTATCAGGAGAATATACAGTCAATTAGGATATGTGTTAGCCTCCATCGCGGAGCATATTGTTGTTAGCCATGGGAATAGTTCTGCTCCTTTCTTGACCGAAGTTACAGTATGTAATACTATGAATTATGTAAGTTCAATGAGAATTGGCTCGATAGTGTTTAGTGCAGGGCTCACATCACAACATGCCATAACTAATTCCAGTATATGTATTCAATCCCTGAAACACTATGCCTGGAGCTATACTTTTCAGAGCTGTTTCCTCAAAGCCAAATCTCTATGGTAGATATATACATCAATAAGTGCTGTGGCTCCTCAAGGGAAAACATGTCTGTGTTCTGTTGGGCCATGTTGCCCCCCAAGGCTGGGTGTAGGATCCATTAGATTCTACAGTACTGGACCCAGTGCAGTCTACCACAGTGCTGTGCCAATTTACGCTCTCCTGTTACAGTACATTTAGCCACCTACAGCATTGCTTGGATATGGGGTGGATATGCACAAAAACATCCTAGCTGACTCAAAATCCCATCGTTTAATTCTACTTACTCAGCACCACCAACAACCTCTATACGTTGAAGTCATTTCACACAAGATGTAAACAGATGTCTCAACGTCTTCATTTTGCTGTGTCATGTCTCCCATTTTTAACCTTGGTAGCCATGTTTTTTCTTACTTTTTCCGTACATGCTGATCCATCACTATGCAAATGTTACGTTGCATTTAACAACTGATATTTCAATTGGTTCCTCAACTGCCTCCGGGGGTGGTAATCTGCAGCCAATCACAGGCAGACACTCGACCGGATACCTCCGACCTCACTTTTCTGACCTTCATCCGATCACATGAAGTGACATAACGTCATTTTAGTCCTGTATTGGGGTGATACAGCCTTGTGAGCTTCTGTACTGTGGTTTAATCCTTAGTTCTTGGCTCAGTGTGCCTCGCCTTGACAGCGGAACTCAATAAAGTCAGAGGAGTCAAGCAGACTCTGGAGCTAACATGATTACCGTTGACGTGGTTAGTAATACTGAAATGGTTTTTTTGCCGACCGCATTTTGTTTTGTGCACCTCCAGTGCTTCTTCCTGGAAGGCCTCATGCAGTTTGTATGATTTTTATCTTATTTGGTGTGTTCAGAAATAAACAGAGTTCTCCTCGATTCACTCATGAGGTTTTTATGTCATTGACACATTCATTATCAACAGTTGCCACATAATTGTCGCACTGAATTGCATATTCTGTAGATGTCACAAATATAGGTGTCACTTTAATTGAGACATTTCTTATCAGTTGTGGCTTCATGGGCTTCAATTTCACGTTCATATTAGCCTGGTATTTCATTTTACAGGGACTATATTTTTAATACTTTTATGAAAAACATTAGAATAAGTAGCCATGTAATTACTCCAGAAATTAGCCATGACAAATGTGATACCAGAGCAGACATTTTCCCTAAAATGCTGGCAAACAAAGGTTTTGTCAGCTTCTACGACACCTTTCAGTGCTATACTGCATGCGTCCTAATTTATTTTGGTAGGGAACTCAGTTGTCTGGTTCTTTCCGCTTATTAACCTAGATTGTGTGAAATCTTTGTCTAAATATTTGTGTGTGTTTAGTTTTAAGTGTTGGGAACACCTTTCAAAATATAGGAAAGATGTGATTACTGGATGCTTGGAAAAAGCTTTCACACGTGTGTGGAGAGGATGGACAGCAGTGCCGTTTAATTTGATGAGCATGGCCTTATTTCTAGTACAGCATGTTGGAAGACTGTCATTCATATTCCAATCAACCAGTTTAGGCCACAACATGATACTCAGATTTCCCTATAACCATCATGAGGTTGCTGCAACCTAGCCTATGAATGAAAGTTTACAATGTAGGTGCACAGGTCAAGAATTTTCTGTAATAAAGGTGACAGACTGACACAGTCAATACCGCCTTGCACACTCTTGCCTGCATCTAGCTAATCTAGGGTGTAATCCAGTGGTGGGCCGGCAGGGCCAGCAAGGCCTTCTCTGCTGGCCAAAACATCATCAGAATATATATTTTTTTTAAAGATATTTTCCCACAAATATGTATTAAATTATTCCCCAGAGTAAGAGTTACACTCTTCATTTCATAGCGTTCCTCTTGGTTGCACTGCTTCCAGCCCCAGGTTGAGATTTGGAGGGCTGGTCTTTATGTTAGGTATCTTTTATCCAATCATATTCAGCCAACATGTGTTGCCAGGGGTCTAAACTCTGCCCTCAGGCCTTCAGAATCAACAGTGCGGGCGCTTGTAGCTTAAAGTGAATGGAAATTCAAATTTAGTGTCAACCAATCAGCTTTAGAGTTGGCTATTGTACGCCTGCTGGCTGGCTCCAGTGTTACACAGGAGCCAGCTAGCAGGCGTAGTGCGTGCACGTCTTTTGATTGGATTACCAATATTGAGAGGCAGGTCCTATATGGGCAGGTCTCAGAACTAGGAAACTGAAATTGATCAACGAATTAATTTGCGTACTACTAAGCTGTTTTTTCAACCCACAATGGCTGAATGAGAAGATATCGATTTGGTCAAGGATATAATTATAACGGCATTCTCAAGACAAACTTTTCAAGAAAAGTTAGACATTGTCAGGAGAGGTAGACGCCGACGCTACAAAGCCTGTCACAGGCGGGAAAGGGGTTCGTTCGCCAATTTCAACTATGGGCGCTATCAATGACTCACAGGCTCCGAGAAGCACTGCAAACTGTACTGCTGGGAATGCCTATTATTTGCAAGTGATCGATTTGGTGTTTGGAGCCACACTGGCTTTGCAAACCTGAGTTGTCTAACCAAGGCAGCAACGAGACACCAAAGTACTGCTGGGCACTTACAAGCAATGGTGCTTTTGAAAACTTTTGACGACACCCGAGTGGATCTACAGCTCAATGAACAAGCGCGCAGGGCAACGAAACTGCACAATGAAAAGGTATTGAACTCTTCCCCTGCAATTCTCTGAATAAAAATGTCAATTTCAAGGTGACGCAACGCCTGGTTATACTGCGTTTCTGTCTAAATGTATAGTGTCTAGAGCCATGGCATCATAATGATGGTAATAAGAGGTGGATTAATTTGGGTGGGACTGTGTAGGACTTCACTGAAGGCCCAGGCCCCAGAACCACGGCACGCTACTGGTGTAATCATTAGTACAACAGTTGCAAATGAGAGTTTGTTGGTCAAATTCAGGTATGTTTATTCCCTTTTATCTCTGTTTGATTCCATTTAAGAATTTTTTTCCATTTAAAAACTTTCCAAGCCAAACCTTTATATCATAACCGCAAACCGCTACACACAGCCTAGATCGTTGTCACCATATTATCAAACTTCATAGTCAACATAGCTAATAGAACTTACTCATTAGTAAACCTGCTACAATCATGCAGTACAGTGTACAGTCAACAAGTAGTTTAGCAGTTACACAGGTGAGTCCAGTGGCAATAAATTAATCAAACCAAAAGCTTAACTTCACTTGCAAGAGTTCCAATGTTGGATAGCCATAGCTAGCTAGCTAACATAGCATCTCTGTTTTGAGCCAGGTGTTGTAGTTGTCTAAACTAGCTAGCTAGTTAAATAAGTGAAAAAAATACCAAGAAATATAGAAAACGGTGACTAACTCCATTGCGTACAAATGTGCTTATCCGCGTCATTCAAATGAAGCTGCAATGAAAACTAATGGGACTGTAGCGACTGTGTTGGCATCAAAACTGTGTTGGCATCTGGGGTGTGAACTACGTTTCTATACAAGTGTTAATTGACATGGTAATGGCCCGAGAAAAGTTTAAAAATCTGACCCCTCTGGCGCTGTACTTTAAATTGTGCCATGTCATGACGTAACGTACCGCACACATTATGCAACTCATTCTGTGTCGTTTTTGCTAGAAAGGGGAGAAATTGTGCTTTTCAATGGTATTCGTATTACAGTTGACCTGGAAGTATTACGTTTTTTGGGGAGCTAAAATAAGATCAATTGTACGGAACAGTGCGATATACAAAAGTTTGTTAGCTAATGTTAGCTCTCTCTCGTTTCTCCTTCATTTTTGAAGAAATGTATTTATTCAAAACTTTTCAACTATTTTCTTTCTCTCTCTGTGTCAACTACTCACCACAATTTATGTAGTGCACTGCTACAGTAGCTAGCTGTGGCTTATGCTTTCAGTACTAGATTTGTTCTCTGATCCTTTCAACCATGTTGAGGTTACTGAGTACTGTTGAGGTTCATTGCAAAACAGTGTTTTAATCAATTATTTGGTGACGTGAATATATTCAGTATAGTTCTATAAAAAATAATAGCTGTTTTAAGGTTTCACTAAGTTGTTGGCTCACCGTTTGGAGAAGTACTCAGATAGAGAACAAGCTATTATCTAACTGGCACTAGCTAATGTTATCAATCATGGCTACTTAGCAACAAAAAATATATGTATTGGGGAAAGTGTAGAGTGTTACTCACTCTGACATAAGCCTGTATACTTTTGGTACTATATCCAGAATTAATACTGATGTTTTTAAAGTTGCACTTTTCACAATACACTTTAAGCAGTGGGTATATTCTGCCAGCATTATAACCATCCTGCAGCGTTTGGCTTTTCCTCATTTAGCAGACACTCTTATCCAGAGTGACTTACAGGAAGGAGCAACTAGGGTTAAGTGCTTTGCTCAAGGGCACATCAACAGATTCTTCACCTGGTGGACTTAGGGCTTCGAACCAGTGACTTTTCAGTTACTGGCCCAACGTTCTAAATCACTGGGCTAACTGCTTGGTTGTATATATTTCATATGACTAAATTCTATCCACTGTTTTTCATTAGCTTCCAATTTTGCAGAGGATAGAATGATCTGTTTTTTCATTAGTTAGCTATATTTTTATTTCTAATTAGTTAGACTAGCTGCTGATGAATGACTGGGCATACAACGAATTAAAATAATACTATTACATATAATAACAACAATTATAATATTACTCTGAATTACTCTTCATTCATTGTACCAGGGGAAATACAAGAGCATTTAATGAATGATAACTTGAGGACACAACATGGCTTCTCCTTTTTCTGAAGGAAACTTTTCTGTTTGGCCTCTTGGCAGCTGTTACAGCAGCTTTTGTTTTCTAGGTCACTGAGACACTACAGCAGGATGCCAATCTCTAGTGACATCTCCCATGCACTCTGAAGGTGACCATATGCCTGACAAATTCCCAAATCTCCGCATGACCAAAATCAAACTCTTTCTATTCTGTCAGTGTGAGTTTAAAGCCATTGTACAGAATGTTGAAATGAAATGGACTGTCTGGAATTCATACTATGAAGAAATCCTGGCAGGAGAAAAAGGGTGCTGTTTTAAAAAGGTTTTGAACTGTTTTCATTGTGAAGTTTATCAGCTGAAAATAGCAAATACTATGCCTTTCTGTTTGAGTACAGGTCACTGAGCTTTGTTATACTGATGCTGTTACATTCATGGAACAGCTGATGAATTCTTATAGCGTGCATCATTATAGTATTTCACGGTCACAGATTCAAGGGCGAGGTAGCAAACACGATCTTTCAACATCCACCAATATTTATTTCATTCATATTTCACTCCTCACTGCATACCACATACTCCCTATGACAACAGTCTCTATTGAGGTCAGGGTTTATAAACAATTTAAATGTACATTGATGTGTTCCCACCACGATAAAGCTCCACCACACGTTGTGAGTAACAATTAGTCATGAGCAGCAGTGGCTGTGGCCCAGTCCCTGGAAAGCAGAGCCAGTCTTCTAACCATATTGTCCCCACAACTAGCTGTGTTCTAGTGGTGAGCAAGGACATAAATGCATGCTGGGAACTTGGCATTAAGAGAGTGGGAGGATTAAGCTGAACAAGTAGTTTGTCCAAAAATGCCTTTCTTCCTCACGGTATGTCCTTGCTGGGTTGGTGACAGGCACACTAACAGACTGCTTGTCATTTCCTAGCTCTACAGCCAGTACATTTGTGTAGCAGAGGAAACTAGAGGTATTCAAACTAAATGGCTCAGAGAGGATGTGTCTGCTGCCACAGAATGTCTGTTGTTTCCTTGACCAACAGATTAACTTGTAGGTGTAGGCCTGCCTAAGTACTTTCCTTGTGGAAAGTTTTTGCCTCCCTCAAGGAAAGGCTAATTCTGCTTGCTTGGCAGGTAGGCCTTCAGAACACATTTCTAAGTTGTACTTTAGTTAACCAAATATAAATCACAAATTAGTTCATACATAGGCCTGCAGTATTCTCTGGACCTATAACCAATCAGGTGTCAGTCCTGAGATTTCTCAACAAGTCAAGGCTGTGAAGCCTTTGACCTCCTCCTACACGGTAACCTCAGCAGAAGATAGACATCAGCTGTGTAATTTGAGTCCTGGCACCAATGTAACCAACTGGGTATCAAACCTGGGTGTTTGGTGCACCTCAAGACAACAGTGTTAGCCTGCTGGTCTAAACCCTATAGGTGTTGTTAAGCATGGTTAGTGTTGATATTGTTATTGTTGATAAGGTTTTGACCTGCAATATGAAATAAACTGTGACCAGAAAAGTTCATTCAAAAGAACCATGCTATTGTAAAGGCACAATAATTAGATGGTGTAAGGAATGCATCAAGTAGAATACATTCATCAATCCACTAGTTATCTATTTATTTCCTTCTTTTAATCTATAATAAAATAACCTGAATAATGTTGGAGCGTAATAACAGCCGTGGAGATAGGATTCTTCATCTATTGCCAGGACTTGGGGGGATAATAAAGTTGGTTGTTTCTACAGGACCAGGAAGTCCCTGTGGAGACTGATGTCATCCCAGAGTGACAGGAAGGCTTCTTTTAAACGGGGAGATAACGGGTAACTGGGGCTGTCCCTAACTGTCCCCAATGCCAGCACCTGGGCCCAGGTCTGTGACGAACAGAGTGACAGCCATCTCTCAGCAGCTCACAGGTGACAGCTCCAGGACGAAAGGGCTCCTCTCCTCCATCCTCCTCCACACAGCCTCATCCTGCTGGGGAACGCAGTCACAGAAATCAAGGACATGGTGTGCTGTGCAGCGCAACATGGGATTAGGAAATGGGAATGTGTCTAAGATGCATCATTATTACCGTGCATTCCATCTGTATTCACCCAGGGCAGTGCTTTGATATTGGCCTCAATGGTTTGGTTGAGAGCAGGTTTTGGTTTTGCCTTTTGACGGATATTTTTCTATTGAATCGTGAGGTAATAAGATTATTTCCCTATTTGGGTCACATAATGCACTGACAGCTCT
This sequence comes from Oncorhynchus masou masou, assembly GCF_036934945.1. Taxonomy (NCBI): domain Eukaryota; kingdom Metazoa; phylum Chordata; class Actinopteri; order Salmoniformes; family Salmonidae; genus Oncorhynchus; species Oncorhynchus masou. The sequence continues at coordinate 53,724,970 of NC_088220.1, forward strand.
GCATTGAACAGTCATTTGTACTTCCTTCCACAGTTAAGAAATTCAACACAGTCTACAAAGCCAAACCCATAATGTTCACCATGTGGATAAAACAGAACAAAGCCAAGTCCCAATGGAAATGACATGGCTGATTTGCCACTCAGATTCACCTAAAGGGGATCACTGTTAGATAATTAATAAATAAACATTGGTGCACATTTGTCTTTTCAATTCCCATCTTCAACACGTAATAAAACATTCTGATTAGGTGCCATGAACAATGAAACAAAGAAATGCCTATTCTTTTCGCGGCATATGTTATTTGTGATAAAAGGAAGATCAGCTTGTGTTAGTAAAGTCCTGATTATTGCTACTCGTTACCATTAGATACTGTATACAGTGCCTTCTGTAAGTGTTCAGACCCATTCTCCTTTTCCACATTTTGTTACACTACAGTCTTATTCTGAAATTGATTCAATTGTTTTTACACGCAATGACAAAGCCAAAATAGGTTTGTAGAGGATCTGTAGAGAAGAATGGGAGAAACTCCCCAAATACAGATGTGCCAAGCTTATAGCTTCATACCAAGAAGACTTGTAATCACTGCCAAAGGTTCTTCAACAAAGTACTGAGTAAAGGGTCTTAATTCTTATGTAAATGGGATATTTCAGTTTAGAATTGTTTTTAATTTGCAAGAATTATCTGAGGAGTATTTCTGTCTGTAATAAATCCATTTTGTGTAGAAAATAAACATTCTGATTCTGATGGGTATGATTTTCTAGCTGGTGGGCCTATGGCCTCTAAGGACCACCCATGGCTGCGACCCTGCCCAGTCATGAATTCCAAAGATTAGGGCCTAATGAATTTATTTCAATTGACTGATTTCCTTATATGAACTGCAAGAAATTGTTGCATATTGCGTTTTATATTTCTGTTCAGTATAGCTAAAGTAACATCATATTTGATAGATATGACTCATTCGTAAACCTGCTACAATCATGCAGAACAGTGTACAGTCAGTAAGCAGTTTAGCAGTTAGACCCACCTATGGCAATAAATTAGTAAAACCAAAAGCTTACCTTGACTTGGAAGAACCCCCGTGATGGATGTCATGGCCAACTAGCTATCAAAGCAACCCTCTCTTTGAGCTGGGAGTTTGAGTGGGCTAAACTAGCGAGGCTGTATTTGCTAGCAAAGTAAGTGGAAAAAAGGAGAAAAAAATGAAATATAGCTATCTCTCTCTCTTGCTCCTCAATTTTTTAAGAAATTAATTTGTTCAAACATGTTCAAGTGTTGTCTTTCTCTCTCTTTGATTCAACTACTCGACACGTGTTATGCACTGTAGTGCTAGCTAGCAAATGCATTCAGTACTAGATTCATTCTCTGATCCTTTGATTGGGTGGACAACATGTTAGCTCATGCTGCAAGAGATCGGATAGATTGGGGGAAGTACCCTGGAAGTTGTCATAATTACTGCGTAAATTTATGGAAGGGGGTGAGAACCATGAGTCTCCTGGGTTTTGTGTTGAAGTCAATGTACCCAGAGGCGGATGGAAGCTAGCTGTGTTCCGGCTACACCATGGTGCTACCCTACAGAGTGCTTTCGAGGCTACTGTTGACCTTCATTGCAAAACAGTTTTTTTTAAATGATTTGCTGACGTGAATAGATTTTGTATAGTTATCAAAAATGATTTTAATGTTTCACTATTTTTATGAAATTCACTGAGGCAGAAAAAGCACTGCATCGCAGTGCCTGAGGCATCACTACAGACCCGGGTTCGATCCTGGGCTCTGTCGCTGCCGGCCTCAACCAGGAGACACATGAGGCGGCACACAATTGGCCTAGTGTCGTCCAGGTTAGGTGAGAGTTTGGCCAGCTGGGATGTCCTTGTCCCATCGAGCTCTAGCGACTTCTGTGGTGGGCCGGCACATACACGCTGACACGGTCGCCAGGTGTACAGTGTTTCCTCCGACATATTGGTGCGGCTGGCTTCCGGGTTAAGCGAGCAGTGTGTCAAGAAGCAGTGAGGCTTGGCATGGTTGAGTTTCGGAGTATGCATGGCTCTCGACCTTCCCCTCTCCGTACGGGAGTTGCAGCGATGGGTAACTACCAATTGGATATCACGAAATTGGGGAGAAAAGGGGGTAAAAAGTAAAACAAATTCACTGAGGAGTATGGACCTCTCTTCCTCCTCTAAGGAACCTCCACATATGTATTCACCAAACTTATTAATGTCCCGTCAAATTACACCGCATGGCTAAATCTCCTACATGAAAAAGGAAAGGGATCTCGTATGAGCAGCGCTTTAATTTGATTGTAATAGTTTTAATTGAGAGAATCTTAATGACCCCCCTCTACCTCTCGCTGAATCGGGAGCCCACATTAGAAGTTATGCTCTTGTTCGGGGAAGTCAAATCTGAGTGATTAATTGTTGCAGGCAGTGCTGATGAGCTGGGAGAGAGTGGCGTCTGCCTGAAACCCACAGCTAATTTACAAGACTTGAGTCACACTACAGCTCTGAGTCTCTCCCAATCTGCTGGCTTGGGCTGGGAGGTAGAAGATAATCGTTTGTAACAAGCTGCCTTTGGCTTGCAACTGCTTTTCAGGCGAACGTGGGTGGAACCAACACATGTGCATCTCCTTGACGCTCCTGAAGTTAATTCTCCAACTTGGAGATGTCAGAGCTAGGGCTACTTAAAGATGCAAAAATTGCCCAGCATGGACTGCTAATGTATTAGGTGTTGTAATACAACTTTTGAAAGACATAAAACTCAAAATAGCCTTGATAAATGGTGTGTAAGTTCAACTCTAGGAGGGTACTAATGTGTAGCCTATATTTAGTGTGTATATTTTGGGATTGCCAAATGAATTGTAACCTGAGGAAGCTCAATCTGTATTTAATGCAGTTAGATTGCTCTGGACTGTCATGGTTATAGTAATCACTAAAACATGTGGCCTTTTGGCCCTTTAGCCTAGCATTCATTACTTATTTGTATTCCTTTGGAGCCGACATAATCATGTTGCCCATCTCATTTGATGAATCACTACCACGCGTCTCTTCATTACACAGATAGGACCTCTCCAATATCGCCGACCATTGCCGGCTCTCATCCTCTTATTCACAAAGGGAAATTATTTGTTCAATCTACTCAAGCGGAATTACGTATCTTCATTTGCATTTCTAAGGGAGGCATCTGTATTTTAATACACTTCCATGGCCTCTCAAATGTAATTATGGTGTATTATTCTTTCTTGAAATGATTGCCCTTATAAAGAAATGAGCTTATGTGATTAAAGTGGTTTGGTAAGCGATGGTGTACTCTCTGGCTTTGTATAGAAGTCATCTTATCCCTGGTTCCAGACCCGGGGGTTTGTGTCTCATGCGTCAAGCCTAAATTGTACCACCATTGATTATTGTTGTGGAATGCAAACCATGCATCTGCTCATCTGAAAATTGTTCAGTTCATACATTATCAACACATCAGCATGCTAACTTAATTAGTTTCATAAAAAGTGGTGGAGATGTCATCTCTAATTACAGTGCTCGTTAGCCCTTTTCTAACCAGAACGATTTAGATTGACCAATGATGTCTCTTTATAATTGAAAACCCCCAGAATAGAATTAATTCCTTACTTTACAGTGTGTCTAAAGTAACACATTCATTACTCTGCTTTTTTTCATGGGTCCATAACCTTTTGTTAGCATAATGTAAGGTAACTGACATGCATGAAATCCCTATTTTAGTTTATATGCACGGCATCATTCCTGTTGGGAAAGTATTTGCCAATGTGGTGAATAAAGAAAACAAGCACCATTTTCAACAATTAGAAGCGCCTCGTGCAAACATTTATCTTGTTGACGTCCCCAATCAATATGCTCGATAGAGGTCATTTGTATGTAGAGCAGAAAACATGTTTCATGCACTTTCTATCTACAATGGGATTTGTAACAGAAGCTCTGGGGTGTAAAGTGCGATCATTGTAACGCTAGGGACAGAGATATTTTCACAGCACTGATTTCAAACTACAGCTCTGCTGGTTTCAGAAACCCTTGTCCGTAGTAATCATTTGTGTTTAAAGAACATGCTGAACTGAATGAAAAGTCAGACCGTTTTCTTAAAAGGCCAGGGTGCATTTTGGCATGCAGTACATTTGCAGTTTAATGATTTGATACAATACCATTTAATAGTATCATAAACCATACATTTGTAAATGAGAAAGACACATCTCTTTCAGTTGCAGTACAGTATAGGCTAAAAATGGTCCATTAAAAAAGGCCTGAGACACTAAGATGGCCTCAGGCTCTAGTGAGCAAAAAATGAAAAGATAATCAAACTGTCTGGTAACACAGAAAAATACATTAGTTGTTCAGTTTGTAGTCCTTTTATAACCTCAACTAATGCAAATGTGAATTCGTCGTGGGAGTCAGTCGAGGTAAATGGCCATCTGACTAGCGAAGATAGCTCTGGCTCTTCAGATGGGGATATGGCCAAAATTGCCTTTGGGAAATATTTCTGTGTAGCAAAAGAAAGGTAGGTACTCTACCATAAAAAGGTACTCTACGTACTCTACCGGAAAGGTACTCTACCATAAAGAGACATGATGGAAGAATCTATTCAGCGATTACACCTCCTGCTTGTTTTGTTCAAATGCATTTGCATAATGTTCCCTACAAAAACGTATTCATGTTTTGTATTTTTTTTATGATACACCCAGCATTCTCACATAATACAGTAGCCCACTATTCCAAATCACATTTCTGTTCTCTCAAGGTCAGTTTGTTGTTTTTAACTTCTAATTCATTTTAAAGCATAATACACCATTAATTTGTTTCTGAAATGTGCTAGAAAACACATTTGCTACTGTGTGCTATGAGCAAAAATCTTACCTGCTCTGCTATGACCCATTCTGAAGTGATTTTCTGTCTCTGACTCTTCTGTGTTGAGGTCAAGCTTCCTTTAACCCACATGTCTAGTTCTAAAAAACACAGAGTGCATCTCACACGCACACACACACGGTGGACGGCCCCTGCCCCTCGCATCTTGACACTGAATGTTTCTTTCCAGGAGTTGACCTCCTGACAACATACCCTGTCTCATAGATGTCTTTCCAGAGGACACGTTGTCATTTTGTTAAACTCTTGTTTCCTTTTGTCCGTCACATTCAGTTGAATGGGCAAAGTGTGATTTATTTAAAAAAATAGCCTCTCCAGCCCAAATTGCAATAGTTGCCTCCCTCATGGAAAATAATTGTTGCCAGCGTAATCTGAATTAATGCAGGAATTATGCAAGGCATTTGCTTCCAATTGTCGTCTGCGTTCTGCAGTCTATGTTGAGGGGGTCAAACCCCCCCTTCTAATGACTCATATTTTACGGGATTTTTCTTTGGAAAAAGACATGTTTGTTTCTGTAACTTTTTTTGCATTTCTTAGATCAAATGGGGCCTCAGTAGCCTGAAGCTAAGTTGAAGAGGAGTGATGTAGCTTAGACACAGTATTATGAAATGCACTTTCAAAGGGACTTGTCATTATCTAACCATGTGCTGTACTGAGACAAAGACCTACCGACTAGAGTTATGCAAACAGAACAGCAAAATGAACAGTCATTTGTAGCTTGGTATTAGGAAGGACATTATGTCACCAAACAACCCATTGACTTTCCTAATGTAGCATATTCCTCTGTAAGACCCCTAACAGAGAGGACTTGTCAGTATCCATAATCAGTTCTTGGAACCAGCCCGTGACATCACTCCTCAATATATGATTTATTCTACTGTGTATTCTATTATATTTGTTACAATACTATGTTGAACATGGAATCTAGGCTATGAGGACCAACACCAAGTTGATCAGGAACAGAACTACAGTCAAACCCCCTCCATCCTTGCCATATCAAATAGTTACATACTGAAGTGGACTTTCTTCTTCATAGTGCACCGGTCTCTATGGCAGCAGCCGTGCAGTTTGGAGCCGAATGGCCTCTTTTTCAGACAGAGGTCCAACTCTCCTAATTACGAGCAGAAGGAGGATCTGCTGTCCTCGGCTTTCAAACAGCTCTACTCTTGTCCTGGGTATCTAGACGGACTTCAGTATTATTAGGTGTGCAGGGTTGGATAGAGCATCTGGATAAGGCATGTTGGACAGTCAGTGCTGAGAGAAGGGCTGACTGGTTAGAACTGGATCTTACTATTTAAGGACATGAAACAGTTTCCTATATTTCCCTTAAGAAATATGTCTTGTTTGATTTGACTCATTTTTTCATTCGCCTCCAACAGGGTGAACTAGTGTAAAAAATATGTTTTCTTACGAATCTATTGATCTGGCTTTTAGAACACTTTCAATCACCTTTGAGATGTTCATGTGAAATTACAAGTAATGGTTTTGTGATCAATATCTCTGCACTATGACTGCACTAGTACTCTGTATTAAATGGCACTAAAGCAGACCACTGAGCATTAAGGCTTATAGTTGTGTGGAGTGGCGTGTAACAAATGCTTGTTGGCACAGTTGCCTGAAAATGACCAAGTGCAATTCGGGCATAGCCTGTAGAGTATTGTCAATGTTATCATTATTAGTGCACCATATTTCAGAAAGACAGAGGTGTCAATATTGTAATTTGTGTTTACTTTCCTTTACCCCAGATGATACTTTTTGAAGGCCTCTGTTTCTCCTCACTTCCTTGCTCTGTACCATCTGCTCAGGAGAGAAAATGTCACGATAGCAGGACCAGCAGGGGAGATGCCAGACGGCCTTTGTGTTTGTGTTCTCTGACAGGTCCTCACAGCAGGGGAGCTGTAGCAAAAACACCCTCGTTTTGACTATAACAACATACAACTCTCATCTTTGGCAGATACTGCCGGCTTACTGTCTTTCAGAAGTAGAAGTAAAGAATGTGTCGGGGGAGGGAATCCTGTTGGAGATGGATATGTTGTGTATTGTTGACTGGGCTAGTTTTCTTGGTAGTGAAAAATAATACATTGTCCCAGAAGTAATGTGTTTTAATTAAGGAACTCCCCAATGACAAATCCGACTTGAAATGATTTTCCGAAAGGCAGTGGTGCTCTTATAATAAGGCTAACATTCCCTCGACAGACTGTTGACATGAGGACTAACTCTCCCTGTATAGTAGGACCAATAGTCTGTGCATAATGAAAGCATCCAGTATCTGACTCGTCTTGCATAAGAAAAGCAGTTGTGACCAGTTCAATAGGAAATGGGTGGACATGTTACCCCACACCTGGTCCTCCTCTCCTCTAGCAGGGCAGTCATGCTCGAAGTAGACTTGGGAGGACCACTGCTGGGTCCTGCAGTTAAGAGTGATGTATTAGGGCTGTTATAGGCCCAATTAAATGATGAAGCATTCTATTCCACCCAGCTATTGTTCCATCTGAAATTCAATGAATAACACAGAGAGGTGTTTTTCATCATCTCAATAGGTTACAGAAGGATTCATCTAAGTAGATTCACAGACGTTTCATGACGCTGCATTGGTTCCATGCTGCTCTCTCACACACCAAACATGACAATATCCATTTCTAATGAATGTTGGGAATGCTCTCAAATGTTAATGGTCAGTAATTCAATCGCAGCAGAATAATTGCCGTGCTTTGTTAAGTTCGAGTTGTTAAATTATTGGAACGGACCCGATAATGGCTGTTTGATGAAAAGTCACCCGGTGGGGCTACTGCAGGAAGCGCTTGAGAGCGTGTGTGGTTGATCATTATGGGCCAATGGAATGAAAGTGGGAGTTGGTATTTGGGATTGCTGATGGCAAATGTGAAGGGAAAAGCCCCTGAAGCAGCGAGGAGAGAGAAGGTTTGTGTAAAAAGGCACGCTATTCCTTATACTGAATAGTGCACTACTTTTCACCAGGGGCCGTAGAAGTCTGGTCAGAATTTGTGCACTACATAGGGAATAGGGAGTCATTTCAGACACATCCAGAGAGAGCGAGGCCGGTATAGGAGAGTACCTTATCCATCACTGCCATACAGGGTAGCTTCATCTCGGCACTGCCTGGAACTGAATATGTGCTTCCGATCAATAGTCCTCCTACCAATAATGGATACTCCATCACAGAGCTCCCGGACGCTTCATAGAATCACATATTACCTGTCAGTCCACGGCCTGCCACTCACCTGTCCGTTTTACTCCTGACTCACAGTGCTCTATCTCTCCATGGAATTGAGGGAGAACGTCCAGTGTGTGTGCGCGCGCGATTTCACTCGTTCTGCTGGCTAAGACTTCCTAATATGGATGCTGTATACCCACCAAGCTGGCTAAGACTTCCTAATATGGATGCTGTATACCCACCAAGCTGGCTAAGACTTCCTAATATGGATGCTGTATACCCACCAAGCTGGCTAAGACTTCCTAATATGGATGCTGTATACCCACCAAGCTGGCTAAGACTTCCTAATATGGATGCTGTATACCCACCAAGCTGGCTAAGACTTCCTAATATGGATGCTGTATACTCATCAAGCTGGCTAAGACTTCCTAATATGGATGCTGTATACCCACCAAGCTGGCTAAGACTTCCTAATATGGATGCTGTATACCCACCAAGCTGGCTAAGACTTCCTAATATGGATGCTGTATACCCACCAAGCTGGCTAAGACTTCCTAATATGGATGCTGTATAACCAACAAACTGGCTAAGACTTCCTAATATGGATGCTGTATACCCACCAAGCTGGCTAAGACTTCCTAATATGGATGCTGCATACCTACCAAGCTAGCTAAGACTTCCTAATATGGATGCTGTATACCCACCAAGCATGCTCAGACTTCCTAATATGGATGCTGTATACTCACCAAGCTGGCTAAGACTTCCTAATATGGATGCTGTATACCCACCAAGCTGGCTAACAGAAGGTAGTTCTGTGTTTTGATAGTGATATGATTTCAGACAGGAATGCCACACACTGGCAATCAAAGTCTCTCCTCTCACTAACAGGCCTGCACATTGTTGGGCAAGTATAATGGTGTTTGACACAGTGTCTTTGTGTGGCTGCTCTGTCTTCTTTGGTCAGGCGATACACTTCACAGAAGTTTGTGATGCTGGAAATAATGTCCCCAATCCCCAGCTGCAATGACAAAGCCATTAAGCCTGCCTGCCACAGAACACCTACATTGGGGCTTCGTCTCTGGGAATAGAGGGCCTAAATTAGCATAGTGAATTAATTTAAAGTACAGCTTGAGCCCGTCTCCTCACTCCAAAGCTCCAACTGGTTTATCTTTAATATGTCCCCTGATGACAAAATTAGCATGGACCACACATCCTTACAGGTCTACAGGATGATGATTCAGCCTGCATTGTTTTAACCCATGATTATTTCATTTAGGTACAGTATATTTTGCACATATTCATATGCTTGAATAACCTCAAGGTAAGCAGAAGTTAATTGCAGTGTGTATAAGGATGTATTTGATGCACCCTCATGGTAATACAGACTTGCAAGGTACAAACTGTATATCGGTTATACTATACCATAACTTAATACCTCATGGATACAACATGATGTGTTTGTAATGTTATTACTGATAGTAATTACCATTAATAAGTCTTAATCTTCTTTTTATCCATTATTCAATTGTTTCCGTCTGGTATTTAGGTATCGGCATGCAGTATAGGGGAGTCAGTGTTTTTGTATGGTGTTTAGAATATACTGTTTTAGATTAGCACCAACTGTAAGAGCATCCAAGGAGATTATGAGACTTGATTAGCTTCTGTAACACTCTCACTGGCATAGTAATCAGAGCACTGTCTCCCCGACTAGTGAAATTATATAATTAACATGTACTTTTTGCCCATTGTGAGTTTTGCAATGACATTTCTGTACCTCCTATGATATACTTAAGCAATACGGCACGAGGGGGTGTGGTATATGGTATTTGACCCCAGAGGTGCCGTATTGCTATTATCAACTGGTTATCAATGTAATTAGAGCAGTAAAAATAAATGTTTCGTCATACCCGTTATATACCACATGTCAGCCAATCAGCATTCAGGGATCTAGCCCCCCAGGTTATAACGTGTGTTTGTTAATCTTGCAGCACCACAGCAGTATTTTTTTATCCACTGTATAATTGAATCTTAAAAAGAACAATAAGCTCAACTTTTCATTTTGAAATATGTTGGTTTTAATGTTGAGCTCTGATTATGAGCACTTTGCAATGCGGATCATCACAATGTTCTTAGTTTTTTAATCAAATACATTTTTGAAAATACAGTGTTGTCTTCTATTTGAGGATTTGTGTTGTTTCTTTTTTCTCCCCCCTTTTTTCATAATTTCTATTACTTTGTCATTGACATTACTTTAGAAAAGGTTGACATGCATAAGACGGCGGGTGGAAGGCAACAGCCCAGCCTTCCTCCAACTCAAATCAATTGCCCCTAACAGCTGGTCCAAGAAAGTTTGCCAGAGCCAAACTGTAACAGAACACATTGTATGCTTCAAAACCCAGCTTTCCTTGGCACATTATACAGTGACTACCTGTTATATCTCTATAAAGCATGAATCTCACTGCCGATAGACTGCCTATAGAAAGTCTAGACACCATAGAAAATTGTTAAAATTAAGGCAAATGAATCAAATAGAAATATCATAATTGGATAAGTCTTCACTCCCCTGACTAAATACTAGGTGCAAGCATCTTTGGCAGCCATTACAGCTGTGAGTCATTTTCATTAACATTCTACCAACTTTGCAGTTTGCACAACTCTTATGCAACATTTTTGTAAAAATTGCTCAGTCTCAGTAAATTTAGTTGGGGATCATTAATGGACTTTTAAAGCAGATTTAGGTCAGGACTGAGACTAGACCACTCAATTAATTTAAAGTCCAGCTTTGGCCCATCTGCTGATGACAAAATGTAGCATGGACCACAAATCCTTTCAGGAAGATGTTTCAGCATGACATTGTTTTCACCCATGATTATTTCATTTAGGTACAGTATATTCAAATGCATATCTATATGCTTGAATAACCTCAAAGTAAACTGAAGTTAATTGCAGTGTGTATTAGATGTATTTGATGCACCGTCATGGTAATACAGACTTGTGAGGTACAAACTGTACATATGCTATATGATGCCATAGCCTAATACCTCATGGATACCACATTATGTGTTTGTAATGTTATTACTAATATTACTGGTTAGTAATTCCCAGTAAGAAGTTTTCATCTCCTTTCAGTTATTCAAATGTCTGCATCTGGTATTTTACAGATATTTAGGTCAGGACTGAGACGAGACCACTCAGGAACACTCAACACCTCTTGGAAAGCCATTCTGGTGTGTCTTTTGCATGCAAATGTTGTAATTGTCCCACCGAAAAATAAAACCTCATCACAAGGTTAGGTTTTCAGATGACTGAGGTGGGTTTTCCTCTAACACTTTGCTTGGGCTTTGCTCCTTACATATTTATTTTGATCCTAACAAACTCCCTAGTCACTGCCGGTGACAAGCATACCCATAACGTGATGCTGCCACCTCAATAATTGAACATTCAAAAGGATCAACAACATTGCATTCCCTCCATATTACTGGTCTGTATGACAGTGATAAGACAGAAGCCTGTGTTTAAAACATCCACTTCAAATCATCCATTATGCTAGCAACAAGGCTGTTAAGTAATACTGCAAGGCAACTTGGAATATACAGTGCAATCGGAAAGTATTCAGACCCCTTGACTTTTTCCTAATTTTGTTTACGTTACTGCCTTATTCTAAAGTAGATTAAATTATTTTTTCCCCCTCATCAATCTATACCGAATACCCCATAATGACAAAGCAAAAACCGTCTTTTAGACATTTTTGCAAATCACATTTGGTAGCGATTACAGCCTCAAGTCTTCTTGAGAATGATGCTACAAGCTTGTATAACTGTATTTGGGGAGTTTCTCCCATTCCTCTCTGCAGATCCTCTCAAGATCTGTAAAATTGGATGGGGAGCGTTGCTGCACAGCCACTCCTGCGTTGTCTTGGCTGTGTGCTTAGGATCGTTGTCCTGTTGGAAGGGGAGCCTTTGAACCAGTCTGAGGCCCTGAGCACTCTGGAGCAGGTTTTCATCAAGGATCTCTCTGTAATTTGCGCCGTTCATCTTTGCCTGACTAGTCTCCCAGTCCCTGCTGCTGATAAACATCCCTACAGCATGATGCTGCCACAACCATGCTTCTCCATACGTGACAAGTGGCATTCAGGCCAAAGAGTGCAATCTTGGTTTTATCAGACCAGATATTCTTGTGTCTCATTGTCTGAGAGTGTTTTGGCAAACACGTTGGCTTCCGTCTGGCCACTCTACCATAAAGGCCTGATTGCTGGAGTGCTGCAGAGATGGTTGTCCTTCTGGAAGGTTCTCACATCTCCACAGAGGAACTCTAGAGCTCTGTTAGAATGAACATCAGGTTCTTGGTCACCTCCCTGGCCAAGGCCCTTCTCCCCCGATTGCTCAGTTTGGCTGGGCGGCCAGCTCTAAGAAGAGTCTTGGTGGTTCCAAGCTTCTTCCATTTAAGAATAATGGAGGCCATTGTGTTCTTGGGGACCTTCAATGATGCAGAACATATTTCGTACCCTTCCCCAGATCTGTGCCTCAATGAAATCCTGTCTCGGAGCTCTATGGACAATTCCTTCGACCTTCTGGTTTGGTTTTTGCTCTGACATTGACTGTCAACTATGGGACCTAATAAAGACAGGTGTGCCTTTCCAAATCATGTCCATTCAATTGAATTTACCACAGGTGGACTCCAATGAAGTTGTAGAAACAACTCAAGGATGCTTAATAGAAATAGGATTCACCAGAGCTCAATTTTCAGTCTGTTAGCAAAGGGTCTGAATACTTATGTAAATAAGATATTTCTGTTTTTTATTTTTTATACATTTTTAAAAACCTGTTTTCACTTTGTCATTATTGATTATTGTGTGTTGATTACTGAGGAAAAACATTTATTTAAATCAATTTTAGAATATTGCTGTAACGTAGCAAAATATGGAAAAAGTCAAGGGGTCGGAATACTTTCCGAAGGCACTGTAAGTTACATTTCTGGCCTAAATCAAAAACGACAGGGTTGGGTCAAATCCAGTGCAGCACAACAGAGTGAAACCCTCTTGTTTTTTCGGGTATTGCGGTGGCAGCATCGTGTTATGGGAATGCTTGTCATCGGAAGATATTAGCTGTTTATTTTGTTTACGAGAACTCACGGTAAATTATCCAAAGGATCATAAACCTCATGTTCTCTTGAGGTCTCTGACCTCATCCACAGATACGTTTGTTACCAAGACAGTTCACTGTTTGTCACATGCCAGCTTGTCTTGCTTAGCTTGTTTTGTTCATTGCAGAGAATAGAAACGTGAGGTCATATTCTTCCAGGGTATTTGCTTGTCTGTGTCTTGCTTCTATTGAAGGTAAAGTCATAGACAGATTTCATTGATTTGTTGTGCAAGTGTGAATGACTTGTAGGATGAGAGTGAACATAAAACCGCAGTCTTTGGATTGTAAAGTACTTATATTATTTGTTTCCAAGATTAACTTCATGTCATCACATATAAACATTAATAATTAAGTAAGATATGCAAATAAATTCCACCATTATAATCCAATTATGTTTTTGTCACTGATGGATTATAAACAAATGTCCCTGGGTATACTTTGAGATATTAATTTGTGTAATCCTAAAACCATTGTGGATGAAATGTAAGCTTTTTTCCAACATGTTTTCATTACAAAGAAGTAGTGAAATGAAAAGTAGTGAGTCGTTAAAGAGCGCTGAGTTCATTTATCTTTGTTGTCTCCAGATAATCTTTGTATGGCAACTGGCAAGGAAGTTTCATCCTATGCATGGAGAAGATCAGCATTTTTGTTCTTCAAATGCACACATCCAAGGGAGTCCTCCACAAATATGATCTCTCCCCCATCCGTCTCGAACCCTTTCTATGCTAGCTAATTACCAGGAGGGTTTCTCATCTTTCTTTTCTCCTTTCAACAAGTTCGCTTACAAAGGACAATCAGAGTACAGGAGAAAAGCCTTGACAAAACTGGACAACTTGATTGTGAGCCTGAAGGAAATAATGAAGACGTGCATTCATCTATCATCTGAGAGAAGCTGCAGAGAGATACAATAACAAATTTAACTCAGAACCTGGCGCTGGAGCTGTCGAATTTCATAGGCACATAAATTACTAGGCAGGGGACGAGGGTTATGCTAATACATCTCATGGTCTGCTTTTAGTCCATCGCAGCAGCATATTGATGATCCAAATACACTTAAATTAAAGTGTATTAGGCACTGCTCACAGAACTGCTATCTGTAGCCTAGTGGTTCAAGCATTAGACTAGTAACCGAAAGGTTGCAAGTTCAAATCCCCGAGCTGACAAGGTACAAAATCTGTCGTTCTGCCCCTGAACAGACAGTTAACCCAATGTTCCTAGGCCGTCATTGAAATTAAGAATTTGTTCTTAACTGACTTGCCTAGTTAAATTAAGAAAAAAGAAAAAGTTGTGAGGTAAGTTCAGATAAGATAAGTTGATATTAACAGGAATGCCTCTGAGGACAGAATGGATTTTTTTTTGGGGGGGGGGTTGTGTCATTTGATTTACACAATCAATACATTTTTAAGCAAACAAGGAATAAGACAAAAAAAACACAGAAAACCTGAGCTTGCGTAACTATTCAGCCCCCCCAAGTCAAAATTTTGTAGTGCCACCTTTTGCAGCAATTGCAGCTGCAAGTCTCCTGGGGTATGTCTTTATAAGCTTGGAACATCTAGCCACTGGGATTTTGCCCATTCTTCAAGGCAAAACTGCTCCAGCTCCTTCAAGTTGGATGGGTTCCGCTGGTGTACAGCAATTTTTATGGCATACCACAGATTCTCAATTGGATTGAGGTCTGGGCTTTTTCCCCTTAAACCACTCAAGTGTTGCTAGAAGGTGAACCTCCGTCCCACTCTCAAATCTCTGGAAGGCTGAAACACGTTTCCCTCAAGAATTTCCCTGTATTTAGCGCCATCCATCATTCCTTCAATTCTGACCAGTTTCCCAGTCCCTGACGAAGAAAAACATCCCCACAGCATGATGCTGCCACCACCATGAGGGTGTTTCCGGGGTGATGGGAGGTATTGGGTTTGCGCCAGATGTAGCGCTTTCATTGATGGCCAAAAAGCTCCGTTTTAGTCTCATCTGACCAGAGTACCTTCCTTCATATGTTTGGGGAGTCTCCCACATGACATTTGGTGAACATCAAACGTGTTTGCTTATTTGTTTCTTTAGGCAATGTATTTTCTTTCTAGCCACTCTTCCGTAAAGCTGTGGAGTGTATGGCTTAAAGTGGTACTATGGACAGATACTTCAATCTCCGCTGTGGAGCTTTGCAGCTTCTTCAGGGTTTTATTTTGGTTCTTTGCTGTCTCTCTGATTAATGCCCTCCTTGCTTGGTCTGTGAGTTTTGGTGGGCGGCGCTCTCTTGGCAGGTTTGTTGTGGTCCCATATTCTTTCCATTGTTTTATAATGGATTTAATGGTGCTTCGTGGGATGTTTTAAAGTTTCAGATTTTTTTATAACCCAACCCTGATCTGTACTTTTCCACAAATGTGTCCCTGACCTGTTTGGAAAGCTCCATGGTCTTCATGGTGCCGCTTACTTAGTGTTGTTGCAGACTCTGGGGCCTTTCAGAACAGGTGTATATATACTGAGATCTGTGGCATTTAGATTGCAAACAGGTGGACTTTATTTAACTGATTATGTGACTTCTGAAGGTAATTGGTTGCACCAGACCTTATTTAGGGACTTCATAGCAAAGGGGGCGACTACATATGTACGCACCACTTTTCAGTTTTATATCTCTTTTAATTTTTTGAAACAAGTAATTTTTTCCATTTCACTTCACCAATTTAGACTATTTTGTGTATATCCATTACATGAAATCCAAATAAAAATCCATTTAAATGACAGGTTGTAATGCAACAAAATAGAGAAAACGCCAAGGGTGATGGACACTACATAGACACTGTAATACAGTCTGTGAATCAGGAGCTTGTTGGTATATTTATCGTATTCACATTCATATTTTTGATTGAAAAACGTTTAATACTGTGTGTTTCTGTTCAAGCTCTTCATAGCCAGCAGCATACCACCCTGCAGCTCACTGTTGGCTTGCCTATGATGCTCAGCAGGGTTGGTCCTGGTTGGTCCCTGGATGGGAGACCAGATGATGCAACTGGTGTTGGATGGCCAGTAGGAGGCATTCTGTCCTCTAGTCTAAAATAATATCTCAGTGCCCCAGGGCAGTGATTGGGGACATTTGCCCTGTCTATGGTGCTGACTTTCAAATAGGAAGTCAAATGGGTGTTCTGACTCTCTGTGGTCACTGAAGATCCCATGGTGCTTATTGTTAGAGTAGGGGTGTTAACCCTGGTGTCCTGGATAAATTCCCAATCTGGTGCTCATACTGTCATGGTTACCTAATCATCCCCAGCTTCCAAATGGCTCATTCATCCGCTGTAACTATTCTCCAGGTCATTGATGTAAATGAGTGTGTTCTCAGACAATAAGGGGTTAATTTAAAACACACATACACATATATATATATACATGTATAAATAAATATATACATGTATAAATATATATATATATAAATTGGGGCTGTGCTTACCGAAGGGTGGAAGCTAGTATTCAGAATCAAGTCCCCTGAATGGGAGGGGTAAGCTATATATATTTTTGGAATAGCCTGAAATGTTGCCTGTAAGAAAAGCTTTCTATCACCCATCATTTTCATGGCTGTGTGTATCAGATGGGCCATTTTAGGTATTATTAAACCAAACAGTGTATCATCTTTACGGTGTCTTCATTTGTAAGTTCATTGGAAAGGCTTCAGCAAGTTGTATACGTCTGAAGACATTACTCATCACAATCTTTCCAAGACAAGGCGGTCATAACTATAGAAGTCATTGCAACAGGTCTACATAGCATCTTATCTGTTGGGCTAAGTTTTTCAGGAACCAGTGTGCTGATGACCTTTTCCATAGGGATGAGACAGTACAGTATGTAAAGATTCATCTGGAACATAAGGCACCACAGGTCATCAGGGCTGCTGGACCATATGAATACAATCTCCTCATTCTAGTTCTGTGCACTGGCCTCTATACTTAAGAACTTTAATTAAATCTGTTGGATCAGTTTCCAGTCTAACTTCACAGTCATCTGCAACATTTTCAGTGGCAGCTGGCATATCTGCTGGCATGTTAGTGATACTCATGTTGGTGGATGCTTTCATTGAGTCCCACAGTCTCTGAGTTCATTGTTGGGAGATAAGTCTGCATTCTCATATGGTGTTTCATTATCTCTTAATCTTTCTCTTATTGTGTCACGTGTACAATTGACACAAAGGCAATTAAAATTCAAGCTTGCAGTGGTTAATTTCACCAAAGATGCAAGGGAGGCAGCCTACTTTTGGTATGCATTGTAGTAGTTGAATTTGTCACCCTTGCAGTATCACCAAGTGAAAGGATCTAACCGTGTACAAAACATTACGGACACCGGCTCTTTCCATTACATAGGCTGACCAGGTGAATCCAGCTGAAAGCTACGATCCCTTATTGATGTCAGTTGTTAAATCCACTTCAGTCAGTGTAGATGGAGGGGAGGAGACAGGTTAAAGAAGGATTTTCAAGCCCTGAGATAATTGAGACATGGACATGTGTGCCATTCAGAAGGTGAACAGGCAAGACAAAAGATTGAAGTGCCAGTTTTCTGTGTGTATTAAAAATGGTCCACCACCCAAAGGACATCCAGCCAACTTGAAACAACTGTGGGAAGAATTGGAGTCAACATGGAACAGCATCCCTTTGGATCACTTTCAACACCTTGTGGAGTCCATTCCCTGACGATTTGAGGCTGTTCTGAGGGCAAAGGGTGGAGGGGTGTGCAACTCAATATTAGGAAGGTGTCCTTAAAAACCTCTTAAGGATTGTACCCTTTTTTTCAATTTTGACCTGAAATGACATACCCAAATCTAACTGCCTGTAGCTCAGGACCTGAGGCAAAGATATGCATATTCTTGATACCATTTGAAAGGAAAGACTTTGAAGTTTGTGGAAATGTGAAATTAATGTAGGGGAATATAACATTAGATCGGGTAAAAGAGAATTCAAACAAAAAATGAAATGCAAGAGAAAGGCTTTACTTTCAAATATGAATATATGTGTAATTCAGATTTTGGCCACCAGATGGCATGAGTGTGTATGCAAAGTTTCAGACTGATCCAGTGAAGAATTACATTACTGCACAATATTTTGTATCAAGTCTGACAGGAGTTTGCCCAAATGTATTGGTCAATTGATACATTTGCAAGTACATAACAATAGAGAACATGCAGAAATGCTACTTACATTCAGTAATCTCTGATTTGTCATCCTGAGGGTCCCAAAGATGTAGCACAGTTTTATTTGATACAATCCATTTTTATGTTCAAATGTAGGAACTGGGGTCTACAGTTTGACCGCATTGCTGTCTCTGGCTCCACACCCACCCAGGCCGGCCGTCTAGATGTGTGAAAGTTAGTGTTTAAGCTAATGGTCTATCATGTATGAAATTCATGGGATTGTGTAAGCTTCAATGTTTTATTACAATAGATTATTTACCATCAGAGGTGAATGTACCAAACCAGTTGCCGTGATAAAGGTTTTATGTTGTTGTGCACTCTCCTCAAACAATAGCATGATATTTTTTCACTGTTATAGCTACTGTTAATTGGACAATGCAGTTACATTATCAAGAATTTAAGATTTTTGCCCATGTAAGTCATGTCTATGTCCCAGAAAGTTGGCTGTTGTATACGTCGCCATTTTAGTCACATTAGCGCGGTTTAGGGACACCCATCCCGTAGAGGTTAATGTTTTGTACAGAAAGTATATAATGAATTTACTTGATTTTTACTAAATCTTGCTACTAACTACTGCTCCAACTTTCAATAGTTCTAATAATGATATAACTATAAATTAGTTGTAATAATGACGCAGGAAACACTATAATTTATTCCCAACCTAACCTGCTGTCAAAGCTCTCTACTAAGATAATTACAAAGTGCATGTGAGGAGTTCAAATCAGCACTTCACCACTCCGCACTAGCAGTTCTGTGTCCAGTATAGTGGTGGGTTGATGAATTCACCTGAACCGGTCAGCTTGCCTGAACAGTGTGCAACCTTTCTTTTGCATTTACTCCCTCTGCATTAGTCCCCCCCCCCCCATGAATTAAAGTCGAGCTGGGCTGGTACAGGGGCTGAGAACCAGACTACACTGCACAGGTGTTAATGCTCTCCTACGGCATGATAAAGAGCCTGTAAGGCAAACCGATTACAATAGTCCTAGAATGGGCCGTGCTAATCTCCATGGGGGTAGATGAGTTGAAGTTCCAGCGTCAGGTCTGCCTGGCAAAACCATGACAAAATAACATTTGTTCAGGAGACGACCACTTTCTATAGAAAATGAACGGTAAAGTGCAGTAATTACATAAGGATATACAGCAGCGGACTGAATGGTTGTAATAAAGCCAGTAACAATAGTGCATCTGTCTGTTGGCAACACACATTTCATGTCGTATATGAACACAAATACTTTGGGAGACATATTTCCAGGCAATGGGGCTGATGCCAAGAAAATAAGGTTTATTCAAGATTTCTGTAAAAATGTGTATGATTAGTCCACAGCAATGCAGAGTAGCATGGCAAATGAATAAGAGAATAAAACAATCTGTTGGTCAACCCAACATCCAGGACTGTTGACCAACCTCGCCTGCCTGCAATAAATGAGCCAGCTTTTAATAGCATTGGTGAAGTTGCGAATAATTTATTCACCAACACTTTTAATAGGGTCCCCAAACATGCATGCATAAATCAGCGATAATTTAGTCTTTAATTGCCCAACTGATTGTGGTGTCAACACATCTGCAAAAGCCTTTCACTGTTGGGACATCAACTACAGAATCACATTAACATAACAGATTTGTTTGGCTCCATGTTTCCTTGACTGCCTCAATTTTCCCAAGTTCTGGATGAGGTGTCTTCCTTTTGTGTGAGCCTTTTAATTTAATCTTGTGAAATACAAGTCAACCCTTTTAGCCATCCCTCCTGGCTATGGGAGTGTGTAATCAATCATTATTACACCAGAAAATTGTACAACGTTATTAAATACTCCTGCTCTCTTTGTGTTCTCTGTTCTGGGCCACAGAGCTTTATGTAAGGGCTCTGTCCCCTTGCCTTTTATCCAAATCATGATCTACACACTTCCCAGGCTCCCTGATGAACACATCCTGAATGCTGTCTTGCTCAGCAACTCACAGGTAAGTACAAATGTGTCAGCTGCCAAACTCTGGCTCCATGGGTGACTGAGCGGGCCTCATTTCTAGTTGAGCAGCCATGTAAGCCATGTTGTCTTTGGTCCCATGACCCCAGTCAGTCAGGAAACACGGAGAAGAACATCTTTACCAGCGCAGGTGTTGATTCCTTTTGAAATCCTGTCAAGCTGGCGGTTGTATTTTTCACTACAATTGCAGAGCTTTCCCCAGATTACACTATTCGTTAATTTTTGGTGTGTGTCCTTTAATCTTTATGGCAAAAATGTAGGGATTCACAGGGTCTTGTGCGCCACTAAATGTCAAAATTGTTTATAGAGAGTAGTGTCAAAATGAATGCCAATAATGTGGTCATTAATCTCATAATGCTTAGAGGGCGTCAATGGAGATAGTAATGTCAGGGCAACCATGATCACAGGCAGACGGGTTAGCTGTTGGGGAACTGTGGGGGGTCTTGGAGGGTTCAGGTTCACCTTTTTTGGCCTGGTGGGAGATCTGTCAACGTGCACTTGAGCAGGGCATTGACCCTGGATGCTTCTGTGTGTCGCTCTGAATGTCCATTGGATGAAATATTGTAAAATATTGTTGCATAATGCAGAAAATACAAGAGTTCAGGCGCGTTGCTTTAACAAAGTTAACCATGTTCACTGTAGTGTCCAAAACATCATTCAAGCTGTCAGGTATTCCCTTGGCAGCAAGAGCCTCTCGGTGGATGCTGCAGTGTACCCAATTGGCATCGGGAGCAACTGCTTGCACGCGCGTTACCACTCCACTATGTCTCCCTGCCATGGCTTTGGCGCCATCAGTACAGATACCAACACATCTTGACCACCAAAGTCCATTTCAAATCAAATTAACATTTTATTGGTCACATGGTTAGCAGATTTTATTGTGAGTGTAGCGAAATGCTTGTAAAATTCCTGGTCATAGTGCTGGGAAGTTGACGTCTCTCTGATATCCAATAACTCTTCCCGGCTGTATGTAATAACACTTAAGATTTACTGGGCTAACAATGTAAGAAATACTACATAAAAAAAACAAAATACTGCAAAGCTGATGGACGTCACAAAGCTGTTCAGTACTTTAAAAACATCATTTCCTGTTGTCCTCGTTTCCAGAAGAGGATGTCTTCCTTAATTGACCCCCATAAACGTAACGGACATATACCAGGAGCTGTGCCAGGCCCGCCTTGTCGGGTGACTCATCCAGCTGTAACGCATAGAATTCACTGGCTTGTATGGAAAGCAGTAATTGTTTCAGAACATATCCTGCCTGTATTTGACTTTGTTGTTATTTCGCTGAACACGAACTGGTTTAATTTTATTTTTGGCAGTGAAACGAAGCTACTCAGGTGAGAAAAAAATATCACCCAAATGTATAGCCCCGTTGGAAAATCTAAATGGACTGTTTGAAAATGTGAATCACAATTTAATATTTTTATTTATTTATCCAAACTACCAGGTATCATGAACTTATAGATTTACCCTGATGTTTTATTTGTTATACACTAAGTGGTCAGTTTTAGGTACACCACCATGTTCTCAAAAATTATTCGCTCCTATGGACAGTAGGTCATGTGGCTGTAGCTTCCTATATAAAGCAGGTAGACAGGGAAAATCAAGTGGCCTAAGCAGCCAGGCGCACCAGTTCCAGTATTTTAGAAACGTCCGGCATCTAGGGTTTAGGAAGAATGGTGCAATAAACAAAAACATCCAGTCAGAGCCAGTCCTGTGGGCAAAAACAGCTTGTTCATGAGAGAGATTGAAGGAGAACGGCAAGAATCGTGCAAGCTAACAGGCGGGCCACAAACAAGCAAATGACGGTGCAGTACAATAGTGGTGTGCAGAACGGCATCTCGGAATGCACAACTCATCGGCCCTTGTCATGGATGGGCTGTTGCAGCAGACGACCACACCGGGTTCCACTCCTATCTGCTAAAAACAAGAAGAAGCGGCTCCAGTGGGCAAGGGATCACCAACACTGGACAATTGAGGAGTGGAAAAACATTGCCTGGTCTGACGAATCGTGGTTCCTTTTACATAATGCTGATGGCAGAATCAGGAATTGGAGTAAGCAGCATGAGTCCATGGCCCCATTCTGCCTTGTGTCAATGGTACACGCTGGGTTAGGTCCCTTGATACCAACTGAGCAACTTTTGAATGCCACACCTTGCCCTAAGAATTCAGGCTGTTCTGGAGGCGAAGGGGGGTCCGACCCGGTACTAGATGGGTGTACCTAATAAACTGTAGATATGCTGTCTAGCATCTGTGTCCATATGAATATCTCAATTCAGAGCTAATATTAGTCTTTAATAGCTATTTGAGTCTTAAAGATATTGCTTAATCTTGTTTAAATCTATACATGCTTCACAACAGGGGTGTCAAACTCATTCCATGGAGGATCGAGTGTCGGCAGGTTTTTTGTTTTTTCCTTTCAATTCAGACCAAGACAACCATGTGGGGGGAGTTCCTTACTAATTAGTGATCTTAATTAATCAATCAAGTACAAGGGTGGAACAAAAACCTGCAGACACATGGCCTTCCGTGGAATGAGTTTGACATATGCTTTACAACTACTCTCCAGGGGTATGTAAGGTGATTCAGGTCTATTTTTTTCATTAAAGGGAATGCTTTGGGATTTTGGCAATGAAGCCCTTTATCTGCTTCCCAAAAGTCAGAAACTCATGGATACCATTATGTCTCTGCATCCATTATGAAGGAAGTTAGAGGTATCTAGTTTTGCGAGCCAATGTTAACTAGCATTAGCGCATTGACTGGAAATCTATGGTATCTAATAGCATGCTAGGAGTTACCATAGACTCCCAGTCTTTGTGCTAACGCTAGTTAGAAACTTCCTTCAAACTGCACGCAGAGACATAAAAATGGTATCGACTTGTCATTGCCAATATCCTGAAGTATCCCTGTCAGCCTCTCAAGGTTGACAAATGCTAAGCCTTTTGAAAAGTTCCTCTGCTTTTGTGCTGATCCTTTTCTAACACGTATGGCATGTCCTTGTTCTTTCTTTGTTCAATATAAACTCAGGGCGAGTTGTTTTCTACTATCTCTGTGTTGCTTTACTTCTCTCATTGTCTTAGAAACAATATATTGTTTGTTAAGCGGGAGTTATTTGTAGACAGACATGCAGAATTTATTTTTACACCTCTTACTGATGGATAAGGTTGTTTATTTAGCGAAGATCTAATCAAACAAGTCATAGGGCTTGAAGCAGTAGATTGGCTTATTTTCTAAGCCTCAGGAGTTTATCCAAGTGCATGCATATGTAAGCAAAAGAAAGAGCATGCCTAAATCATTAGAGCCACCAGAGATGTGTGTGTTCAAAACAGTCAAGATTTCAAATAACAAAACCCTGATAGTATCTTACCTTTCAGTGGAATTGGCTGTGTCTTTGGATATATTTCACAGTGGGGATCAATGGTTTGGAAAACAAAGGACAGGGAGAAATGCAGGGGTGTAATAACTTAGACCACAATGCAACTCATACGGCATATGAGGAAACACATTTGCTGCATGTAGCGGTTAGTCGTTTTGACAAGCCTTTGAATAATTGTCCCCCAGCCTCATAAGAGCCTTCTGTATTCTCCATCTCCACATTTCGTCTTGTCTCAGTCTGACTGTAAATAGTGCCTGCCCACTCAATACACAATAGCCTCTCCGGCTCAGCCGCGGTGATTTGGCATTTACAGAGAGAAAGGAAGCCCCTGTCCATTGATTCCCAGCTTTGTCACTGAGGAGGCCCTCCTGGAATAGAAAATAGAAATGTCTGATGATGAAAAAGGAATGGAGATGGAGCGGTCTCTCTTCCCTGCTGCTGCCAGGGCTACTGTAGCTCAGGACTATTTGTTTATACACTGCTGCTACTCGCTTTTTATTATCTATGCATAGTCACTTTACCCCTGCTTTCATGTAGAAATTACCTCGACCAACCTGTACCCCCCGCACATCGACTCGGTACCCCCCGTATATAGCCTCGGTATTGCTCCGTTACTTTTTATGAAATATTTTACTTACTTTTATTTAGTAAATATTTTCTTAACTCTATTTCTTGAATTAAATTGTTGGTTAAGGGCTTGTAAGTAAGCATTTCACGGTAAGGTCTACATCTGTTCTATTCGGAGCATGTGACAAATAAAATGTAATTGGATTTGATAAAAATATATCTGAGATTGGCTGCATTGCTCAGTCATGTTTGGAGAAACATTCAACAGGGCTTTCTTCTGCCAGAGTCCTCTTACCATAGCCGGCATACATTGTACTAATGTTGGCTTAGACCTGACCACACACTTGTCAAGTTAGCTTTTTTTGGCTTTAGCAAGGGATGCTGGGATTCTGTAGCACTGATACATGATGGCTCATGACATGTGAAATACAGTGCCTTGCAAAAGTATTCCTCTTGGCGTTCTTCCTATTTTGTTGCATTACAACCTGTAATTTGAATGGATTTTTAATTGGATTTCATGTAATGGACATACACAAAATTTTCCAAATTGGTGAAGTGAAAAAATAACTTTCAAAAAATTTAAAAAAATATACAACTGAAATGTGTATTCACCCCCTTTGCTATGAAGCCCCTAAATAAGATCTGGTGCAACCAATTACCTTCAGAAGTCACATAATCAGTTAAATAAAGTCCACCTGTGTGCAATCTAAATGTCACATGATCTGTCACATGATCTCAGTATATATACAACTGTTCTGAAAGGCCCCCGAGTCTGCAACACCACTAAGCAAGGTGTACCACCAAGCAAGCTGAACCATAAAGTCCAAGGAGCTCTCCAAACAGGTCAGGGACAACGTTGTGGAGAAGTACAGATCAGGGTTGGGTTATTTAAAAAATCTGAAACTTTGAACATCCCACGGAGCAACATTAAATCCATTATTAAACAATGGAAAGAATATGGCACCACAACAAACCTGCCAACTGAGGGACATCCACCAAAACCCACGGACCAGGCAAGGAGGGCAATAATCAGAGAAGCAACAAAGAGACAAGATAACCCTGAAGGAGTTGCAAAGCTCCACAGCAGAGATTGGAGTATCTGTCCATAGGACCACTTTAAGCCATACACTCCACAGAGCTGGGTTTTACGGAAGAGTGGCCAGAAAAAAAGCCATTGCTTAAAGAAAAAAATAAGCAAACATGTTTGGTGTTCACGAAAGGGCATGTGGGAGACTCCCCAAACATATGGAAGAAGGTTGTGACGTAGAAGTCCGTCACTGGCCGCGGGCAGCATTTGGTTCTTTAACGCACACACATATTCATCACTCCTCCCTGCGCCATTATAAGATAAGTTAACAATGTGGGTCGACACACAAATTAACTTCTGTCTTGGTGCATGCATTTCACACTTGTCAATGTTCATATTTGAGAGATACAATAATTATTATACTTATCAATGTTGTGGATGAGCGCATTGTTTGTTTGTTCTGTTCCTCTCTCTCCATCTCTGTAGCTTCCGGGTATGCTGGAAAAGGACCCGAGCTAAGGGAATTGGGTTGGCTTTATAGTGCCTGTCCCAAATGGCTCATTAATGCATATGGGCATATTGAAAGATATTGTCAGTAGTGATGTAATGCTGTAAATGTTATGTTGTGATATTGTTTAAAACCGTGTTGCAATGTATATCCTTTAGTATGTTTAGTTCATGGCAAATGTAGGTTTGTATTGTTAATTGATTCATTAATTAGGGTTAATTGTTCTGAGGGGAGGGGCTAGCCCTACAAAAGGAGCATCCCTTTCAGTCATGGAGAGGCAGTTTTGGATTGAGCTGTGGATGGGGCAGCATTGTTTTTAAGCTGTCCCATAAGGTAGACGTTGATGGCAGTACTGTTGTTTTTTGTTCCGGAATCACTTGTAAATAAACACATTTGCACAGAAGAACTTTTGCGGTTCCGCCATCTTTTTATTTTGATAGAGGTTAGGTTATCCAGTTTAGCCTTCTGGCCTACTCTACGTGACAAAGGTAATCTGGCCAGATGAAACTAAAATTGAGCTTTTTGGCCATCAAGGAAAACATTATATCTGGCACAAACCCAACACCTCTCATCACCCCAAGAACACCCTCCCCACAGTGAAGCATGGTGGTGGCAGCATCATGTTGTGGGGATGTTATTCATCGACAGGTACTGGAAAATTTGTCAGAATTGAAGGAATGTCGGATGGCGCTAAATACAGGGAAATTCTTGAGGGAAACCTGTTTCAGTCTTCCAGAGATTTGAGACTGGTAATGAGGTTCACTTTCCAGCAGGACAATGCCCCTAAGCATACTGCAAAAGCACTTGAGTGGTTTAGGGGGAAACTTTTAAATGTCTTGGAATGGTCTAGTCAAAGCCCAGACCTCAATCCAATTGAGAATCTGTGGTATGATTGAAAGATTGCTGTACATCAGCGGAACCCATCTAACTTGAAGGAGCTGGAGCAGTTTTGCCTTGAAGAATAGGCAAAAATCCCTGTGGCTAGATGTTCCAAACTTATAGAGACATAGCCCAATATACATGCAGCTGTAGATACTGCAAAAGGTGGCTCTACAAAGTATTGACTTTGGGGGGTGAATAGTTATGCACGCTCAAGTAAAAAACAAACGTCTTATTTCTTGCATCTTCAAAGTGGTAGGCATGTTGTGTAAATCAATTTATACAATCCCCCAACAAATCTATTTTAATTCCAAGTTGTAAGGCAACAAAATAGGAAAAATATCAAGGGGGGTTTATTCTTTCGTAAGCCACTGTAATATGATGTCTCTTAGGGATGTATTCAATTGGCCAAAGAAGAGGCATTAAATGCTAAAATCGTAATTATCTTGAATATACAGTGACAAAAAAATGTTTGTGAACCCTATTGAAATTACCCGGATTTCTGCATAATTTGCTCATAAAATTTTATCTGATCTTCATATAAATCACAACAATAGACAAACAATAGTGTGCTTAAACTAATAACACACTAATTATTTTATTTTTGTTATCTATATTGAATACATCATTTAAACATTCACAGTGTAGGTTGGAAAAAGTATGTGAACCCCTAGGCTAATGACTTCTCCAAAAGCTAATTGGAGTCAGGAGTCAGCTAACCTGGAGTCCAATCAATGAGACCAGATTGGAGATGTTGGTTAGAGCTGCCTAGCCCTATAAAAACACTCACAAAATTTGAGTTTTCTATTCACAAGAAACATTGCCTTATGTCAGCCATGCCTCGAACAAAAGAGATCTCAGAAGACCTAAGATTAAGAATTGTTTACTTCCATAAAGCTGGAAAGGGTATCTCTAAACGCCTTGATGTTCATCAGTCCACTGTAAGACAAATTGTCTATAAATGGAGAAAGTTCAGCACCATTGCTACTCTCTAGGAGTGGCCGTCCTGCAAAGATGACTGCAAGAGCACAGCGCAGAATGCTCAATGAGGTTAAGAAGAATCAGGTAAATAATTACAGAAATCTCTGGAACATGCTAACATCTCTGTTGACGAGTCTACGATACGTAAAACACTAAACCAGAATGGTGTTCCTGGGAGGACACCACCGAAGAAGCCACTGCTGTCCAAAAAAACATTGCTGCACGTCTGAAGTTTTCAAAAGTGCACCTGGATGTTCCACAGCGCTACTGGAAAAATATTCTGTGGACAGATGAAACTACAGTTGAGTTGTTTGGGGGAAACACACACCACTATGTGTGGAGAAAAAAAAGACACGGCACACCAACATCAAAACCTCATCCCGACTGTAAAGTATGGTGGAGGGAGCATCATGGTTTGGGGCTGTCTCAGGGCCTGGACAGCTTGCTATCGTCGATGGAAAAATGAATTCCCAAGTTTATAAAGACATTTTGCAGGAGAATGTAAGGCTATCTGTCCGCAAATTGAAGCTCAACAGAAGTTGGGTGATGCAACAGGACAACGACCCAAAACACAGAACTAAGTCAACAACAGAATGGCTTCAACAGAAGATAATAGTCCTGACTTCAACCCAATTGAGATGCTGTGGCATGACCTCAAGAGAGCAGTTCACACCAGACATCCCAAGAATATTGCTGAACTGAAACAGTTTTGTAAAGAGAAATGGTCCAAAATTCCTCCTCACCGTTGTGCAGGTCTGATCAAAAACTACAGAAAACGTTTGGTTGAGGTTATTTCTGACGAAGGAGGGTCAACCAGGGTCCATACTTTTTTATGTTTACACGGTGTGTTCAATAAAGACATGAAAACGTAAAATTGTTTGTGTGTTATTAGTTTAAGCAGACTGTGTTTGTCTATTGTTGTGACCTAGATGAAGATCAAATTGTATGACCAATTTATGCAGAAAACCAGGTATTTCCAAAGGGTTCATGTACTTTTTCTTGCCACTGTAGCTGGATTATTAAATTAGTTAGTTAGTCAGTCCACATATTCTGCCTAATCTAAATGTTACATTTTTCCACATTCCTTCAAGTACCCCAAAGCTTGTGGATGTACAACAATATTGTTTAGGAAATGCACGGTGAGCTCTTGTCTTGTGAATTGCTGGTCTGCACACCTAGATGTATTCTACATTCACAACTCAGTCCTCAACCGTTTTTCCACAACAATGGTCAGGCGAATATATTTTATTTATTTAACCTTTATTACAGATGAGCCCTGTATACACAAATATATACATTAATATTATATCAATGCGTATTGAAACTGTCATGTTGTACTGGGAAACCATTATGATTAATCTAAAAGAGTATTGAGGATTTTCTTGGTTCATTGAATGGATAATTGACATAATTATTTATTTGGTTGGGAGAAATAAAATAAATAGCTATAGAGCAGTTTTCTTCCTTTGCATAGGCACAAACCTGTAAATGAACCAACATAAATGCTTCATTTGGTTTCCAGTCCAGTATAGAGATGAGTTGTTAATTAATAGGCTAAATGAAGTGTGACAGAGAGATTAGAAATCCACCTCCCCCACAGTATCGGAGACGCAATAATCCTTGGTGAGGTGAGCAATGAATTTGAAAACATATTTGAAGAATATTCATTCAAATTATATTACATTTCTTTAAATCGCATTCCTGTCTCATTAAAATGATTATTTTTGTTCATTGAGCAGCTTTATTTTCCAGCACATTTCAGAATCTTTGACTCGGAGCATAAGAACAAGGCCTCAACCCCATATAAGCAGGGCTATACTGTATGTGATATCAACCGAGAAGTATATTTTCTGGGTGATTTTAAATATTGACTGGCTCTCATCAAGCTGCCCACTCAAGAAAAAAAAATCAAAAATGTAACCAGTGCCTGCAACCTGGATAAGGTTGTCAGTAACCTACCAGGGTATTCACAAACAGCCCAGGAATTAAAACAACATCTATTGATCACATCTTTACTAATGCTGCAAAAATTTGCTTTAAAGCAGTATCCAAATCCATAGGATGTAGTGATCACAATAGAATAGCCATATCTAGTAAAACCAAAGTTCCAAAGGCTGAGCCTGTCACGACTTCTATCAAAGGTAACTCCTCTCACTGTTCCTGCGGCGCTTGGCGGTCGGCGTCGCCGGTTTACAAGCCGTCACCGATCCCTTTTTCCTTTTCTGTTTGTTTTGTCTGTGATTCTTTTCACACCTGGTTTGCGTTTATTCCTGTATGTATATAGGGTACCTGTTGCCTGCCTTAGTTCATGCGGGATTAGACTTGTGTGTATTGCGCTCGATTGTCTTTGATGTTTGTTGTTTTCACTATTACGCACGTGTATGTAAAGTGTCAGAACTGTGTTTGTTCCTCTGTGCGTTTGCACGAGTTTCTGAGTGTTCCAGAGCGTAGTTTTGGGATTTTAAACTGTGCCATTTTTGTATTGGTGGACTATATTAGTAAACACGCTTCCCAGACAACCCTGCTCCCCTGCACCTGACTCCTACACCTCTCACCGAGATGCACATTATCACAGGGCCTAATATCATGTATAAGAAGATTTGTGGTGATATCATGACACAAGGCGAGAGGCAGATGGTTGGAGTTTAAGATGTTTAATAATCCAAAAAGGAGTACGCAAGAGAATGGTTATGGACAGGCACAAGGTCAAAACCAGTTCAGAGTCCAGGAGGTGCAGAGTGGCAGACAGGCTTGAGGTCAAGGCAGGCAGGATGGTCAGGCAGGCAGGTACAGAGACCAGAACAGGCAAGGATCAAAAATGGGATGACTAGAAAAAGGAGAATAGCAAAGGCAGGAGTACGGGAAAAAATACAATTAATACAATTTTAAATAACCTATACTATGAAACAAAGATAAATTGTAAAAGGTTTGGAACACATTAAATTACATTTTTGGAGTAAAAAGTCAACTCGGCTCCATCATTCATTGAATCAGATGACTCATTTATCACAAAACCCACTGATATTGCAAGCTACTTTAATTTATTTTTCATTAGCAAGATAAACAAACTTAGGGATGACATGCCATCAACAAACGCTCACACTACACATTCCAGTATATCTGACCAAATTATAAAAGACAAGAACTGTACTATTGAATTCCATAAAGTCAATGTGGAAGAGGTTAAACAATTATTGTTGTCTATCAACAATGACAAGCCACCGGGGTCTGACAATCTGGATGGAAAATGACTGAGTATAATATCGGACGATATTGCCACATCTTCAATTTAAGCCGACAAGAAAGTGTGTTCCCTCAGGCCTGGAGGGAAGCTAAAGTCATTCCGCTACCCAAGAATAGTAAAGCCCCCTTTACTGGCTCAAATAACGACCAATCAGCTTGTTACCAACCCTTAGTAATCTTCTGGAAAATGTTTTACAGTATAGGGAAGAACACTCAACAAGCATGGCGCTTACACAAATTACTGATGATTGGCTGAGAGAAATTGATGATAAAAGTATTGCGGGGGCTGTCTTGTTAGACTTCAGTGCAGCTTTTGACATTATCGATCATAGTCTGCTGCTGGAAAAACGTATGTGTTTTGGCTTTACACCCCCTGCTATAATGTGGATAAAGAGTTACTTGTCTAACAGAAGCGTGTTCTTTAATGGAAGCCTCTCAAACATAATCCAGGTAGAAGCAGGAATTCCCCAGGATAGCTGTTTAGGCCCCTTGCTTTTTTCAATCTTTACTAATGACATGCCACTGGCTTTGAGTAAGGCCAGTGTGTCTATGTTATGCGGATGACACAACACTATACACGTCAGCAGAAATGACTGCAACATTTAACAAAGACCTGCAGTTAGTTTCTGAATGGGTTGCGAGGAATAAGTAAGTGCTAAATATTGGAAAAAAAGCTTAAAGCATTGTATTTGGGACAAATAATTTACTAAACCCTAAACCTCAACTACATCTCGTAATGATTAATGTGGAAATTGAACAAGTTGATGTGACTAAACTGCTTGGAGTAACCCTGGATTGTAAACTGTCATGGTCAAAACATATTGATACAACAGTAGCTAAGATGGGGAGAAGTCTGTCCAAAATAAAGAGCACTACTCTGCCTTATTAACAACACTATCAACAAGGCAGGTCCTATAGGCCCTAGTTTTGTCGCACCTGGACTACTGTTCAGTTGTGTGGTCAGGTGCCACAGAGGGACTTTTGCAGTTGGCTCAGAACAGGGCACCATGGCTGGCCCTTAAAAGTACACAGAGAGCTAACGTTAATGACATGCATGTCAATCTCTCCTGGCTCAAAATGGAGGAGAGATTGAATTCCTCATTACTTCTTTTTGTAAGAAGTGTTGACAAGCTGAAGGTACCGAGTTGTCTGTTTAAAATACTCGGACACCCATGCATACCCCACAAGACATGCCACCAGAGGTCTCTTCACAGTCCCCAAGCCCATAACAGACGATGGGAGGCGCACAGTACTACATAGAGCCATGACTACATGGAACTCTATTCCACATCAGGTCGCTGATGCAAGCAGTAGAATCAGATTTAAAAAGCAGGTAAAAATACACCTTATGGAACAGCGAGGACTGTGAAGTAACACAAACATAGGCACAGACACGTGCATACACACACATAGAATTCTCTTCGATTATAATCACAGCCGTATATATTTCCCCCCAAGCAGACACATCGATGGCTCTGAACAAACTTTATTTGACTCTTTTCAAACTGGAATCCATACATCCTGAGGCTGCATTCATTGTAGCTGGGGATTTTCTGAAAACAAGGCTAATCTGAAAACAAGACTCCCTAAATTGTATCAGCATATCGATTGCGCAACCAGGGCTGGCAAAACCTTGGATCATTGCTATTCTAACTTCCGCCGACGCATATAAGGCCCTGCCCCGCCCTCCTTTCGGAAAAGCAGACCACGACTCCATTTTGTTGATCCCTGCCTACAGACAGAAACTAAAACAAGAAGCTCCCACGCTGAGGTCTGTCCAACGCTGGTCCGACCAATCTGATTCCACACTCCAAGACTGCTTCCATCACGTGGACTGGGATATGTTTTGTATTGCGTCAGACAACAACATTGACGATTACGCTGATTCGGTGTGCAAGTTCATTAGAACATGCGTTCAATATGTCGTTCCCATAGCAACGATTAAAACATTCCCATACCAGAAACCGTGGATTGATGGCAGCATTCGCGTGAAACTGAAAGCACGAACCACTGCTCTTAATCAGGGCAAGGTGACCGGAAGCATGACCGAATACAAACAGTGCAGCTATTCCCTCCGCAAGGCAATCAAACAAGCTAAGCGTCAGTATAGAGACAAAGTAGAATCTCAATACAACGGCTCAGACTCAAGAGGTATGTGGCAGGGTCTACAGTCAATCACGGATTACAAAAAGAAAACCAGCCCCGTCACGGTCCAGGATGTCTTGCTCCCAGGCAGACTAAATAACTTTTTTTGCCCGCTTTGAGGACAATACAGTGCCACTGACACGGCCTGCAACGAAAACATGCAGACTCTCCTTCACTGCAGCCGAGGTGAGTAAAACATTTAAACGTGTTAACCCTCGCAAGGCTGCAGGCCCAGACGGCATCCCCAGCCGCGCCCTCAGAGCATGCACAGACCAGCTGGCTGGTGTGTTTACGGACATATTCAATCAATCCCTATCCCAGTCTGCTGTTCCCACATGCTTCAAGAGGGCCACCATTGTTCCTGTTCCCAAGAAAGCTAAGGTAACTGAGCTAAACGACTACCGCCCCGTAGCACTCACTTCCGTCATCATGAAGTGCTTTGAGAGAAGAGTCAAGGACCATATCACCTCCACCCTACCTGACACCCACTCCAATTTGCTTACCGCCCAAATAGGTCCACAGACGATGCAATCTCAACCACACTGCACACTGCCCTAACCCATCTGGACAAGAGGAATACCTCATCGACTACAGCTCGGCATTTAACACCATAGTACCCTCCAAGCTCGTCATCAAGCTCGAGTCCCTGGGTCTCGACCCCGCCCTGTGAAACTGGGTACTGGACTTCCTGACGGGCCGCCCCCAGGTGGTGAGGGTAGGCAACAACATCTCCACCCCGCTGATCCTCAACACTGGGGCCCCACAAGGGTGCGTTCTGAGCCCTCTCCTGTACTCCCTGTTCACCCACGACTGCGTGGCCACGCACGCCTCCAACTCAATCATCAAGTTTGCGGACGACACAACAGTGGTAGGCTTGATTACCAACAACGACGAGACGACCTACTGGGAGGAGGTGAGGGCCCTCGGAGTGTGGTGTCAGGGAAATAACCTCACACTCAACGTCAACAAAACTAAGGAGATGATTGTGGACTTCAGGAAACAGCAGAGGGAACACCCCCCTATCCACATTGACGGAACAGTAGTGGAGAGGGTAGTAAGTTTTAAGTTCCTCGGCATACACATCACAGACAAACTGAATTGGTCCACCCACACAGACAGCATCGTGAAGAAGGCGCAGCAGCGCCTCTTCAACCTCAGGAGGCTGAAGAAATTTGGCTTGTCACCAAAAGCACTCACAAACTTCTACAGATGCACAATTGAGAGCATCCTGGTGGGCTGTATCACCGCCTGGTACGGCAACTGCTCCGCCCACAACCGCAAGGCTCTCTAGAGGGTAGTGAGGTCTGCACAACGCATCACCGGGGGCAAACTACCTGCCCTCCAGGACACCTACACCACCCGATGTTACAGGAAGGCCATAAAGATCATCAAGGACAACAACCACCCGAGCCACTGCCTGTTCACCCCGCTATCATCCAGAAGGCGAGGTCAGTACAGGTGCATCAAAGCTGGGACCGAGAGACTGAAAAACAGCTTCTATCTCAAGGCCATAAAGCTGTTAAACAGCTACCACTAACATTGAGTGGCTGCTGCCAACACACTGACTCAACTCCAGCCACTTTAATAATGGGAATTGATGGGAAATTATGTAAAATATATCACTAGCCACTTTAAACAATGCTACCTAATATAATGTTTACATACCCTACATTATTCATCTCATATATATACGTATATACTGTACTCTATATCATCTACTGCATGTTTATGTAATACATGTATCACTAGCCACTTTAACTATGCCACTTTGTTTACATACTCATCTCATATGTATATACTGTACTCGATACCATCTACTGTATCTTGCCTATGCTGCTCTGTACCATCACTCATTCATATATCTTTATGTACATATTCTTTATCCCCTTACACTTGTGTGTATAAGACAGTAGTTTTGGAATTGTTAGTTCGATTACTTGTTAGTTATTACTGCATTGTCGGAACTAGAAGCACAAGCATTTCGCTACACTCGCATTAACATCTGCTAACCATGTGTATGTGACAAATAAAATTTGATTTGATAATAACATACTCAATGTACACATGGACTTTGCATTGTAGATGTGTGGTAGTGGAGTATGGGACTGAGGGCACACACTAAGTGTGTTGTGAATTCTGTAATGTAATTGTAATATTTTTTAAATTGTATAACTGCCATAATTTTGCCAGATCCCAGGAAGAGTAGCTGCTGCCTTGGTAAAATAACACTGTCAAAATGGAAAGCTTCTTGCAAAAGTTAATATGCCCTGCTTATTGGGCCAAAATCAATGATAGCCTTTTGTATAGATGGACTACAGTAATAGAATGAAAATGAACTAAGCTTTTAAGACAACTGATGTTTAGTTTATAAATACTTTGCTACAATGACACACTTAGCTAGCTACCCACCTCATTCCTTTCTGTTAGCATGTGCACGTAGTAAGTACACCATGTTTTCATGATAGCTGTCTTTTCAGATCCCACAATGATTCTTTAGTTGTGGACACTACATCACTGCACTCCCTCTCTTCCTCTTGGTCATCCTCATCTTTGTAGGTTACCCCTTTTTCACTTGTGTTTTTTATCAGTTTCTTTATTTGTAAGGACCGACGCTGGAGTAGAGAAGCAGGTATGGGGAGTCAGCATTTAATATGGAACAGACAGGAAACAAGACAGGAACAGTGTCAGCACACGGTTGAACTAACAACAAACGACAATTAATGCAGAAGCAGGGAACAGAGCGGGGAACCAGACAGATATAGGGAAGGAAATGACAGGTGAGTCCGATAATCGCTGATGCGCGTGACGGGGGGAAGGCAGGTGTGCGTAATGATGATGGCAGGAGTGCCCAATGCTGGGGAGCCTGGCGCTCTCAGGCGAGAGCGCAAGGGGGGAAGAGCGGGAGCAGGTGTGACATTATGAAAATATTTAGCATACTAGATGACAGTATCTAAAGCAATGGGCTATAGCAGCACACAAGTAGTCTGCAAATGCATGCTGGCCCGGGCATGCCCTGAACTTGTGAAGTGAGCGCTACTTGAGCACTACTGGAGTGAAATTTGAGCGGGCGAGAAGGCCACCTTCCAGCCTTTGGGAAACTCACCCCATGCTACGCTCCCTGCTCTGCTCCAGCTCCGCTCACATACTCTGCTGGGAATCTCTCAAGTATTATCATCAGCAAGCTTTACCACCAATTCTATGCTATCTTAATCCTCTCTAGTTGTTGGCATGAGCTCACTCAAAATCACCTGCCCAATGAAATAAAATACAACTTTAAAGTAAAGTGCACAATGCCAAAATACTTATTTACTGACTTACTTCCATCAGATCAAACAAAAACGTTACATTCAGTATCACCATTTAAAAACAGGGAAATGTACAGTGCCAATCAAAAGTTTGGACACACCTACTCATTCCAGGGTTTTTCTTTATTTTGACTATGTTCTACATTGTAGATTAATAGCGAAGACATCAAAACTATGAAATAACACATTAACCAAAAAAGTGTTAAACATTTATATTTGGGATTCTTCAAAGTAGCCACCCTTTGCCTTGATGAGAGATTTGGATGAATCAGGCCATCATGGTTGAATTGCTGCAAAGAAACCATAACTGAATTACACCAATAAGAAAAAGAGACTTGCTTGGGCCAAGAAACATGAACAATGGACAGTTAGACTGGTGGAAATCTCTCCTTTGGTCCTTTGATACTTTTGGTTCCAACCGATGTGTCTTTGTGTGACGCGGAGTAGGTGAATGATCGCCGCATGTGTCATTCCCACCGTGAAGCATGGAGGAGGTGTAATGTGTGGGGGTCCTTTGCTGGTGACACTGTCCTTGATTTATTTAGAATTCAAGGCACACTTAACCAGCATGGCTACCACAGTATTCTGCAGCGATACACCATCCAATCTGGTTTGGGCTTAGTGGGACTTTAATTGGTTTTTCAACAGGACAAGGACCTAAAACACACATCCAGGCTGTGTAAGGGCTATTTGACCAAGAAGGAGAGTGATGGACTGCTGCATCATATGACCTGGCCTTCACAATTACCCGACCTCAAACCAGTTGAGATGGTTTGGGATGAGTTGGACTGCAGAGTGAACAAAAAGCAGCCAACAGCATATGTGGGAACTCCTTCAAGACTGTTTGAAAAGCATTCCAGGTGAAGCTGGTTGAGAGAATGCCAAGAGTGTGCAAAGCTGTCATCAAGGAAAGGGTGGTTACTTTGAAGAATCTCAAATATAGAATATATTCAGATTTGTTTAACAATTTTTTGGTTTCTACATGATTCCATATATGTTATTCCATAGTTTTGATGTCTTATTCTACAATGTAGAAAATAGTCAAACAAAGAAAAATGTAGTAGTGTCTCCAAACTTTTGACTGGTACTGTATATTTCGTCCTATCAATCTAAAATGTCAGAATTTATCAGAAAGTCTCAAGTTGGTATACATGTACCATATA
Organism: Oncorhynchus masou masou; assembly: GCF_036934945.1. NCBI lineage: Eukaryota > Metazoa > Chordata > Actinopteri > Salmoniformes > Salmonidae > Oncorhynchus > Oncorhynchus masou. The sequence continues at coordinate 53,762,497 of NC_088220.1, forward strand.
CACTCACCGGACAGTTCACACACACACCGGGTCGGATCCCTCTCTGCATCCAAAACAGCCTTTAATTATTCGGGGGACTACAAAGTGTCGGAAACGTTCCACAGGGATGTTGGTCCATGGTAAACGCGATGGCATCACACAGTTGCTGTAGATTGGACAGCTGTACATTCAAGCTGCGAACAGCCCATTCCATCTCATCCCAAAGATGCTTTATTGGGTTGAGGTCTGGGGACTACGCAGGCAACTCAAGTTAACTGAACTTGCTGTCATATTCCAGGTGATGTTTTTCCACTCCTCAATTGTCCAGTGTTGGTGATCACTTGCCCATTGGAGCCGCTTCTTCTAACTGATAGGAGTGGAAACTGGTGTGGTTGCCAGCGGCAATAGCCCATTCGTGGCAAGGATCAACGAGTTGTGTGTTCTGAGATGCTGTTCTGTACACCACTGATGTACATTATTTGTCTGTTTGTGGCCCGCCTGTTAGCTGCCGTTGACTGGATGTTTTTTCTGTGTCGCACCATTCTCTGTGTCGCACCATTCTCTGTATCGCACCATTCTCTGTGTCGCACCATTCCGAGACACTCGTGTGTGAAAAGCCCAGGAGGGTGGCTGTTTCTGAGATACTGGATCTGGCGAGCCTGGCTCCGACGATCATACCACATTTAAAGTTGCTTAGGTCACTCGTTTTGCCGATTCTAACATTGAGTAGCACAGTAACTGCATGCCTTGATGCATGTCTGCCTGCTTTATATAGCAAGCCACGGCCACGTGACTGACTCTCTGTAGGAGAGATCAATTTTCGTAAATGGGGTGGTGTACCTAACAAACTGTCAGGTGAGTGTATTTAAAAAAAATACTCATTACAACGCTAACATGTAACATACTGTTCAATGGCCTTGGACTCCTCTAGAATCCAAGCAGACCGTCTGCATTTCAGGGACCGCTTTCCATGTAATTGCTGCAGTGAGTTGGCAGAAAAATGGCATTTTACTGTCTTATTTGGAAACTGCTGAGGAGTTTGATTTTGGCTGTTCGTGACTCATCTGCTAAAGGAATTGTGTGTCAGCAAATGGTTAGGCTTATTGGAGTGGATGGCATATTGCATAGTCCTAATGACGCAAGGGAAGCAGAGGCAAGCTGGGCACTCAAATTCTCAGTTATCATCATCACTACCACCTTTAGGCAAGAAAATATATTTCAGACAGATTTCTATAATTTTTGCTAATTTTGTATTCAGTGGGAGCAAGGTTGGCGATCTCAGATAAGATAGCTGTGGTTTACTGCATATAGCACTTACTGCAGATGGCTGGCTTGGGCAGGGCCCAGAATCCATATGATGTTATCCTCTATATTTCCATTGACACATTCTTAACAACTTCTTTGAAAGGTCTGTTTGCTGTCTAGATTGTACTGAATATGACATAGTGCTAAATAACTCTCTCACATGTAAGTTGAAGTATGTTTGCAGCATGGTCCCTAAGGTACTTAACAAACAAATATGCTTTTGTTTGGGTACATTTATGCCATTTTCTGTTATCATTTTCTGTTATTCAACTTGAAATTGCTATGGAACGCTTTTGCTGTCTTGATAGGTGGATAATAAGCCGCCAAATGCATCGCTTCCAGGTTGTCATTGTTGTGGTGTCATAGAGAATCACAGATCCTAATGGAATATTAAAGTGTGATACACAAATAGAACATTTCAAATAGAAGGGTTTGTTCTGCCACTCAATTATGCATTTCATTTACAGAGACTTAGTTATATATTTCTGTCAGCAGAAATGGATCTGTAGTCATGTTGGGAAAGAATGCAGTTGGGATATAGTCACTCCACTCAATTTGTTCCTGGCGAGCTCATTTACATTTGGCTCCTGTGTCTGTTCCTACTTAGCAGTCAGTACGTCAACCCTCTTTCTGACAATGCATAGATGAAAATGGAAGGGGAATGAGAGAAAATGTCCAGGATACCTGCCAGCCAAAGTCATTTGAAATTCAAATGAAGGTTCAAAATAAAAATGCCTTCTGGAAACAATATATTTCTGCCGAAGATTGCAAAAGTATCAACTCTGGGTTTGAATAATGGAATGGCTTGAAATTCAATTTAGTTGACTGGTCGATTGTTTGGTCGATAGGCTGTTTTTTTTTAGTCGAGCAGTGGCAAGTATATGAAAATATATACATTTTTTGCCACACGAGATACCTATCTGATTCAAGCCTTTCTGAGTGGGCTAATCCATTGCGGAAGCCGCTGGATGGCACACCAGTATCACCAGTAGTACATTTAGCCTGCCATTAATTCCCATCATTTCTAATATACAATGTTTGTTTGGTTATGGTAATTTCTGTTAATGTATTCAATATATAATTATTACAGGCTTACCGTTGTCATTGTAGGAGTGGACACGTTGTTTGCAAAGCGCAAAACCTTGGCTACACTTGTGAGGAAAAAAGTTCTGGTGTATTTAATTCCATTTACAAGTTGTCAATTTATTAAACATATTTTGTTTGGAGCGTTCCTGTCAATCTTGAGTAAGGACACACACACACACACACGATTACCCATAGAAGTAGGGTTAGGCTACCTGGCCTGCATGCAAATGTAGGCCTATAAAAATGTCAATTTGATACTACCATCTTCCTGGGATAACCCATCCACCACCTCCGCCTCACCCACAAGATATGAGAGTCCATGGGACCCTGAGAGTCCATGGAAGCCTGAGAGTCCATGGGGTCTGCAGCTTTCTGTCTAGTAATTTTATAGTTAACATTTTCCTTCAAAGCAGAAACTCTTATACGATCGTGTACTTAGTGCAGACTTAGTATCAAAAAAACTTATTTCTGATTGTCTTAACTCACCATCACTGTGGAGCTTCTCAAAGTATTTTTTTATTTGCCTGAAACAGCAAGTAAACAAAGTCTGTTTTTACATCCATTGAGAATAAGAACAGTTCCTCAACGAAGCCTATTTGGAAAATCTTTCCTGTTCTCTCCCTTTTAATAACTACTCAGCATGAAAGGGAAAAAAATGTCATGCTCTGGTTCGGTGGAAACCTCCTAAAATATGCCTACCTGATTACTTCTTATCTGTTGCACAAATAGCCTACAGCTGTGTCTTTCTGGAGGTCACTGGAGCTGGAAACTCTTGAGGGCCCGGAATATATTATACAATGTTGTATGTTTGCTAGTACCAGCTTGGGGCCATGTTAACCATTGATACAATGTTTCAAGTTCCCTGCAGACAGGCCATGCATAGACAATGTGATGTATAGGGTATTTATTTTTATCAGGATATTTTCTACCTGCAGGCTGCAATGTTTTTATTTGTTGTCTTTATGTAGGCTATTTTTACATATTGGCAATGGCAATAGAAGTTACATTTAGATTTCTATCATTTTCATTTAGATAGAATTTTGATTAAACACGCCACTGATTTTAAGATACGAAGACTTTATTATAAATAAAATGAAACTCTTCTTCAAAAATGTGCATATGAAAATCATAACTGGCACACAAATCAGTAGAAATCGTACGATAACTTGGCACTCCAAATGGAAAAGGTTACCGACCGCTGGTGCAGCCTATACCGGCAGCTTTGGGAGCGTAATGGCAGAATCATCGAAGCACTGCAGCAGTGGGCAATGGAAGGAGGAGTCAGGATCAGGTTTTTTTCTTCTGGTTAGGCTATATTGATCTCTTGCTCCCTCTTTAGTCATTTGTGTCTTCATTTTTAATCGCAGTGCTTAAAGCACCAGACAAGCTCAGTAGCCTACATATCGGTGGACAGTGTAGCCTAGTGGTTAGAGTGTTGGGCTAGTAACCGGAAGGTTGCAAGTTCAAATCCCCAAGCTGACAAGGTACAAATCTGTTGTTCTGCCCCTGAACAGGCAGTTACCCCACTGTTCCTAGGCTGTCATTGAAAATAAGAATTTGTTCTTAACTGACTTGCCTGGTTAAATAAAGGTAAAAATATATATATATTGTTGATTTTATCCAAACATAGGGTGTGTCTATATATGGAAAAATACACATTGTAAAATTGATTGGTTAATGTAGATTATGTCGCTCACATACCGTATAGAGGCATACATTTTTGAAAGAGAGCTTGGTCAATGTGTTTAGACAATAGTCTTGTTTATATTTCAACAGGTTTGGGTTTCAAAAACAATTATGCTATGCTTCCCTTTCTGTTACATTGTGTTTGTTTGGCATTTTTCATCTCCCTCTATCTGGCGCATCTCCCTCTACATTTGGGGTTGAGTTTGGAACAGCATGTGTTCTACAAACCTTTGTTAGTGTAGTTACAATATAAGTGTGTGTATGTGTGTTATATGTTGAACACTTTTGGACATTGTCCTCTGTATGAACTCTTTGATGCCAACATCCCCAGGGTTAACCCTTTTAATAGATTACATTGTGGGCTTTTCACATTATTCGTGAGATAAAGCTTTTCTATACCGGCACATCTAATCTCTACTAGAATAACAGTGTTTGTGCCTGAATCAATATTTTAAAAGGTTTTACACCCGCCTCTGAGGCTCTTGGGAATTATTAAGCCCCTCCACACTTCTGCTTACATGTGACGCTAAATTGGGGACTATAAATTCACATGGGGTCACTCGATTGACAAAAGCTTTTTATAAATGACTGATACCTTTTTGGTCTACTTTATCTGTGTAAAGGTTACACCTTCAATGGTGCTACTGCTGTACTGTGTATAGGGCTGACTGATTTTAGGTTGTAAGGTTAAGACATTGGGGGAGGTTTGGCAATCTCTGATGAAATATGATGTTTTTGTTCTGTCTTTTGTCAACGTGCTTGCCAAACAGCTGTTGAGAACCACAGTGAACATGTATTCTTTGCCTTTCACTGAAGCAGTGAAGGTTGAATGCCTCAATGTCACACTGATTTGTAAGTCGTTGAACTTGAAATATGCAAGTTTTGTAAGTCATTGAATGTGCATATTTACGAAATCTGTATGCAAGTAAATTTATCTTTTTAAATAAGATAGGTCATACAAAATGGTGTTTCTCTTTCTTTCTTATATCTACTCATTAACAGACCTACTCCAATTGTTCAATTGCCTTTTAAGTACTAATTGTATACCATGTTATTTTATTGTGTGTTCTACTGTAATATCAACTGTATATAACATTCTGATGTACTTTACAATTTACAACCAAAACACAGAATTCAGGTTGATGTTCAGATTAAATCCTTGCTTTAAGGTTTTAGTCCTTATGTAGTAACATTAACAGTGACAACATTAACAGTTCTTAGTGTTTCACATTATAAATTAATGAATCGCCTCCGGTGTACCTATTGCGTGACAAGCTCAGATCAGATTTCTTTTATAAAAAAATATTCACTGTTTCAGTGCAGCATCATTTATGTTGTTCTACCTTTTCCCTGTTCTAGGTAAGTGGGAGAGCTCTTTAAACCTGTTTGTGTGCCAGAGGGGAAATGGGGGCACGTGATCCTCCTGGGTATGCAGAGACTTCACAAGAGACACAGTAAGACAACAGCTCCCCACTGTACTCAGCACTCAGCATTACATGATATTCCTGCTCTTTTGATTTATGCTTCCCTCTCCTGTATACAGTACCTCACACGAAGAGGAACATTCTCTTTGTATGTTGCATTTCAAGCTGTTTAATTGGGATTGATTTGGTCAAATCAAATGTGTTATTCATAGTCATGTTTGATGGGGAACTAGGGGCAGAGACTTAGTTTGAGATCCTATTATTGTGATGGTGATGATATGTTACCTGTGATGATAGGGTTAACATTATCTAAAGCACATATACAGTACTATAGTTACTCATGCATATTATATCACTCTTAACTTGTAGTTAAGTTGAACCAGAAACTTTAACTTTAAACCAGGAAGTTTTATTTTGGTCAATGTACAAGTAGTACTCAAGGCGATTTTGTGCAGAGGGGCACCTTCCCTTATTCCAGGCACTGTGGTGGTCATAGTATGCACTGGAGCCCGGAGCATTGCTCACTTTTGCTAAGTAGACCTTCTCTGGCGGGATTGCCTGGGCCCCAGACGTCAGGGGTTTGTGTTAAATAAAATGGCTCTAGGCCTCGTCTTTGACACCTGTGTCCGCTTCTATTATGTCACCCATACAAGGATGTAGGACGTGGGGCTCAGGACAATGAGGCCGGCCTCTTTTGCCCAGGAATATTTTCTAAAAGCAGGTGACACATGGACGTGCATGAGCCTCTGAGGCATAGCAGTGACATGTTGAAGGTAGAGGATGTGACTGAAATGTCAGTTCTGAGATGAAGACATACCGTACCTCTAGTGACTCGCCCCGTAGCACTCACTTCTGTCATCATGAAGTGTTTTGAGAGACTAGTCAAGTATCATATCACCTCCACCTTACCTGTCACCCTCGACCAGGCCTGGGCAATTTGCATTTTTAACTGAAGATCATGATTAGTTGATTATTGGAGTCAGGTGTGTTAGGCAAAAGTGTGACACCCGAGGACTGGAGTTGCCCAGGCCTGCACTAGACCCACATCAAATTGCTTACCGATCCAATAGGTCCACAGACAATGCAATTGCCATCGAACTGCACACTGCCCTATCCCTTCCGGATAAGAAGAATACCTGTGTAAGAATGCTGTTCATTGACTATAGCTCAGAGTTCAACACCATAGTACCCTCCAAGCTCATCATCAAGCTTGAGAGCCTGGGTCTCAACCCCGCCCTTTGCAATTGGGTCCTGGACTTCCTGACGGGCCAACCCCAGGTGGTAAAGGAAGGAAACAACATCTCCACTTTGCTGATCCTCAACACTAGGACCGCACACGGGTGCATGCTCAGCCCCCTCCTGTACTCCCTGCCCACCCATGACTGCGTGGCCATGGTCACGCCTCCAACTGAATCATCAGGTTTGCAGACAACACAACAGTAGTAGGCTTGATTACCAACAGTGACGAGAGCCTACAGGGAGGAAGTGAGGGCACTCAGAGTGTGGTGTCAGAAAAACAACCTCTCACTTAACATCAACAAAACAATGGAGATGATTGTGGACTTATGGTAATGAGCTTCAGGCTATGATTACGCTCCCGGATACGGGATTGCTCGACGCTAGAGGTTAACTTCTTGCGTCGAGCATTCCCGTATCCGGGAGTGTAATCATAGCCTCAAGCTCATTAAACTAACGCAACATTAACTATTTATGAAAATCGCAAATGAAATGAAAGAAATATATTCACTCACAAGCTTAGCCTTTTGTTAACAACACTGTCATCTCAGATTTTCAAAATATGCTTTTCAACCATAGCTACACAAGCATTTGTGTAAGAGTATTGATAGCTAGCATAGCATTAGCCTAGCATTCAGCAGGCAACATTTTCACAAAAACATAAAAGCATTCAAATAAAATCATTTACTTTTGAAGAACTTCGGATGTTTTCAATGAGGAGACTCTCAGTTAGATAGCAAATGTTCAGTTTTTCCAAAAAGATTATTTGTGTAGACGAAATAGCTCAGTTTTGTTCATCACGTTTGGCTAAGAAAAACCCCGAAAATTCAGTCATTACAACGCCGAACCTTTTTCCAAATTAACTCCATAATATCGACAGAAACATGGCAAACGTTGTTTAGAATCAATCCTCAAGGTGTTTTTCACATATCCATTCGATGATAAGTCATTCGTGGCAGTTGGCTTTCTCCTCTGAAGCAAATGGTAAAATGCACGCAGCTGGAGATTACGCAATAATTTCGGAGGAGGACACCAAGCGGGCACCTGGTAAATGTAGTCTCTTATGGTCAATCTTCCAATGATATGCCTACAAATACAGTGCCTTGCGAAAGTATTCGGCCCCCTTGAACTTTGCGACTTTTTGCCACATTTCAGGCTTCAAACATAAAGATATAAAACTGTATTTTTTGTGAAGAATCAACAACAAGTGGGACACAATCATGAAGTGGAACGACATTTATTGGATATTTCAAACTTTTTTAACATATCAAAAACTGAAAAATTGGGCGTGCAAAATTATACTTTCGCAAGGCACTGTACGTCACAATGCTGCAGACAGCTTGGGGAAACGACAGAAAGTGTAGGCTCATTCCTTGCGCATTCACAGCCATATAAGGAGTCATTGGAACACAGCGCCTTCAAAATCTGGGCCATTTCCTGTTTGAAATTTCATCTTGGTTTCGCCTGTAGCATCAGTTCTGTGGCACTCACAGATAATATCGTTGCAGTTTTGGAAACGTCAGAGTGTTTTCTTTCCAAAGCTGTCAATTATATGCATAGTCAAGCATCTTTTCGTGACAAAATATCTTGTTTAAAACGGGAACGTTTTCTTATCAAAAAATTAAAAGAGTGCCACCTATATCGAAGAAGTTAAACCTCAGAAGGCTGAAGAATTTTGGCTTGTCACCTAAAACCCTCACAAACATTTACAGATGCACAATTGAGATCATCCTGTCAGGCTGTATCACTGCCTGGTATGGCAACTGCACCTCCCACAACCGCAATACTCTCCAAAGGGTGGTGCGATCTGCACAATGCATCACCGGGGGAAAACTGCCTTCCCTCCAGGACACCTACAGCACTCGATGTCACAATAAGGCCAAAAAGATCAAAGGACAACAACCACCTGAGTCACTGCCTGTTCACCCCCCTACCATCCAGAAGGCGAGGTCAGTACAGGTGCATCAAAGCTGGGATTGAAAGACTGAAAAGCAGCTTCTATCTCAAGGCCATCAGACAGTTAAACAGCCATCACTAACACAGAGAAGCTGCTGCTTACATACAGACTTGGAATCATTGGCCACTTTAATAAATTGATCACTAGTCACTTTAATAATGCTACTTTAATATTTTTTTACATATCTTGCATTACTCATCTCACATGTATATACTGTATTTTATACCATCTATTGCATCTTGCCTATGCCGCTCTGTCATTGCTCGTCAATATATTTATATGTATATATTCTTATTCCATTCCTTTACTTAGATTTGTGTGTATTCGGTAGTTGTTGTGACATTGTTAGATTACATAGATATTGCTACACATTCGGATCTAGAAGCACAAGCATTTCGCAACACTCACAATAACCTCTTCTAACCATGTGTATGTGACCAATAAAAGTTGATTTGATGATTTGATTTGATTTAGTGACCGAGCAAGGAAACAGGTGTGAAATGGTGCCTGTATGGTTTAATTTTAACTTAGGCATCACCAATATGTAGCCAACATCAGTCATAAAGCTGACCTTGAGGCCAATGTTGACTTTAAAACAGTTAAGAGTTTTTAATGGCTGTAATAGGAGAAAACTGAGGATGGACCAAAAACATTGTAGTTACTCCACAATGACATAGTGAAAAGAAGTAAGCCTGTACAGATACAAATATTCCCAAATAGGCATCCTGTTTGCAATAACGCACGAAAGTAAAACTTCAACAATTAACTTTATGTCCCAAATACAAAGCGTTATGTTTGGGGCAAATCTAAAAGATCACAGAGTACCACTCTTCATATTTTCAAACATGGTGGTGGCTGCTGTGTGTTATGGGTATGTTTTTCATCGACAAGGGAGTTATTTGGGGTGAATAAAAATAAACATAATAGAGCTAAGCACAGGCAAAATCCTAGAGGAAAACCTGGTTCAGTCTGCTTTACACCAGAAACTGGGAGACAAATTCACCTTTCAGCAAGACAATAACTTAAAATACAAGGCCAAATATACACTGGAGTTGCTTACCAAGACAACATTAAATGTTCCTGAGTGGCCTAATTGCATAAATCATCTTCAATATCTATGGCAAGACTTAGATGGCTGTCTAGCAATTATCAACAACCAACTTGACAGAGCTTGAAGAATTTAAAAAATAATAATGTGCAAATATTGTACAATGCAGGTGGGCAAAGCTCTTAGAGACTCACAGCTGTAATATAGCTGCCAAAGGTGATTCTAACATGCATTGATTTAAGGGGTTGAATAGTTATCTAATCAAGATATATTAGTGGGTTTTTCTTTTTACAAGTGTAAAAATGTTTCCTTCACTTTGACATTATAGAGTATTTTGTGTAGATCATTGACAGAAAATGACAATTAAATAGATTTTAATCCCACTTTGTAACGCAACAAAATCTGGAAAAAGTCAAGGGGTGTGATTACTTTCTGAAGGCACTGTATAAATGGAATGGTTAAATATCACTTTTGACATATTCGAATGAGACCATGTTCCACCACATTAAGATTACACTAAAACTGAAATACAATGATCCCTCTGTATGGCCTGTTGTGATGTGGTGGTATCTGTTTTAAGCAGTTGCTGTAGTGGCTGTTGAAACAATCCATTTTGTTTGACCGACTCACATAAAGCTGGACCAATTAATATACCTCATTAAATCCTTTTGAAGTTACTTAAGCATACATAATTAATAAACAAACTGGTACCATGTGACCATCTATCAAAAATATTAAATTATTTATTTGTTTCATATTCATAATGATGACTATTTATCACTTTGATCAAAGTTAACTAACAGTGTTTTTTTCAGGTACAGTATGGTGGGATGGTCAAGTTATCATTCCCTTGGGGCAAAAAACATGTTTCCCAAAACAATGCAATTTCACATACAGTAGATGGAAGTGTAATTTATTTGAAACAATTTGAGGAATACAGCAGCTTCCAGTTGCATTACGTGCTTTGCATTCATCCAATGATCCAGTACACCAATTTCACAGTGCTTTATGCATATCTAAAGTAAACAATTGCTGCCATCTCATGGACCTTGTTGCTAAAAAGACAGGATTCCTGCTGCAACTATTATATTATGCCAGTTTTGTGAACTTCACCTGTTTAATTCACAGTAAGCATATAGTTAGGATGAAGGATTGGGCACTTATTCCTGGCTGGTGTATTATGGTTCCCTGCGGCTAAAATCTCTGAGCATACTCAACATGGCAGACATGGTATTAGCCAGCTGTCTCTCTGGCCCTGTCCAAGGACTCTTCATACTGTAACTGCCCTCCTTCCTTCTTTCTTTGGTATTTCCCTTCTTTCCTGCTCCTTCCTTCCTTCCTTAAATTTTTATCCCCCTAGTTTCCTCACTGACTAAGTCTGTGTTGTCGTCTGTTGTGTGGGAGCTAGTCGTCTCATCACACAGAGTGGCTGTAAGCCTTGCAGGTGCCTGTCAATCTCTGTTGACTGCTGAGCTTGTCCTACTAATCATCCTCCCTCCCTGTGCTTGGTAAGACAGCGGGCTATGTGCTACCGGTGCTAGTCTCCCCACTCTAGGCACCCTGGCTGGGCCTGAGACAGCTGTAGTGTACCATCTGTATCAGATGAACCAGCCATACCCATCTGTCACTCGCAGCCCCAGCACTCCCCTACACCACCTGGGGGATTGAGAAGACTAGACAGGGTCCCTGGTTCTCTGGAGGGTTGCCCCACTCCATCTGCAGCGCTCTACGACCTGGCTCACATAATCATATCATGAGCCTGAGAGGTAGCCCGGCACCCGTCCTCCCCGAGCCCTAGCTCGCTATAATCCCATGTTGGACAACGGAGCGAATATATTACGAAGTCTGCTGTGGTCCTCTCTCAGCCATGTCAGGACAATCAGAGCGTGTCTCTCCTCTCTTATCAGCTATGGAGAAGGTGACCAGGTGGACGGTGGACTCAGTGCCTGTAAAAAATCTCCACAACAGGAAATGTGTGTTTGGGCCAGACTCTGATAATCCTCCTGACCTGAAAGAGAAAATACCACCCTGGTGGTTTGAATCATCAGTTCTCTAAGCAAGGTGGCAACTATAACCTTGTTTTACTGATGTGTTTTTGTGTTCCATTAATACTGGAATACTGACTCCTGACCAGAGAACAATCCATCCACCAAAGCCAGAGAAACGTTGTTTCAAGGTCATCCGCTATGTCTATAGCGATTGCTATTCCAAGGTGGATTATTTTACTTTCTCTAAAGACATGTTGCTTTGCACGTGTCCTTATCACTAATGAAATGGATTCCAAGCCACACCGGGTAATTCAAAATCTCAAATGATATTAGTCCCTGTCAGGTCTACAGAGACACAGAGAGAGAGCTTTGGGCAGTTGTCCTCATTCAAATATCAACAGGAAAGGACATGTTTCCTACTGTCTGAATCATTTTCATGAATTAACTCTTTAGAAATGTGTTTTGTGCTGATTATTCATTCGGGTTTAGATAGTTCTGCTTCTTCTGTCAGAATTGAAGTGTTAGACATGCATAAAACACATTTTGAATTACTGTGCTTTACTGTTCGCCTGGCAATATCCAGTTAAACCATAGAATGTATTATTTAGTTTAGATTACTCCTCATATTTTTCTAGAAAATTTTGAGATTTTGTAAAAAATTTGGTCAACTGGACAAAACTGTGCCGCTGAAACTCTTCTTCAATTGATACTTTGCCCTTGCATTATTTTAAAGCTCTTTGAATAATTGACCATCTCAGCAAAATATATGCACTATATACAGTACACTGACTCCCTTATGAGAGGTGTCTGTTCGATGGCTACCTCAGGATTGACCCCTGATGCTTTATTGCAGTAGGATGACAAAAGCAGTGGGCCCTCCACTTTTGGCCGGGCCCTATCGAATTTTCATGAGGGTGAGGCAGTCACTGAGCACCTTCATGATTATTCATGAGGGAAATCATTGGCTTTTTCAGATGAAACAATTACATCTTTTGAAAATGGTTAACGAATACATTTTGTAAACTAGAGCGCAGGTCCCCATGTGTCGCACTTGACAACTGCACTTTTGGTTTTGATTGCATTTTATGGTTGTACTTTATGGCTTTTAAACATCACAACATTGAAAATCAAACATGATTATAACATGAAATCAACTCATTGTATCCAAACTATTACTGTAGCCTTAATACTTCACTATATATCTCAGTACATTACCAATGTGTTTGATATTCAGCATTCACAGTCGTCCATATTGTTGAAGGATCAGTGGTTCAGCTGAAATCGCACGGTGCCATGAATGTGAATTCAACAAATAATGCAGTTATCATCTAAGAAAATAACAAGTCCCTCTCCCTACACAGTAAAGAGGTTAAGGTTTCTAGCAGAGTTATTTTTCCCATTTCTATCACCAACCAACATGTTGTGATGTATGACTAATCTTGTTTGTACCTAATGTTTGGTATACTCAGTTTTACCTTTTACAACTTGTGACTTGTAACAAACTGAGTACACAGGCTTACACATAGAGAATGCTACCTGGAGTGTGTTTTGGTGCCGTTGACCCCTGCGTATAGAACTGTGGGCCACATAAACACTTAATTAGGGCCTCCAACTGGAGCTGTGTGTGTTGTAGGACCAGGGAGTGAGGCAGGAATGAAGCACACAATGTCACAGGGCACAGTGTCGTTATGAAAAATGAATAAAGGTGGGTCATTACCACAGCTCCCAAGAGGTCTCAGTGGAGGATAAGTGCAGAAAAAGAATAAAAACACTTTTCATATAGTGTCTGAGCGATATAGTCTAAACACTGGGTGACGTTTATATACTGTTAGATTGAGGAGAGAAATATGGCATAATTATGTGACATGTTGACATCCTCCTTGTCATGTGACATCAATAAACCAAACCGTTTATATATGTGCATTGCTGTGTTTATTTTCCTTGTCAGTTTATATAGCGTTTAAGAGATATCAGTTTTTCTGAAAGCTTAGGCCAATGAGATTATTTGAGGATGTTTAATGTACCCCACATGAGTAGTCTAACGTTAGCCTACCTGACTATACCCCCTTAGAAGAATCATATACATAATGTGGCAACTGGCAGGAGAGGTGAGGGGAGTGGTAATTGAGGAAAGATACCTTGCAGATACCTGGCTCCACACCTAGGCCTTATATGGACTTCCTGCCCCAACGAGGAAAGGCTGTTTGGGAGTGCTTGGGGATAAAGGAGGAAGTAGCCTGCATCAAGGGGAGAGGAGGTGAGAGACAATAGAGGTATGAAGAGTGAGAGAAACCAGAGTAAAATCTGTGTGATTGCCCGTTGTGACCTGGACTGTCGGACTAACCCCCCTGTGTACCGGACCGGATTGGCTGAGGACCCGAGTGTGAGGATTACCCCTGAAAAATGGAACAGACAAAGAGAACGACTTGTGGACTGTGAGGTGCTTGGTAACTTCCTCCTTTCCCCGTGTACAAAACTTCCCATTTGCATTATATTTGTGCTACTGATGCCTGTTTTGTTAGTGAACTTGCTGACATGGAAACCCCACACCCTTGATCTTGCTTCAATATATACCGTAGGTAGTGATGTCCCTGAAAAAAAAGTATTGAATATGCAATTCTGTGATGGGATGCAAATCCACCTTTTTTTTACAATCTCAGAAGTATTACAAGCTCACTCTTCTACTTAATCAGTATTACACTTGACTGCTTGTTGAACCCACTGCTACAAGCGGTTGCAATTACTGTGGCCACACTGGCCCTTACATCATCAAATGGTGAGTGTGTCTTGAATTCAACTTTAACTTAAAGTCAACTTCAAATAACTTTTTTTGAAGAAAAGTTAGCTCAACTAGATAAAATATAAAATAATGCAATGTGTACACTGCATTAATTCATGGAAGAAGACAAAACAGGACATTTAAATACACCACACACTGAATATCTGATACAGAAACATAATATAGCCTAAAAGCTTACCAGATAACACACACATATTATGCCATCTCATTGTGTGCTTAGAATTTCAAACTGCACCCAATCTGTTTATCATTTGATGCCCCTAAGGAGTACAGGCAGATGTGTTAAACCTGTAGCCAGTAGTACATTATCTGCAGGCGTCTCAAGCTCTTCATAGTAATATTAATCTCTAGGGTGACGGTGAACATTGGTTGGAGCTGGAGCTTTGGCTCGTGTCAAATATTTCACAAAAAGAAGTGTGAAATGCTCATCTCACCGAATGCCGTTTTTCCATAAATCATCCTTGCTATTGGTGGAGTAAGATATGGCACGATAGCGACCTGGCCGTCAGAATGATCCATTTGCGTGTCAAAGGAAGGAACACTGAACTCCAGATTAATGGCAGTGACATCAGCTTTAACTTCCCCTCATTGGGGAATTTTGGCCGTCCACTTGAATGTGTTTATAGCAGAACCACTGCTTCTGTACGTAGCCCTGCTCATCAATTTCTCTCATATAGAGTTGGTTTATCTGGTGGAAGGATTTAGATTTACAGTTGGAATCTTTATGGCTTAGATGAGAAAAATAGTCCCAGAGCTATTTCCTGAGAGTGGTACTGTGGCTAATTGTTGATCATGAATAGTGCTTTCCAGTTAAGTCTGCTCTAGTAATTATGAGGATTTTCTCAATAAAGTCTTGATAATGATATGATTTCTATTCCCTTAAACTCTTTTGCTCATTGTATTGTGACTCATATTTCAAATAAGGAGTCAACGTAGAGAGAAATCACCAGGACGTTGTCCGTCTCTCGGTAAATCAATATTTAATACATCCTCAAAGCAGCAGTGTACATCTGTATCATCCCTGAATGTTTGATTATGCTCTCTCCCTGCCAACCTGGTATAGGCTAGCAGTCAGTAGTGGAGGAGTGAGAGAGAGACTCTCAGAAATAGGCTACATCATTAGCTTACAAGAGTAAGGCCCATTATTTTCACTTTAAGACGTTTCCCCACTAGGCTTGGTTTGGAACATGAAAGAAGGTTACAGTCTGATAGGTGCATGCTCATGTAAAGGTCATTCGACATGCTTCTTTGCAAGGTCTTAAAGGGCATTGTATTTCATGAAAAACTACAATTCATAATGTTGTCCTTGCCTTGTAATCTCTTAAGAATATTGTGTCAACATCTCCTCAGAACTCATTATGGGGGTCCATGAGGTTGGTCTGTTTCTAATTAGTCTGTTGTCATATATCCATAGGAATACTTCAATACGTTTGGGTTTTCTCTTTTGCTGCAGAATGTGCATTTGGCTGCGGGCAGTCAGAGGGTGTATGTCCCAGTCTAGCGCTCCAGATCCATATTGAACACTAGATTTGTCAAAATGTTCCTTTAATGTAATAGTCAGATTTGAAGATAAAACATTTATTAAATCCAACACCTAGAGCTATGCAGCCAGCTATTAATCTTACAGTGCACGTTAACATTTAACACATTTATGCAGACAAGTTGCACCAGATCCAGAAGAATGGATTTGACACAAGCTACAGGGGGTAAGGTAGAAAAAGGCCATTAAAAGGTGTCAACTGCAGCTCTCTGTTGCTCTGTAAAAGAGAGTAATCACCAGGGCTATACAGTATAGTCACATCTCAGTGACCAGCAAAGAGGGAGAACCATGAGATGGAAGGGACTTCTGCTATAGGCCTGTATCTGAAAGGTGTCCACCCAGCATAAAGATGTTGAACAATTCAAATCAGAGGCAAAGTTTGATCATTTCATCGGTCTTTGATGACCCTCTTAAGTAAGTAATTAACTCTCCATTCATGATTGGTTTATAATTATTTGTTTGGTTTAAAAAAAATGTATTGTACTTTTTAATCCTGGCCATAAACCGTTTTAGCCATACATCCGTACATTGGATTACTTGAAGACATTAGCTCGGCACTTGAAGAGAATGCTTGAAATAAGTAACGATACAACACTGCTTTGCACGGCAATATTTATTTAATCATGAAGCCTCGCGAAGATTAAACAGGGTTCAATCTTGTCAGTGCCAATAAGAAGCCGTCTGTTTGACTTGCATCAACTTTGCATGAGAAAGGGCAGGTCTTTGGAAGATCCGAGGTGAGTGGTGGGAGCTAAATCCTGAAATGAAACAGACTAGCAATTATACATCACTGGTGGTGTGTTATTTATAGGTTTTCTCCTTTTGAAAAATACCATACAATCCTGCCAGGTCTCATGTGAAGCTTAGTGAGGTTCAGCTTGGTTAGGACTTGGATGGGAGACTTCTCAGAAAAAAATGGCCAATGAACTTCCTTACTTCTCCCTCTGAGCAGAACCAATATCTTGGCTGAAGCGTGAAGTCTCTCTCTTTCTCTTCTCTCTCCCCTTGCTCTTCCCCGAACCATCTTTTCACAAGATAATTGCAATGTTCTTCCTTTTTGAGAGAAAACACGTTGTTTAGTGAAATGTGTTTTGACTAGACCAGACAGCTCATCGAGAGTGCTCATTCATCTCCTGTAGTCTTCCATCGGCGAGAAGCAGATAAAGTTTGACCTGTACAGAACAGATAAAGACCGCAATTTTACCTCTAGATTTTACCTGAATCGACACACATCAGAAATTGAGGCCATGTTTTTTTCCACCTGTAAAACAACCTAAGATTAATTCAAAAGAATGGCTTTTGTGACTGAGTGTTCTGTGCTGTAGATGTGTGGTATTAAGGTGCAACATGTCTGGAAATTAAATCAAATTAAAGAGGAAAATACCAAGATTTTATCAAAGTGACTCCACACAAGGCAACGGTTTTTGACAATGTTAAATGTGTAGGGTGTGACGTGACAGGTTAATGACCACAAGCCTACTGTAGCTCATGTTGTCTCTGTGTGACGGCTGAGGGATCATGAAAAGGATGTAACAGCTCGACACAGATCACACAAAGGAAAGGAAACTAAACCTTGTGCTAGCAGAGAGCACAGTTGTCTTTCTCACCCCATGGTACACTGGGCATTTCCAATGTAGACGTGGACTTACTGTACAGTGGTGATCCTGAGTGGATATTCATAATACATCAGAGTTATCCTCCTCATGTTCAAAGCACAACATGTTCCTTCAAAGTGTGTGTCTTTTATTCTTCACCTTGATCAGCATACCAGATGGTTGGTCTGTTAACATAAGCATTGGACAATGCTGTGTCCATTATCGAGCATGAAATATTTCAACTTCGATTTTAAAATGTAGATTTGGTTGCTGGTAATCATACATAATTTTGTTAATCATCAGAAACACCCATTGATGTTGATACTAATTAGGACTATTTGACTATTTATGACATTCCACTCCAGTTAAAGTTCCATCAGAAGGTTTTGGAGCCTAGCAGGCACTGTAGGTGGTGTGGATCTGGAATAGGTTAGGTTAGGGTGATAACGTAATGAGCCTACATCTGCGAGGATGGCAAGATGATTGAGCAGACGGATCAAACAGATTACAAGTAGGATAATCAGCTGAGTAATGAAATAATTCAATTTTATTTGACTTTTTGTAGGCATAGTTCACTTTTCAAGCTGGGGTGTGGATGAAAAGGCAACACCTTAGGTAAGTCGAAAAATAAGCTCAAGCTTAATAGAAGTGAACTCTCCCAATAATCTTGTTTAATTCGTATTAGCACACATTGACTTTGCAAAATGAATACACCAAACACTGTAAGGAAAAATCCATTGCCAAGAACAATGGACGGGGAAACGATTACTGACTACTTCCACATCAGATCCTTCTTTATTTGACCTGTTATTGCCATTCGTTCAACACATTGTGTTGTCAACCATAGGGATGTTTTCTCGTTCACTAAATCATGCATATGAAGAGGGAGAAAAGCCTGAACAACGTTATTGAAGACACTTGTGTGACAAGGAGTAATTCCTCAGGACAACATCAAATGGGTGACCATGACGAGGGATCAGTCTTTGAAATGTAACTGTTTTGATAGGATGGTCAGGTAATGACATCTTGAGGCATTTCTTTATGCAAAGCACAGTGCACAATGTATACATTCCCTCTGAGCTATCAGACATCCACTGGATAAAGAACGCTTTCTATTTGTCCACTCAGGGAAAAGCCATGTCCCTGGATAAGGCTGTGTAGAGAGGAGGGTGGCCCGCCACATTTCACAGTCCACTGCATAAAAGACAGGCTCTCTTCTCCTGACAAGGCACAAGTCTCTCCCAAATGTAGCCGTCTGTGGAAATGATTTCAGTTTCACAAAGATGTATTTCTTGAGGATGCCATAATTCTTGGGCACGAGTGTGTCAGAAGATCTGACAGTGTGGATGTGGTTTATTGTGTTGAAACATTGCAAAGGGAATCAATGCGCTCAATGCTACCCACATCAACAATTACACTCAATTTATTACACGGACAATGCAAAGACCTCCTTTTGGCAGCAAATTATATCCATAATTCCTTCTGACAAAGCCGTTTGTAAGTAATCTTTTCTCTCTGATGATGTAATAATTAGTACGAGACAGAAACCTAATCATTTGCGCCTCCTAAATGGACTCAATGGCCATTCAGACTAAGCTGTTTCATTGCTGGTGAAATCCTTTATAACTAGTTTTTTTTCACACATTTTTCAATAATTGTTTCCTACAGGTCACCATTTAAATGACGCTTACTTACTTGTTGGGAAAAAACGTGTTTCTCTTCCCATGCTGTTACATGCTTTTGAGGCCAGAGAGACAAACTGCGAGATGTACTTACATGGTCCTGGCTGACAAAATAGAGTAGCTGTGGCTTATAATAGGCTCATAGTGTGAATATTGCATATTAATTCACGTGAACTTCTGAATTATCTCATGATTGATAAACAATGTGGTATCCATTTGAGTTAATCCCTAAACCATGTAAACAACAGAGATACATTCACATGTACTAATATTACTCT
Organism: Oncorhynchus masou masou; assembly: GCF_036934945.1. Lineage (NCBI taxonomy): Eukaryota > Metazoa > Chordata > Actinopteri > Salmoniformes > Salmonidae > Oncorhynchus > Oncorhynchus masou. The sequence continues at coordinate 53,782,101 of NC_088220.1, forward strand.
CCACCTCAAAGTAATATCAGATAGTGTTGAATGCTCCTACATTTTTACTAATTATTTCCACGCTCCACATTTTCGCTGTTCGGTGAAGCATGAAGCCCAGATATAATTTATTTAAGAAGAGATGGCAAAGTACTATAAACAATAAATTGTTTTCCACACCATTTCCTAAATGTACAATATTGTAAACATTGTATTTAATGTTGAATTCAGTAAATTAAACATAATATGCAATATACCTAATTTCTCCTCCTCCCACATGGTAAATCAGCAGAAACACATATTAAATGTGAATTGAGTGATATTAGACTATGGCTGGATCATTGTTTATTTTGAAAGTGGCTCAAAATGATAAAGCCACATCTTTGTTAATTAACCTGGTCCCAGATCTGTAGGTAGATTTTTGCTTTAGCAAAATTATCTGACTATTGTTGTCATGCCAAACAGATATCATCCATTTGTTGGTGTTTGTAGTTAATGACCACTGCTGAGATTGAAGCGAGGCCAAATTGAATTGCATGACAACAATAGTTAGAGGTCTTCTCGGCTCCTTTGGTTACTTGGTATCAGCCCTCAAGTCTCTACAGTATATGGTCTTCACCATACCTTTCCTCAATTGTCCATTGCTCCATCTATCTAAAGGGGTCGATGGTTGATAATACCAGCACTGCTAGTCTTCTCTTACCCCATAATAATGAGATCTCCTGTGAACCTTTTTAGCTGTGACTCTAAGGTTGCTCTGGTTCTCATCAGCAGCACTGCAAAGCAACCCCTTGACCTTCTTAGATCTCACACAAGTGGAAACTATCTTGTTTCTTTGTTTGTCCTCTGGGCAGCTCAAGGATGGGTTTTCACACTAGTGATCATGTGACAACGATAGCAAAGTAATTTCACAACAATGAGGGATTTTAATGTGGATCTGTGTTTCTTGCCCTGATAAACAAAGGGTTAAGTTGACAAATCAACACAGGTCTGAGTTTGTGTGGGCTGACGACCATAGGTCTTGGTCAGTGATGATAGTCTGATTTTTTTAACCTTTATTTAACGAGGCAAGTCATTTAAAAACAAATTCTTATTTTCAATGACGGCATAGGAACATTGGGTTAACTGCCTTGTTCAGGGGCAGAACGACAGATTTTTACCTTGTCAGCTCAACGATTCAATCTAGCAACCTTTCAGTCCAAAGCTCTAACCACTAGGCTACCTGCCGCCAGATCTTTAAGCGAGTTCATTATTGACATCCATTGACCTCATTTGACCCTCTAAACTCTCCACAAAGTCAGAGCATGTAACATCTAACCAGTTTATTGACATACAGTTGAAGTCGGAAGTTTACATACACCTCAGGCAAATACATTTAAACTCAACAATTTCGGACATTTAATCCTAGTAAAAAGTCATTGTCTTAGGTCAGTTAGGATCTCCACTTTATTTTAAGAATGAGAAATGTCAGAATAATTGTAGAGAATGATTTATTTCAGCTTTTATTTCTGTCATCACATTCCCAGTGGGTCAGAAGTTTACATACACTCAATTTGTATTTGGTAGCATTGCCTTTAAATTGTTTAACTTGGGTCAAACATTTTGGGTAGACTTCCACAAGCTTCCCACAATAAGTTGGGTGAATTTTGGCCCATTCCTACTGACAGAGCTGGAGTAACTGAGTCAGGTTTGTAGGCCTCCTTTCTCGCACACACTTTTTCAGTTCTGTCCACAAATGTTCTATAGGATGGAGGTCAGGGCTTTGTGATGACCACTACAATACCTTGACGTTGTTGTCGTTAAGCCATTTTGCCACAACTTTGGAAGTATGCTTGGGGTCATTGTCCAATTGGAAGACCCATTTGCGACCAAGCTTTAACTTCCTGACTGTTGTCTTGTGATGTGGCTTCAAATTTATCCACACTTTTCCTACTTCATGATGCCATCTATTTTGTGAAGTGCACCAGTCCCTCCTGCAGCAAAGCACCCCCACAACATGATGCTGCCACACCCGTGTTTCACGGTTGGGATGGAGTTCTTCAGGTTGCAAGCCTCCCCCTTTTCCTCCAAACATAATGATGGTCATTATGGCCAATCAGTTTTATTTTTGTTTCATCAGACCAGAGGACATTCCTCCAAAAAGTATGATCTTTGTCCCCATGTGCAGTTGCAAACCGTAGTCTGGCTTATTTATGGCGGTTTCGGAGCAGTGGCTTCTTCCTTGGTGAGCGGCCTTTCAGGTTATGTCGATATAGGACTCGTTTTACTGCGAATATTGATACTTATGTACCTGTTTCTTCCAGCATCTTCACAATGTCCTTTGCTGTTGTTCTGGTATTGATTTGCAATTTTTGCACCAAAGTACGTTCATCTCTAGGAGACAGAACGCGTCCCCTTCCTGAGCAGTATGACGGCTGCGTGGTCCCCTGTTATTTGTTCAAATGAACGTGGTACCTTCAGGTGTTTGGACATTTATCCCAAGGATGAACCAGACTTGTGGAGGTCTACACATTTTTCATGAGGTCTTGGTTGATTTCTTTTGATTTTCCCATGATGTCAAGCAAAGCGGCACTGAGTTTGAAGGTAGTCCTTGAAATACATCCACAGGTAAACCTCCAATTGATTCAAATGATGTCAAATAGCTTACCAGAAGCTTCTAAAGCCATGACATAATTTTCTGGAATTTTCTAAGCTTTTTAAAGGCACAGTCAATTTAGTGTATATAAACTTCTGACCCATTGGAATTGTGATACAGTGAATTATAAGTGATATAATCTGCCTGTAAACAATTGTTAGAAAAATTACTTGTGTCATGCACAAAGTACATGTCCTAACAGACTTGCCAAAACTATAGTTTGTTAACAAGAAATTTGTGGAGTGGTTGAAAAAAAATCAGTTTTAATGACTCCAACCTAAGTGTATGTAAACTTCTGACTTCAACTGTAGCCTGAACCATTTTCTTTTTTACTTTAGTACTGTAGTTGGTTGCTGTTATGGAGTACATACTTCAGTCTATACAGGCAGTATATAAGTTTACTAAAGAAAACAATATTTGCTATAAAATAATATTTGCTTGGATTGGTCGAATTGTAGACAGTGTTTTTTCAGTCAAAGGAGAAATAGCTGAATTTAAACATGTCTATCCTATGAATCTGAGGGTTAAAAATTAAACAGACCAAATAAAATCTGTCTGAATTACCGACCTTAAAGCTGAAATCCTTAATGTTGAAACAGCCACCTCACGCCGTGTCTCGGCTTGACAGTTCATGCAGCTTTAGTATTCTGATTATAGAGTTCTGATCATTGAATTCCAAATGCGTCATGCATCTACCAGGGGTGGGTAATTCCAGTCCTCGAAGGCCTGATTGGTGTCACAGTTTTGTCCCAGCCCCAGCTAACACACCTGACTCCAATAATCACCTAATCATGATCTTCAGTTTAGAATGCAATTTGATTATTCAGCTGCGTTTGCTAGGGATGGAGAAAAAGTGTGACGCCAATTAGGCCCCCGAGGACTGGAGTTGCCCACCCCTTAATTCTACACCTATGTTTTAAATGTGTTTAGTGTGTCCGGATTCCATTTTCCCACACTATATGCCAGTATGCATTTTACAAACAGTGGAATAGGCAACATATGATAATAACACAACAACCAAAGGCAGTAGTTAACTACTGTAGCTAACTATCCTGCTAACCTCTGTAGCTAGCCGGCAAACTAGCAATTCTAAAGGAATTGCAAACGGTTAGCATAACTCTAGCCAAACAAATGTTTTTTTCTTCTAAATATTAGCTAGCTGCTTAGCATTTCTGAAGCCAACAAGCTTCTCACCCGCTAGTAACATATTTACAGGCTCCCAAGTGGCGCATCGCTCTGAAGCACTGCATCTCAGTGCTAGACATGTCATTACAGACCCTGGTTCGATTCCAGGTTGTATCACAACCGGCCGTGATTGGGAGTACCATAGGGTGGCGCACAATTGGCCCAGCATCTCCCAAGTTAGGGTTTTGTCATTGTAAATAATATTATTTTCTTAATTAACTGACTTGCCTAGTTAAATAAAGGTTAACATGTTTATTTTTTTTACAATTATAAATACAAATATTTAAAAAACATTTCCTCCAATGTTATAATGAAAGGGTGCCTCTTGGTCCCAAAGCACAAGTTTTCTGGAGACTTGTGGGAGGATTTACAATTATAAATACAAATATTTAAAAAAACATTTCCTCCAATGTTAAAATGAAAGGGTGCCTCTTGGTCCCAAAGCACAAGTTTTCTGGAGACTTGTGGGAGGAGTGTTGATGACTTCTTCCACTGTATGCACTTTCAGTAGCCTGAATGCATCCAGACTATGGAGAAATCTGCACACAATGCATCCCTGAACACCTCCTGAAGTGGTCAGCCGGATCTGTACACTATCTGACCACAAAGCAACTTTTGTGTCTGGAACAGTCTTTTCAATGTATCCTTTGTATCCTAATAGCAGAATTCGCATGTAAGTGTAGACACGACCTCAGTTTGCGATATTGCAACATCAAAAGAGTTACCGCAATCCCCCTTGGAATTCATTGCAAGCATGACAGAAGAGGACAATATGTACTGCTGTTATTTTAACCATGCTGCGTGACAACTCCTCAACTGGGCAGCAAAAACAACAAAGGTGGTGGGGTGATAGTGGTGCAGTTTCTGCCTACTGCAGATTCCATCTTTAACTACGTGTCTTTCATGAATTTACTCGAGGATCTGAAGTAGTTTCACACATGAGAACAGCACTGACTTTCATGGCTTTTAATGGAAAAACAGTATGGAAGCTAGGCATATGTTGCACTGCACTACTTCACAGGAGAGGCATTTTAAAAGTATTATTATTTTTATCAAAATGTGTTTTTTGGCAGGGATATATGAACTTTCATGTTCCTTAATTACAAACTTGTATGCCACATGTAAATACGAAAACAATTAAATTACGAGCCTAGTTGGTTTATCCACTGAAAAAGCAAGGAACTTTCCTCTAGCCATGATCGGCTGAGATAATGGATGGGCTGGACATGCCGAGAGATGAGTTCGGATTGGTCTGCCATGTAGCACGCTTCTTTTGAAAGATATAACGTTAGCCATGGAGAACTGTAAGTGTTGCCACTGCTCTCAACAACATTGCTGCCCTGAATTTAGCGGGCGCTATCGACAAAGATTACTGGGAAAAAGTTGTGATGGACTACTTTCTGCACACGATAAGTGTGAACCGGAGTGAATGGACACAATGGGCCAAACAAGCTGTAGCTGGCTAAAACATGCTGCCGTGAAGCTTTCATCAATGTAAGAGTTTAGCTACATTTTCAGATATATGTTTCTAATTTTGTCAGAAAGTCGTTTTCATTGCAATTTAAAGCGTACTGTTAACTAGCTAGCGAACATTAGATTCCTGGTTCGCTAACTAACGTTACGTGTATGGCCTGTGTAGTAATATTATTAGTATGTCAGAAATCAATTTGCATTGCTAGTTATAACCTAAAATTAGCTAGCTAGCTAGCATTGAACCTAGTTGGTCAGCTTTAGCTACCTGCAGATTCATACTACATAATTTCATATATGGTGGCAAGCTATGACAATATGTTTGTACTGTAGCTTTGGGTAGTGATTATGATTCATTGTTTAGCTAGCTACATGTTTAAACAAAAGACCCCACTTCACCAGATGATTATATATGACCCATCAAGCCTGCCATCTATTGTATTTCATGAACATGTGGATATCTCTAGACAATAGTGAGTGACCCATCCACTTAGCTAGATGTGGCTGGGAGGTGGTTATAGGATTTCTTTCACATGACCCATCAATTTAGACAAGTGTATCTGGATAAGCATCATCTAATAATGATACAAATATTTGTATCTGGACACTTTGTCACGCCTTGACCTTAGTATTCTTTGTTATCTTTATTATTTTGGTTAGGTCAGGGTGTGACATGGGTGATGTATGTGTTTTTGTTCCTGTCTAGGGTATGTCTCTGGGTGTTTACTAGTCTAGGTGTTATGTATGTCTATGGTTGCCTAGACTCGTTCTCAATTAGAGGCAGCTAATTCCTTGGGTATTTCGTGGGTTATTGTCTATGTTTAGTTGCCTGTGTCAGCACTATTATTATATAGCTTCATGTTCGTTTTGTTGTTTTTGTATAGTTCGTTCTGTGTTCTTCCTTCATTAAAAGAACATGTATGCAAATCACGCTGTGCCTTGGTCTCATCGCTATAATGAACATGACACATTTTCTATTTTTGAAATTTCTACTATGCAAATATGCAAATAACAATTTCACTGTTCACTCCTTCTTTAGCCTATGCATGACAAATAAACATTGATTTTATTTGATATATTATGTGTTTACCAGTGACGGTAATGTGAAGAACAACATGGCCTGTACCAAAATCAGATTAAGATATAAGCCAAGGACTAGATGAAGTGTATATTTAGTTTATTATATGCTTCTACTTTCACCACTTTTAGTTTTGAAATCTTTGGTTGTTTACTACGCTACCTTACTCACACTGTTTAGCACATTGTCTCACATGTGTATCCTTAAAGAGATGGGTGGGGCTTAAGAGGGTGTGAACGTTGCTGAATAGGGGGAGACAAAGAAGAGCTCTCCAGTGGGTGTACCAGAATATTGAAGTCCCTTTTAGCCAAAAGTGGGGTTACAAGTTTATAAACATTCAAAACAGAATTACTTTCCCAATGTTCCTCAACTGCAGTGTACTGTATGATATACCATTTTGGTCTTTACTTTTATCCAATGTATAAACTACCATTTCAAATGTTGCAACATAAGACCGAATCGAGGCAGTCGGTCACAAATGTGCTCCATTATTAGCCCAGCACATAAGCGGTATTAGTTATGTTCTTTGTGGTATGCTGAAGTAGGAGCTATGTTGTTTTGTTAATGAAGCTTGTGTCTGAGACATTATCTCTTGTCTTAAGATCCCATTAAAATAGTGAAACAGAGCATTTCAATTATGTGGAGCACTGTGGCAGCAGAATAGGTTGCAGCCATTTTAAATTGTGTTTTATTTCTCTTAAATAATTTGGTCTTTTTGAAATGGCACACTATCCCCTAGCTTTTCAGACTGTGCTGCCATCTCCTCCCAGAGGCCTAGGGGGACTCCCAGAGTTCTTCAGGCATCTGTGTTCTCTAAGCCTCAGCCCAGTTTACTCTGTACAATATTTATTCTAGAATCTTTTCATTAGATTATGGTGGTAGATGTGAAATATTCAGGTTTAGCTCTGAAGGAGACAGAGACAAGATGTGACTGTTCTGGAGGAAGTGTGAGAACATGGTTGATAATTGCATTGACAGAATAAAAGCACATGATTTGCATTCAATGCATGTTCAAATTAATAGTGGCAAGGGATGAAATCTAAGAGTGCTTGTGGCTTATACACTATTTATTTCAGATTATCCTGTGTTGGCAAATGAATGGATCATTCAAATCCAGATTGATCTTTGTTATATTGGTTGAATTTGTGCAGCTGGATCTGGTGGAAAAGTATTTGCATATAACCAAGAAAAGTTCCATCTTAGTTCCTTTTAGTTTTAAGAATGAATGAGTTGTTGTTTTTTGTCAGATAAAGTTTCTCAGCAAAACAACAACCTAAGAAGCATATGGTTGTAATTGCATTTCATTGTTCCCCATCTCTTCTGTCAGAAGCTGAAGAATGACAGAGTGACCCATATGCACTCACATGGGAGAAATGCACTGTGGTGCACTCTACTATATTCAACTTTATTTAGACACTCAGAGTCAACACACACACACACACACACACACACACACACACACACACACACACAACACTGGATGAATAAGTCATTGGACTGTGGTTGCTCTATGTATTGTTAGAATAAGTCAAATCATCTGGGAGGCTCTGGGGAGACACATAGTAGCAGCAGCCTTTCCAATGTGCTAAGACTGGGCCTCCCAAACAAGTTTCTCCTGATTTCACTCAGATCCTACTCGCACACAAGCTTGTGGTGGCTCACCCCCATTTTTGTGCCTCAATGAAGGTGGCAACCTTCCTTAATTATCAGGATGTCCATTTATAAAAGGATTCACTCCACAAGTTGAAAGGTATTTCCCAGTGTGATGTGATGTACAGCTTGAGAGAGCCTGCTGCGTCATTCAAAATGAATAATCATCAGTGCATGAGTGACAAAGAGGCCGATTCGTCCACAAAAACCTTTTCATTCCACTGATCAATTCTTTTCACCACATGCAGGCGAAGCAGGACCTTTTTCCCCCGTTGACATCGGTTCGGTTGGACATGGAGATCTGGGGACCCAGTTCTCTTTGTGTGTAAGCAACAGATTCATTAGTATGCCACGAAGGCCTGGTGCTGCAGGTGTTCTTGATGTGTGCCGCTTATTAGATACACTTACAGGCCATTCCATTGGCAGAATTCGTCCAGGAGTTGTGTACCAATTTGGAGACCGTTTGCCACCATGCTGTTCCCAACATTCCGAATAATTGATGCATAATTGAACATTTCATTGCAATGGGGCTCCTCCCTATGAAGCCTCCCATGAATGTGAAATAAGAGTCTAAGAAGTGAGAGAAACAATGGTGGAGCAGAGTGTGTATTCAGTGTGGATACTTACCATGGAATGAGAAAGGTGCTGAAATAGGTTCAATGGTCAATGTTTGAGTGCCTTTTAATAACAAATGTAAAGATATTTAAGATACAATTTATTTATATGTAGCAGTTCTTTATCCAGTGAAGGAGTGTCTTAGCCTTGGTACCAGTCTTTGGTGCCAGAAACTTTATTTTCTTTACTCTCACTCACTGAATTGCAATCTTCCAGGACAAAGAATGTCTTATAAAGACAAAATCTAATATACACTAACGTTCAAACGTTTGGGATCACTTAGAAAAGTTGTTCTTTTTGAAAGAAAAGACAAAAATATGTGTCCATTAAAATAACATAAAATTGATCAGAAATACAGTGTAAACATTTTTAAAGTTGGCAGAATTTTTATGGAATATCTACATAGGTGTACAGAGGCCCATTATCAGCCATTACTCCTATGTTCCAATGGCACATTGTGTTTGCTAATCCAAGTTTATCATTTTAAAAGGCTGATTGATCATTAGAAAACCATTTTGCAATTATGTCATCACAGCTGAAAACTCTTGTTCTGATTAAAGAAGCAATAAAACTGGCCTACTTTTCGACTAGTTGAGTATCTGGAGCATCAGCATTTGTGGGTTCGATTACAGGCTCAAAATGTCCAGAAACACAGACCTTTCTTCTGAAACTTGTCAGTCTATTCCAATGCGAGAAATTGCCAAGATCCTGAAGATCCCGTTTAACGCTGTGTACTAGTCCCTTCACAGAACAGCGCAAACTGGCCCTAACCAGAATAGGAAGAGGAGTGGGAGGCCCCAGTGCACAACTGAGCAAGAGGACAAGTACATTAGAGTGTCTAGTTTGGGAAATGGATGCCTCACAAGTCCTCAACTGGCAGCTTCATTAAATAGTATCTGCAAAACACCAGTCTCAACGTCAACAGTGAAGAGGCGACTCCGGGATGCTGGCCTTCTAGGCCTTCCTTGCTTCCTAGTGGTTAGAGTGTTGGACTAGTAACCGAAAGGTTGCAAGTTCAAATCCCCAAGCTGACAAGGTACAAATCTGTCGTTCTGAACAGGCAGTTAACTGTTCCCACTGTTCCTAGGCCGTCATTGAAAATAAGAATTTGTTCTTAACTGACTTGCCTAGTTAAATAAAGGTAAAAAAAAATTTTTGTGACATATCACTTAATAAACTGCGTAAACCACCCAATCTCATGTAATATTTGGACCGCACCATATCCTCACATTTAGGCAATAAGAGATGCACATTTTATGGATTGAAGAGGACGTTCACACTGAGAACACATCTGTTGTACTTAAATGTTGGCACCCTTTCAGTAAAGAGAAGGTCATACTTGTGGATAAGCAAATAGGGTACATTTGAGTATTCTGACACAAAACGCATGATAGATTATTAATTCAATTCAGATTTCTATGTTCATGCGTGGACATTACCTGTAGAAGACAGTGGGAGGATAGTGAATGAAATTTAAAGCCCATCATCCCATGAAGCGTCCTGGTGCTTATCTATAGGTAATGTACTGGTTCTTTAAGTATGTATAGCAGTACTATACTCACCTGAAACATCCAACTTTGGCAAAGTTGGGTGTTTCAGGTGAGTATAGTACTGCTATACATACTTAAAGAACCAGTACAGTTAGTGCTCTTTGTTCACAGTTGAATTTGAGACATGGATCCCTACAGTATCCAGTGTTCTGTAGAAGACAGTGGGAGGTAGTGAATGAAATTCAAAGCCCAGCATCCCATGAAGCGTCCTGGTGCTTATCACTCTATGTGGGATATGACATTTATCCATGATTGATTTCTTGGGCATACACTTAACGATGCTGCATTCGGGGAGAGAATGGCTGAACAGTTATGTATTTCCAGGTTAGTAAAAAAACATAACATTGTTGGACGATGCATTATTTTGGGATATAGGGAGAGTTTCCGATCTAAAATTCATCTCGGTATAATGGTGTGGATAAATGAGTGTTTTTCTTTCCAGACACTTGATGCAAGAGGTTAGTTGGCGTCTCTTAATAGTTGCAAGCAATGATGCTTCTATGAAGAATAAACAAGAATTTGTTAAATCAAGGTCAACAATGCTGAATAGGAATTGCTGTGGCTTTCATTCAGTAATACAATGTATACAATCAGTATTTTAGCATCAGTCTTGTTGACAATCCACAACACAGAACACAGACAGATGGTGTGGTATTCAGCCCAGATAACTTCCCCCAAGGCATGTATTAATGTCAGACAATTAATCACGTATATAGCTTAGCTTCATTATTTGATATGCTAATAAACAAGATATTTTGTTATGGGTTATATCTTGGTTGGCTTGAGTTCCCCATATGTCCCACCCAAACTCACACATACAATATGCTGTGTGATGCAGTCTTTTCGATGCTGTTCCATAACATCATGTTACCCATAAAGACCTCTGACTGCATCAATTGGCCATAACTGATTCCAATATGAACACAGTCTTGGCAATAATACTGAAGTGCAGCCCTACCTTTCCATTATAATTCAATGTTGGTAACTCTGGCTGGGAGAAACAGAGCTGACAGTTGCTCCCAGTGACTTGACATCTTTAACAAGATTTATATAAATAAATGTGAGAGCAGACTTGCTTCTTGGAATCAAAATGACTGGCCTCTAGACTCAATTGGAGGAAGCCTGTCAAATAGCTTCCCAAAACAGCACCTTAAAAAACAGCTGGTATTTTTTTATTATTATTATCATTATTATTATCATATCATTTTTTTATGCAGTTTGTAGCCTAGTTACCAAGGTTGGTAGCTCACAGCTGAGCACTCCCTTGTAGTAAGGAACATTGGACTTTGGGATGGATTCTAGATCCAGAACTTTGCACCTCAAACAGCAACACTTTCTTCCACCTAGAGGTCACAGTGTATGTGGAGCCTATATACTCCTCAAAGAAGTGTTGAAGAAGTCTATATTTCTGTGGTAATTATGGGAAGGAAATGCACTGTGACTGCTGCTTTCACTTTGAGAAATGATTTGTTATCAACATAAGACAGGATTCATCGTTGTCACCTTAACTCATATTAGGTGGATTTTCCTGCCTGTATTTAGTCATACCTTTCAAAGGATTATTGCTCAGCCTGCTATTTGCGGTACTGTTGGTTGTCAACATGGCAGTAGCACAATGCGAGGGAACATAGCTGTTAAATATTCCTGCATAATTGGTTGCATGTTTTATATCTCTGAGACTCCTACACAAGAATGGAATAAGTCCATGTCTAAACTGCCTATTAGGATCGTAAATAGAATGACTTAAACTAAAAACCAGCATGGTCAATAACTGTGTTGACTCCAGATGAGCTTGTTGGATAAAATAGTACCACAAAAGCACTGCGTTCTACTCAACTGTGGAGCCATTGATGAGCCTATGTCCCCAGGGGATCAGTCTGTTACAAAATGGTTAGGCAGGAGACAGAAATATCATTTTCCAGACTGCTAAACCGTGTCAGCCAGACATCCAAACCGTCCATCATTATGATCAATACTCTTCATTTACTCTTCGTACACAAAGGATAATTTCTATTTGTTTTGTTTCACATGTGAACCTTGTTGAGGTGAAATTAAATGAATTGAAGGATGCAATCATTCAAACAGAAGTTAGTATGGCTTCTTTGAAAACTGTGAAGACAATATAGCAAAACAAAAATATTGGAGAACTTTGAATGGACAGATCCTATAGTGAGACCAGTGCCAGACAATACAATTTTATGCGTAGATGAAACCATTGCATGAAGACAAAATCTAGTTAGTGTTGATGTTTTAATGGGGGTGCTGTTCAGTCACTACAAACAGGATATTTTCCCTCAACACAAATAACCCTGGGAATGTGTGCAGGAACAAACAATTGAAATGGTGGAAACAGCTGTTTTGTGCAGGCCAGCCAACTTAACATAGTTGATAATTCGGTCAAAGCTTATGCTGCAAAATAGAATAACCCTAAATCATGGTTGGCTGCATCTGGTAGGACCGACCGTGCTGCATCTGTTGATTAGTCATCATCTGAGAGGCCATGGGATTATTTATATTATCCTCCATTAAATCAGAAATGGTGCGAGAGGACACCCTTGTCAAACACCACAACGTCCTCAAGGATGACAGAGAACGCCTGCAGATTTGAGATGTGATTTCCAACATGATTTGATGAAGAGCAGAAAGCATCAAGGTTATTGAATCTTTACACATCTAACAAATTAGCTATTTGAGGTATAACAGCGACATAACTCATATAGCCTCGTGAAAAGTTGTTCTAATAGCATACGAAGTAACTCTACCTTGACACACTGCATTTACAGATCCATCTGGTTTATTTGTAATGTGCTTAATTAGGCTAATTGTGCTTCTCGTGAAAAGCATAGGAAAGAGGAGCGCCAGAGGTGACTTTGGATGGGATGAACTGCTGCCTGAATAATAAGTCATTATATCCATCTACAAGAGCCCCTTCATCAGTTAGTCTATGAGGAAACCATTGTGAAGCCTTTGATCTTTCTTTCTCATCTCTCTATGCCTGGCTGTTGTATGCATGTCAAAGCCCTGGCAAGCCCTGTGAGTTTCACTGAAGCCTTCAATGAGTCCATGGAAACATTCATTCACTGCGATGCTGTTTATACACTTTACTATTGATTGGATTGGGGCTTTAATGCTGGGAGCAGCGAAACATGTCCACCACTGGCTTGTTGTTCCACATAATTACCAAGCAAGGTTAATTTGTTCAGCCTCTCCGTTTTGGAGGCGTCAATAACATTGCGCCGGGTACCTTTGGTGGGGGTGGGCTGTGGGAACGGGGGAAATGGGAGTTGTTTACACTCTGCCTCTCCCCTTACTTTTGTAGTGTTCTGTTAATCTAGTTGCATTTAGGAGGATACCTTTATCACATGATCAGGCCGCCGAGTTCAATGGTTAGAGATTCCATCGACACCTGTCGCCAACACTAACCCATCCCTCTAAAGACCAGGCCCCACAAGGACCAAGATGGTAAGGGAATGAAGGAAATCCATTACATTAATATAAAGCCAACTCTTTTCTCCGTGCTGTTGTCTTTTTGAATAGGCTTGATAAGCACTGAAGTTATTTATATGCAAATTCTTAAGGCAACACGTCATGCATTACCTGCTGTTCAATAAAAGGGAAATGAGACTCAGGAAAATGTGTCTGAGCATTGCTTTAGTGTCACATTGTATATAACATATATTATTTGCACCTACAGGAGGTTGCTAAAATTTATTGTCCCGTGTTACAGCCACTTCTTCAAGCGGTATTAGCAGTGATGGTGGTGGATTAACTTGGATTGTGAATTATATCTAGCATTGTGAAATGAGATTACCAAATGTATTTTGGCAGCAATTTCTATGGCTTTTTGTTCAACAAAACAATGTGAATACCAGCTGAGAGAAAGCAGTATTGCCCTGCCCTAGAGGACCTTGCCAGTGCTGGGAGATGTGTCCATTTTGAGACATTCAACATTTATGCTTAGTATGTTTATTTAGGCTACAAACTGGGAAGTTGTGAGGTTAAGTGTAGCCAGAAAGTTTTTGTAATAAAACTGAGCTGTGTCTTGATTGTCTCTTGTAAAATATGATTTCAATAATGTTCTTATTGATAGAACGTAAAACCATGAGGGAGCAGGTCAACACCTATTGCCTTTTTGACTTTGCTAGCTCCAGTCACTACTTCATGTTTAAGATTAGCAAAGGAATAGGTATTTATTTATTGTGCATCAGGATGTTTAATTTCCACAGTAAATGTCACATTTACTATTTCAATTCAGCTAAGTGCATCCATCTCAAGTATAAATGTGAAGACGCCCCCCTTGTTAAGACCGTGACTACTGCACCATTGCCAGCCTGTAGACTTACTTCGCTTTTAAACGAGGAACATTCAGCCTCTCGTTCTTTGACAGAAGAAACAGCATGTGTTGAAGTGTCCAACTGAACTAGAGAATCAGCTTCCCCCAGTCCCCTTAAAGACGTTCGAACTCACCCACTCTGTCTGAGGAGGAGGAAGTGCCCCCTAGTTTCTCTCCTTTCTGCCTGCCGACAGATAGACACACAGGCTCGGTGGTGACAGCAAACATCAGAGCGGGAGAACGCAACCTCCCTAATGAGACGCAGTGTGAGATGGGGGCCCTATAATCTTCTGGAGCTTGGGCTGCTGTCAGTACAGACAGCAGGACTGTATGGCTGCCAAGACCTTACAGGAAGCTTAGATACAATCAAAGGTACATGTACAGTGTCACATCAGACGCACCCTAAATCTAACCCCCAAACACAAACACTTCTTCTTCTTAAAGAGGAACAGGAACTCAACCTCCCAGTGTGCCATGATGGGTGTGTGCGTTGTGTAAGCTATTCATTAGCGGGAACGTCCCCCAAACAAAGACGTGCAATCGCTTTCAATGTGAGTTATGTTCGATAGCTTGATGGAGTTGTTATTCATTAGATGTCTTGATGAATCTGTAGTGTCCATTGTCATTGGATGCCCAGTACAACAAAGGATAACAGGGACATTCATTAAAATGGTTAGGGAAAGTGGCACAAACTCAGATTTTACGCCTATATTACTGGACTAGAAAGAGATGACCTTTTATATGGCCTAACAATGTACAGGAAAGTTATTACTCTTTATCTGCCTGATACTCTACTGCAATTCATAATGGCCTGTAGGCAACATGAATGCACATAATAGGTTTTTCAGTTATCTAATTAGTGTTTTAACTGTGAAGAGACCGCCTCTTCTGAAGGTGTGTTGTTCAGTAGAGGAATATGTCTGGCAATGTCTGTAGATACATTAACTTCGATCTTATTGACGATTGACCTCGTGGAATTACAGAATTACCAGTATTATGTTCGCAGGGAAAGGTACATTAATTATCCAAGCTAATTCCTCTAGCATTTATCTACTTAGGGGTGTAAACGTTGATAGATCTTCCCATTAGTCTGCAAATATAATTGCTTAGTGCGGTTTAGTATTTTAGAGACATCCCTTAGATTAGCCTGGATACAAGGTGCTGGAGAAACATGCCATTGTGAACTTAACAGGCTATGTTCAGCTACTGTGCAGTTGTGCTCTCCATCTCCCTCCACACCAAAAGCCTATCCCACAAATAAATTGCTGCCACGGTCTGACCTGAGTTCATTTTTTATGTCTGTGTTAGGTTGGTCAGGGCGTGAGTTGGGGTGGGTAGTCTGTTCTTTTTTCTATGTTGTTATATTTCTATGTGTTTGGCCTAGTATGGTTCTCAATCAGAGGCAGGTGTGTTCGTTGTCTCTGATTGAGAATCATACTTAGGTAGCCTGTTTTCCCCATTTTGGTTGTGGGTGTTTAATTTCTGTTTAGTGTCTGTTCACCTGGCAGAACTGTTTCGTTTTCTCTTCGTTGTTATTTTGTGTAGTGTTCAGTTTTTCTATTAAAATATGACGAACTCTTACCACGCTGCATTTTGGTCCTCCTCTCCTTCCACCAACGAGAATAGTTACAATAGCATTAAACCACATTTTACAGAGTGATAAAGAATACTCCTTTCAGCATCTTTTAAGAAAAATTGGACGGGAAACTAGTTCATTTTCTGCACAAGAATTTAAACCTATTTAAATAATCCATTACTGGTTCACTGATGTACTGTACATGTGGGCTGGAGAGAAAAAAACAGCCCCATTTATCAAATCAAATGAAATATCCTAAAGGATGATTTTGACTGCCAAGCTCTGTGCACAGTACACAATCACAAGATGAACAACAACATGTTATACTCTCCCCTCAAAAAGCGACCAATAAAATAACCATCAGTGGGTGGTCAAAAAACAGTGGATGGCTGCTCACTTTAAATACCATCAAACTGCTGATACCGAAAAAGACTGAGGAAGGCGTCTACGTGACTGTCGTTGACTGGCCTACTGAATACTAACTTCTAACAGAGTTGTGTGACATCTGGAAAAGGATGGTGTCGTAAGTTATCATAGGTCATGCATTAGTAATAGCTCATCACACACCGATAATGTCATTGTGTACATAGTAGATGTCATCAAAGGCAGTAAGCCACTTGTCAGCCATTCAAGTGGGGCTGTATTAACAGGTTTAATTCTTAATGCTCTATGAACTATGTGTGAGGTACATAGTCTATTACATACAGTACCAGTCATAAGTTTGGACACACCTACTCATTCCTAGGTTTTTCTTTATTTGTACTATTTTCTATATATTAGAATAATAGTGAAAACATCAAAACAATGAAATAACACATGGAATCATGTAGTAACCAAAAACAGTGTTAAACAAATTAAAAATATATTTGAGATTCTTCAGAGTAGCCACCTTTTGCCTTGATGACAGCTTTGCATTCTCTCAACCAGCTTAAAAACCTCTCAGGGATAGGCATCCCGCTAAACATTATGGACATTAACCTGTTATGGCTGCAATCCGATATCGGGATCGATATGGCAACTACCAGTGAAAATAGAGGGCGCCAAATTCAAACCATAGAAATCTCATAATTACAATTCCTAAAACATACATGTGTCTTATATCATTTTAAAGCTATTCTCGATGTTAATCCCACCAAAGTGTCTGATTTCAAATAGGCTTTTCAGGAAAGCACTACAAACGATTATGTTAGGTCTCCACCAAACCACAATAAGCACAGCCATTTTCCAGCAAAATATACCATTCACAAAAAGCATAAATAAAGATAAAATTAATCCCTAACCTTGACTTATCTTCATCAGATGACACTCATAGGACTTCATGTTACACAATACACGCATGTTTTGTTTGATAAAGTTCATATTTATATAAAACAATCTGAGTTTACATTGGCGCGTTAGATTCACTAGTTCAAAAACATCAAGTGATTTTGCATAGCCACATCGTTTCAACAGAAATACTCATCATAAATGTAGATGATAATACAAGTTATACACATGGAATTATAGTTAATGCAACCACTGTGTCAGATTTCAATTTTTTTTACGGAAAAAGCAACCCATGCAATAATCTGAGACGGCGCTCAGAACAGTAGCCAAAATAGCCTCCATGTTAGAGTCAACAGAAACCAGAAAATACATGATAAATGTTTCCTTACCTTTGATGAACTTCATCAGAATGCAGTCCTAGAAATCCAAGGTCCACAATAAATGCTTGATTTGTTCGAAAATGTCTGTTATTTATGTCCAATTAGCTACTTTGGTTAGCACGTTTGGTAAACAATTCCAAAGTCACAAAGCGCGTCCACTATAATGTGACGAAATATCCAAAAGTTCCATAACAGTCAGTAGAAACATGTCAAACGATGTACTGAATCAATCCTTAGAATGTTGTTTACACATATCTTGAATAACGTTCCAACCGGAGAATTAGAATTACTTCAGATAAGCGGTGGAACGCACGTCCTTCACCTGTGAACGCGCCTGGTGAAAGCATGGTCCACTCATGGCTGTGGTGACTATTTCCTGTGTCAATCGACCCCCCTTCACATTAGAGTTATCTGACAAAGTTCTATTGACTGCTGACATCTAGTGGAAGGCGTAGGAAGTGGACTCATCCATATCTTGCTGTAATTTCAAAGAGACCTTGGTTGAAAATCTGCCACCTCCAGAAAAAAAACAGGAAGTGGAATTTCTCAGGTTTTTGCCTGTTATACTCACATACATAATTTAAACAGTTTTAGAAACTTCAGAGTGTTTTATATCGAATACTAATAATAATATGCAAATATTAGCAACTATGACTGAGGAGCAGACTGTTTGATCTAGGCACCTTTCATCCAAGCTTTCTCAATACTGCCCCTGCAGCCATAAAACGTTAAACACTAAGGTACATACAAGTGTCTTATATCGGTTGAAAGCTAAAATTCTTGTTAATCTAACTACACTGTCCAATTTACAGTGGCTATTACAGCGAAAGCATGCCATGCGATTGTTTGAGGACGGCGCCCCACATCAAAATATTTTTCCACCGGCACAGGTTTCATAAATTCATAAATAGCGATTAAATATTCACTTACTTTTTAAAAATCTTCCTCTGATTTGTCATCCAAAGGGTCCCAAATATAAAATGTAGTGTCATTTTGTTAGATACAATCATTCTTTATGTCCCAAAAAGTCAGTTTAGTTGGCGCAATTGATTTGAGTAATCCACTCGTTCAATGTGCAGAGCATGCATTCAAAAATATACCCCTAAACTTTGTTTCAACAAGTCAAAATATGTTTCTATTTGCTCCTCAGATACCCGAAAATATAATAAAACTATAATATTTCTTACGGAAAGAAGTATGTTCAATAGGAAACCGATTTTAGCAGGTGTGTCTTGTCTTCATGGCGCACCCAAACATGAATTTCCAAGACTGTGTCCCTGTAATAAAACTGATATTTCTTATTTGTTTTGGAAGTTACAAGCCTTAAACATTGAACATAGACTTCCTGCACCTTGTGGAAGCCATAGGAATTGCATCCTGGGAGCTAGAATTCAGTATGCCCCTATACTTTCCATTGTAAGAGCATGGTCTCTCAACAAACACAAAATTCTGGTTGGTTTCTCTTTGGATTTTCTCCTACTATATCTATTGTGTTATAGTCTCCTACATTATTTTAACTTTTCTACAAACATCAAAGTGTTTTCTTTCCAATGGTAGCAATTATATGCATATTCTGGCTTCAGAGCCTGAGCAACAGGCAGTTTACTTTTTTTGCATTCTTTTTTAACTTACTTTGTACATTATGTTTCTGCATACCGTATCTTACGGCAAAGAAGAGCTTCTGGATATCAGGACAGCGATCACTCACCTCGGATTAGACATATATTTTTTCTAAAACAAGGATGACGCACAAGACAAACAGCCCACGGTGCTCCAAACAGCCCACGGGGCCGACATCCCCGTTATTTGCAAGAGGAAGTGACGCAGGTACAGAGGACAAAGAGCCGGATGCCTGGTCAGGACCCGGAGAAGGCGAGTGGGAAAGCTGCCGTTACTGTCAATACTACTCGCCAAAGTGCAATCATTGGACAATAAGTTAGACGAGGTACGATCACAAATATCCTACCAACGGGACATCAAACTGTAATATCCAATGTTTCACGGAATTATGGCTGAATGACGACATGGATATTCAGCTAGTGGGATATACACCTCACCAGCAAGATAGAACAGCAAACTCCGGTAAAGACGAGGGAGCGGTCTCTGTATATTTGTAAACAACAGCTGGTGCACAAAATCTAAAGAAGTCTCTAGATTTTGCTCGCCTGAAGTAGAGTATATTGTGATAAATTGCAGCCACACTCCTTGCCTAGAGAATTCTCAGCTATACTTTTCGTGGCTGTTTATTTACCACCACATACGGATGCTGGCACTAAGACCGCACTCAGTCAGCTGTATAAGGAAATAAGCAAACAGGAAATCACTCACCCAGAGGCAGCGCTCCTAGTGGCCGGAGACAGTGAAACTTACAGGGAAACTTAAATCAGTTCTACCAAATTTCTATCAACATCTTAAACGTGCAACCAGAGGGAAAAAAATTCTAGATCACCTGTACTCCACACAGAGACGTGTACAAAGCTTTCCCTCGCCCTCCATTTGGTAAATCCCACCACAATTCTATCCTTCTGCTTCCTGCTTACAAGCAAAAATTAAGGCAGGAAGCACCAGTGACTCGGTCTATAAAAAAGTGGTCAGATGAAGCAGATGCTAAACTACAGGACTGTTTTGCTATTTGCCCTCCTGGGACATGTTCCAGGATTCTTCCGATGGCATTGAGGAGTAAACCACATCAGTCACTGGCGTTATCAATAAGTGCATCGAGGACGTTGTCCCCACAGTGACTGTACGTACATACCTCAACCAGAAGCCATGGATTACAGGCAACATTCGCACTGAGCTAAAGGGTAGAGCTGCCACTTTCAAGGTGCGGGACTCTAACCCGGAATCTTACAAGAAGTCCTGCTATGCCCTGCGACGAACCATCAAACAGGCAAAGCGTTAATACAGGACTAAGATTGAATCATACTACACCGGCTCCGACGCTCGGTCATATGTGGCAGGGCTTGCAAACTATTACAGACTACAAAGGAAAGGACAGCCGCGAGCTGCCCAGTGACATGAGCCTACCAGACAAGCAAAATCACTTCTATGCTCGCTTCGAGGCAAGCAACACTGAGGTATAAATGAGAGCATCAGCTGTTCCGGACGACTGTGTGATCACGCTCTCCGTAGCCGACGTGAGTAAGACAATTAAACAGGTCAACATATAAAAGGCTGTGGGGCCGGACGGATTACCAGGACATGTGCCCGGGCATGTGCTGACCAACTAGATGGATCCTGGACTTCCTGACGGGCCGCTCCCAGGTTGGTGAGGGTAGGTAGCAACACTGCCACGCTGATCCTCAACACGGGAGCTCCCCAGGGCTGCATGCTCAGGGCTGTACCCTCCTGTACTCCCTGTTCACCCATGACTGCATGGCCAGGTATGACTCCAACACCATCATTAAGTTTGCAGGCGACACAACAGTGGTAGGCCTGATCAGCGACAACAACGAGACAGCCTATAGGGAGGTGGTCAGAGACCTGGCCGGGTGGTGCAAGAATAACAACCTATCCCCCAACATAACCAAGACTAAGGAGATGATTGTGGATGACAGGAAAAGGAGGACCGAGCATGCCCCCATTCTCATCGACGGGGCTTTAGTGGAGCAGGTTCAAGTTCCTTGGTGTCCACATTAATATCAAACTAGAAATGGTCCAAACACACCAAGACAGTCGCGAAGAGGGCACGACAAAGCCTATTCCCCCTCAGGAAACTAAAAGATTTGGCATGAATCCTGAGATCCTCAAAAGGTTTCACAGCTGCAACATTGAGAGCATCCTGACTGTTTGCATCACTGCCTGGTACGGCAATTGCTTGGCCTCTGAACGCAAGGCACTACAGAGGGTAGTGCGTACGGCCCAGTACATCACAGGGCTAAGCTGCCTGCCATCCAGCTGCTTGCCTCTATGGGGGTGCCACAGGGTTCAATAGTCGGGCCAACTCTCTTCTCTGTATACATCAATGATGTTGCTCTTGCTGCTGGTGATTCTCTGATCCAACTCTACGCAGATGACACCATTCTGTATACTTCAGGCCCTTCTTTGGACACTGTGTTAACTAACCTCCAGACGAGCTTCAATGTCATACAACTCTCCTTCCGTTGCCTCCAACTGCTCTTTAATGCAAGTAAAACTAAATGCATGCTCTGCAACCGATCACAGCCCGCACCTGCCTGCCCGTCCAGCATCATTACTCTGGATGACTTATTTCTGACTTAGAATATGTGGACAACTATAAATACGTGCACCCGCACGCCTGACTAGTATCACCACCCTGGATGGTTCCGACCTCGAATATGTGGACATCTATAAGTACCTAGGTGTCTGGCTAGACTGTAAACTCTCCTTCCAGACTCATATCAAACATCTCCAATCGAAAATTAAAACTAGAGTCGGCTTTCTATTCCGCAACAAAGCCTCTTTCACTCACACCGCTAAACATACCCTAGTAAAACTGACTATCCTACCGATCCTCGACTTCGGCAACGTCATCTACAAAATAGCTTCCAACACTCTACTCAGCAAACTGGATGCAGTTTATCACAGTGCCATCCGTTTTGTCACTAAAGCACCTTATACCACCCACCACTGCAACCTGTATGGTCTAGTCGGCTGGCCCTCGCTACATATTGGTCGCCAGACCCACTGGTTCCAGGTCATCTACAAGTCCATGCTAGTTAAAGCTCCACCTTATCTCAGTTCACTGGTCACGATGGCAACACCCACCCATAGAACGCGCTCCAGCAGGTGTATCTCACTGATCATCCCTAAAGCCAACACCTCATTTGGCCGCCTTTCGTTCCAGTTCTCTGCTGCCTGTGACTGGAACGAATTGCAAAAATCGCTGAAGTTGGAGACTTTTATCTCCCTCACCAACTTCAAACATCTGCTATCTGAGCAGCTCACCGATCGCTGCAGCTGTACATAGTCTATCGGTAAATAGCCCACCCAATTTTACCTACCTCATCCCCATACTGTTTTTATTTATTTACTTTTCTGCTCTTTTGCACACCAATATCTCTACCTGTACATGACCATCTGATCATTTATCACTCCAGTGTAAATCTGCAAAATTGTAATTATTTGCCTACCTCCTCATGCCTTTTACACACAATGTATATAGACTCTCTTTTTTTCTACTGTTTATTGACTTGTTTATTGTTTACTCCATGTGTAACTCTGTGTTGTCTGTTCACACTGCTATGCTTTATCTTGGCCAGGTCGCAGTTGCAAATGTGAACTTGTTCTCAACTAGCCTACCTGGTTAAATAAAGGTGAAATAAAAAATAAAAAATAAGACTGTAAACTCTCCTTCCAGACTCACATTAAACATCTCCAATCCAAAATTAAATCAAGAATCGGCTTCCTATTTCGCAACCAAGCATCCTTCACTCATGCTGCCAAACAAACCCTCGTACAACTGACCATCCTACCGATCCTCGACTTCGGCGATGTCATTTACAAAATAGACTTCAACACTCTACTCAACAAATTGGATGCATCACAGTGCCATCCGTTTTGTCACCAAAGCCCCACATACTACCCACCATTGGGACTTGTACACTCTCGTTGGCTGGCCCTCGCTTCATACTCGTTGCCAAACCCACTGGCTCCAAGTCATCTGCAAGTCTCTGCAAGGTAATGCCCCACCTTATCTCAGCTCACTGGTCAGCACAGCAGCACCCACCCGTAGCACACGCTCCAGCAGGTGTATCTCACTAGTCACCCCCAAAGCCAATTCCTCGTTTGGCCGCCTTTCCTTCCAGTTCTCTGCTGCCAATGACTGGAACAAACTGCAAAAATCACTGAAGCTGGAGACTCATATCTCCCTTACTAGATTTAAGCACCAGTTGTCAGAGCAGCTCACAGATCACTGCACCTGTACATAGCCCATCTGTAATATAGCCCATCAAACTACCTCATCCCCATACTGTATTTATTTATTTATCTTGCTCCTTTGCACCCCAGTATCTCTACTTGCACATTTATCTTCTGCACATCAATCACTCCAGTGTTTAATTGGTATGTTGTAATTACTTGGCCACCATGGCTTATTTATTGCCTTACCTCCCTTATCTTACAACATTTGCACACAATGTATATAGATTATTTTCTACTGTATTATTGACTGCATGTTTGTTTATTCCATGTGTAACTCTGTGTTGTTGTATGTGTCAAACTGCTTTGCTTTACTTTTGGCCAGGTCGCAGTTGTAAATGAGAACTGATAACTGAACAAGCCTACCTGGTTAAATAAAGGTGAAATAAAAATCCAGGACCTCTACACCAGGTGGTGTCAGAGGAATGTCCAAAAAATTGTCAAAGGCCCCAGCCACCCCAGTCATAGACTGTTCTCTCTACTACCACATGGCAAGTAGTACTGGAGTGCCAAGTCTAGGACAAAAAGGCTTCTCAACAGTTTTTATCCCCAAGCCATAAGACTCCTGAACAGGTAATCAAATGGCTACCTGGACTATTAGCATTGTGTGCCCCCCCAACACCTCTTTTTACGTTGCTGCTACTCTCTGTTTATCATATATGCATAGTCACTCTAACTATACATTCATGTACATACTACCTCAATTGGGCCAACCAACCAGTGCTCCCTCACATTGGCTAACCGGGCTATCTGCATTGTGTCCCGCCACCCACCACCCGCCAACCCCTCTTTTACACCACTGCAACTCTCTGTTCATCATATATGCATAGTCACTTTAACCATATCTACATGTACATACTACTGCAATCAGGCGGACTAACCGGTGTCTGTATGTAGCCTCGCTAGTTTTATAGCCTCGTTACTGTATATAGCCAGTCTTTTTATTTCTTTACTTACCCATTGTTCACCTAATACCTTTTTTGCACTATTAGTTAGAGCCTGTAAGTAAGCATTTCACTGTAAGATACCTGTAGTATTCGGCGCACGTGACAAATAAAATTTTATTTTATTTTAAGACCAAGTCCATATTATGGCAAGAACAGCTCAAATAAGCAAAGAGAATCGACAATCCATCATTACTTTAAGACATGAAGGCCAGTCAATCCGGAAAATTTTAAGAACTTTGAAAGTTTCTTCAAGTGCAGTCGCAAAAACCACCAAGCGCTATGATGGCGCTGGCTCTCATGAGGACCCCCACAAGAATGGAAGACCCAGTTACCTCTGCTACAGAGGATAAATTCATTAGAGTTGCCAGCCTCAGAAATCGGCAATTAACTGCACCTCAGATAGCATCCCTTATAAATGCTTCACAGAGTTCAAGTAACAGATACATCAACTTCAACTGTTCAGAGGAGAATGCGTGAATCAGGCCTTCATGGTCAAATTGCTGCAAAGAAACCACTGGGACAAGAAAAACAAGCAATGCACAGTAGACCGGTGGAAATCTGTCCTTTGGTCTGAAGAGTCCAAATTTGAGATTGTTGGTTCCAACCGCCGTATCTTTGTGAGATGCAGAGTAGGTGAACGGATGATCTCCGCATGTGTGGTTCCCACCGTGAAGCATGGAGGAGGAGGTGTGAGGGTCCTTTGCTAGTGACACTGTCGCTGATTTATTTAGAATTCAAGGCAAACTTAACTAGTATGGCTACCACAGAATTCTGCAGCAATACGCCATCCCATCTGATTTGCGCTTAGTGGGACTATCATTTGTTTTTCAATGTCTCAAAACACACATCCAGGCTGTGTAAGGGCTATTTGATCAAGGAGAGTGATGGAGTGCTGCATCAGATGATCTGGCCTCTTCAATCACCCGACCTCAACCCAATTGAGATGGTTTGGGATGAGTTGGACTGCAGAGTGACGGAAAAGCATGCTCAGCTGGGTGAGAGAATGCCAAGAGTGTGCAAAGCTGTCATCAAATCAAAGGGTTTGAACGATCTAAAATATATTTTAATTTGTGTAACACTTTTTTGGTTACTACATGATTCCATATGAGTTATTTCATAGTTTTGATGTCTTCCCTATTATTTTGCAATGTAGAAAATAAAAATAAAGAAAAACCCTTGAATGAGGTGGTGCGTCCAAACTTTTGACTGGTACTGTACATGTTTTACATCTGGACTTCACCTGTGATTGTTCTGTAGAACAAGTACAGTTTTCCTATTTTAATGACCTCAAAAGCACATTTTCAATAGATTTATGAATTGTAAGAATTGATTTCCTTTGCCCCTCTGAACGCTATATTTACTCATTTTTCTTTTATAAATGAAAATACAACATGGTTGTTGGCCATATGACCAGTAGTGTAAAGTACTTAAGTAAAAGTACTTCTTAAGGAGTTTTTTTGGGTATCTGTACTTTACATTACTATTTCTACTTTTTCCCTACTGCATCTGATCTGGCGGATTCACTAAAAACAAATGCTTTGTATATAAATTATGTCTGAGTGTTGGAGTGTGCCTGTGACTAACTGTCAATTTAAAAAACAAGACAATCAGGCCTTCTTGTTTGCTCAATATAAGGAATTTGAAATGGTTTATACTTTTACTTTTGATACTTTGTTTTCTTTTACTCAAGTAGGATTTTACTGGGTGACTTTCACTTGAGTCATTTTTTGTTAAGGAATCTTTACTTTTACTCAAGTATAACAATTAGGTACTTTTTTCCACTACTGCATATGACTAATGATGGTGGACGATGCCCAGTCCACTGTTTTTCAATTTTCTAAGTTTGTGTTACTGTGAAATCATTAGTCCTGAACTTCAGAGCATTTCCAGAGCAATGCAACTGATTCAGAACACTCAGCACTTTTAATCACTAGACAACAGCTACCTGCAAATGATGATGTAACGTCTCTGAGAATGGCTACTATTGATTCCATTATAACTCATCCAGCACTGTCTACCTTTTTAATTGTGTTACAAATAGCTTTAATTCTGCCAAGACCAGCCTGGAACCCCTCCATTAATTACTACCACTAGGCTTTTTTTTCTCTCCCTCAGACCCACAACACTAGCCAGATTAGTCTGCTCATATAGTCAATTATAGCCGTGTCACAGCTGATGCAATGCTAGAAAGACACTGAACTAGATAAACTAGCTGAAATAATTGTGATAAGGCTTTTAGACTAAATTAGTATGTTGTTTGGTCATAAGACTGAGAGACAGATCTGATATTTTGCTTTAGATCATTTGCATTTTCTAGAATTTTCACATGAAACCCAAATATATACTAAATACTATGCATTACCAGGGATGGGCTTATTTCAGTGAAAATGTCAGGAAACAGTGTTCAAATCAGGGGTGTCCATACTGTAGGTTAGTTTATCAGAGGCCTCAGGATAGGATTTAAAGCCAGTGTACTCTCACCCTTACCCCAGAGTCCTGCTAAACCCATTACTTTCCAGGGTTGCCATTTGGTTAACAGGGGTCATTGATTTCCCAAGGAAATTGGACAAGTAGAACATCATATATCATCATATTAACCCCATGGCATACGTGTTATGCCTAGGCAATGAAGAGAGGAATCAAAGCCATGCAGGAATTTTTATATATATATATATATGTACACTCCCTGCTGTACACAAAATACTTCCCAAATATGAGAAGCTTCTTCTTTCCTTTGTTTAAAATTCCTGCACGGCTTTGATTCCTCTCTATTACTTAGGCATAACACAAAAGCCCTGGGGCTAATGAGCTACAAATGAACCAAACAGTAATGTGTGTTCAGGTTTTACATTAAGAAAATGTCACCTTCCAACTCTCTGTTTTGACCTCCCCACAATAATTTCCAGCAGCACTCCCCTGACAGCTATGATCAGGTGATGTTCTACTCACTAGCAAGCTAACAGTACTCTTTAACTTGAAATTAAAAGACGTTCTGTCAAAATTAGAAATGTGTAATATATGAAAATGTAGCTTGCTAGACTTACCTGTGGCCTGAAATCAGAATAGATAGTGAATTTGCCAGCTAACGTTACATCTACCAACAGTTGTTTCAGTGACATTCTTGGGTGGTTAGAGTGTTGGACTAGTAACCGTAAGGTTGCAAGTTCAAATTCCCGAGCAGACAAGGTACAAATCTGTCGTTCTGCCCCTGAACAGGCAGTTAACCCACTGTTCCTAGGCCGTCATGGAAATTAAGAATTTGTTCTTAACTGACTTGCCTAGTTAAATAAAGGTAAAATAAAAATTCTATTGAAATGGTTGCTTGCAAAGTGGAGAATTTTGTTAAGACATGTAGCTAGCTAGCTAAACCATAATCCCCACTCATGACGTTACTACCCTGCATGCATATGCAGGTAACTAACCAACCAGGTTCAATGTTAGCTAGTTAACAGTAGGCTATAACTAGCCAAACAAATGGCTATGAGATTTGAATAATAAGATCATACACATAACATTAGCTAGCGAGCAAACCAGCTAACATTAGCTAGCTAACAGTACACTTTAACTTAAAATGAAACAACTTTCTCTCAAAATTAGAAACATGTAATATCTGAAAATGTAGCTAGCTAAACTATCTTACCCGTATACATAATAGATGAAATCGTCTCATGTCACGGATGCCATGGTTGCCCTTAGTTGGAAGATGTAATCCGGAGACAGGTGTTTTCTCCATCTCCTTAGCTATCATACTCGGAAACAGTACAACAGAAACAGACAAAACAGTCCTACAGAAAGTGGAGAGCAACACTTATGCAGTTTACTACACAATACATTTAAAAAAGCTGTGGTGGACAGGATTACCTACACATACTGATGAGCTCAAATAGACAGCAGCGTGCTATATGGCAGACTAATCCAAACTCAGCTCTCGGCATGCCCAGCCCACTCATTATCTCAGCCAATTGTAGCTAGCGGGAGAATTGCTGACTTTTTCTGGTGCTAAACCAACTAGGCTCGTAATTTAACAATTTTATTCGTATTTACGGAGAGCATACAATTTTGTTACGAATGCACATAAAAGTTCACATGTTCAAGAAGGCATTTCTACCAAAAAATGGATTTAGAATTATTTTTTTAAGCTTACGTTCAAACGGCTCTCCTGTGAAGTAGTGACCCGCGACAATATGCCAAGTTTCCTGAAGCGGGTCACATATTGCCTCTATAGAAATAAGCCTACATCATCACTCTTGGATATAGGGATCATTAGAAAGGTTTAAAAGCCAAATTGTGATAATGATCTGTTAAGCATTTGTTTTGTATTTCTATGTTTTATGAGGAGAAGGCTTTTGTGGACTCTCTCTTCCCCCAGCTTGCATTGTAGCATTGGTCAACTCTCAAACTGATGGTTCATGAAAGTTGAATGCGGTACCATTTCCATTAACACCGTAAGAGCTGATGGAGAAACAAAACAAAATGCTCTTACAATATGAACAAAACATTTCACAAACAATACACTTTTACACAACATTACATTAGTGTGCTTGATACATCAAATTCATCAATATGCATGAGAATTTCTTCTCGAATAGTTGATTACTTGCTAATAGCTTGATAATGTGGTGCAAGATGAACTAATATTAGCCAGCACCCAGTGGAGCTAGGCTACAGCTAATAACATCATATTGCTAGCAGACTTCTTAACATCAATTACAACACAAATATCTGTTCAGTTTAGGTTCAAAATAATTAGAAAGATATCTGAAACAAGACCAATATTGAAAGACAGAAAATACCTTGTTCTCTTTCCAGCTAGATTCTAAGTTTGACGTTGTTTCTTGGGTGCTTGAACAACCCAAACAAGAACGTATTGTTCTTTTCCTCTCTTTCCTCTATTCCTCTTTCCTCTCCTCTTTTTTCCTGTCGCGAGATATAAGGGCGTTTCCCATATAGCCTTGGCGCGTAAAACAGAGAGGGCAAAAAACCTGCTTTCAAAATAAAAGTCATACTAAACTGTTGAATATACAGCGAGGATAGAAAGCTCATAAAACAACCTTAACAAGAACTTATTTTTCCTTTTCCTCTCGTGCACATTTCCCATATACCATTGGCACGTAAAAGCAGAGAAGGTAAAACAACAACTTTCAAAATAAGTCACACTAAACTGTCAAATATACAGCGAGGATAGAAAGCTCGTAAAATAAAATAAAAGTCCAAATATACAGCAGACATTGTTATTGGTCACCCGTTTTAGGGCTTCATTCACATGCATGGTGCAGTGATATGCAACTACATGTGACTGGAAGCAAGGCCAAAACACACCAGGCATGATGACAACGGTAGATGTACAAAATGTTCTATTCTAGTAATCATAAGAGCTGTGATGGCTTTGTTGTTGGATTGGCGTCTGCCAGAGGGTCACAGGTGGTTCTGGGGGATAGATACGAAACTCTGGTGAGGAGAGTTAACTCTGGGATAGGGGTCCCACTAGCGGGACAACTTCCGGTGAAACTGGAGGGCGCGCAATTAAAATGAATAATCATGAAAATGTCTTATATCGGTTGAAATCTTAAATTCTTGTTCATCTAACTGCACCTTCCGATTTACAGTAGCTATTACAAAAATTACGAAAGCATGCCATGCGATTGTTTGGGTACGACTCCCCACATCAAAATATTTTTCCACCGGCACACGTGTCATAAATTCACGATTAAATATTCACTTACTTTTTGAAAATCTTCCTCTGATTTGTCATCCAAAGGGTCCCAGCTATAACATATAGTGTCGTTTTGTTAGATAAAATCCTTTATATCCCAAAAAGTCAGTTTAGTTGGCGCCATCATTTTGAGTAATCCACGCATTCAACATGCAGAGAAAGGAATTCAAAAATCTACAATATTTCAGGAAAAAAGTATGTTCAATAGGAAAACAATATTAGCAGGTCTTCTCTTCATCGCGTGCGCATACTCAAATTTCCAATAGTGTGTCCCAGTACTAAAACTCATTATTTTTACTCGTTTTAGAATAAACAAGCCTGAAACCTTGAACAATGAATGCTCACACAATTCTGTTTGGTTTTTCTTTGGATTTTCTCCTAACATTTCTATTGTGTTATAGTCTCCTACATCATTTTAACACTTCTACAAACTTCAATGTGTCTTCTTTCCAATGGTACCAATTATTATGCATATCCTGGCTTCAGGGGCTGAGCAACAGGCAGTTTACTTTGGGCACATCAGTCAGGCAGAAATTGAGAAAAAGGACCCTAGCCTGAAGAAGTTTTTAATTGGAACGTAGTAAGCAGAGACATTGACTTCCAGCGGTGAGCCACCAGCCGCACAGAACGCCAAAGGTGAAATAGCATGCTGTCAAAGGGGATGAACCACTCAACTGGCATACAAGGACAAGCTGGACTGCCCAAGGAAAAAGAACCAGGCTGGCGCTGCCACACAAGCCCTAAAAAGAAGTTGTCAGGGTGACACGACACATGCAACAACAATCTGTCCCATAAGATGGATAACAGGCTGGCATAGAGAGAATGTTAGGCAGTAGAAGCCAACCTGGCACCAATGACTTGACTCTGCCCCCATAGATAAATAGTTTGGCTGGTGCATGTTGCACTGCTCTGTGAGTTGAGCCAGAGATAGAGCTGTGAGCTCTGAGGTGGAACACACAGAGGTGTTGGGAATATTATGGAGCCCTCCTGTTTCCTTTGTCAGTGCCTCAGGAGAAGCTTCAGAGTGACAGGTGGGTTATAAATAATGAATAACTTACACAAGTGAACAAAATAGCAAAGATGGGCTCAGCCACTCATGATTTTGTTTCATACATTTTTGCCTGTCTATGAAACTTATTCCCGAACACGTATGGTACATGCACAGAATAATATCACACTTTTTGTCATGTTAAATATGTCAAATGCTTCTCACTGTCTTGATCTGTCGCTCCCAGACACTATGCTGAAGTCACACTGTTTTCTCAACGAGATAGGTAGTCAGCCTGTCCATGTTAACTTCCTTGAGTGCTTCCTTCAGTTAATTTTTGGCTCCCACAAAGTTGCTTCCGTGGTCACATCTCATCTGACGAACTACGCCACGTATGGCTATGAAGCAGCGCAGACCATATGAAGGCATCTGTTGACACGTCATCTCACATTTCAATATGAACGGCACAAGAGCAAAAGCAGGTTAATTAAGACAAGACCATACCTTTTGTGCACTCTTTGTCCTTGCTTAATGACAAATGGGCCAAACCAATCCATACTGTAGTATGTAAAGGGGAGGTGATGTGACCACACGCTCTGGAGGGAGATCAGCCATCTTTTGCTCCTCTGTGGTTTTCCTGAGCTTTCTACAAGTCACACATTGGCGAAGATAAGATGCTACTAATACCTGGGATCCAGTAGCCACTTGATCTGATCTCATTAAAGCTGTGGCTTTTACCCTGGTGTTTGACCTTTTCATGGTCGTGAGCAATTCTCATTTTTGTGATGTGGTGTTCCTTGGGAATGATTGCAGGGTGTTTGACTGGGTTAGGAAGAGACGAG
This sequence comes from Oncorhynchus masou masou, assembly GCF_036934945.1. Taxonomy (NCBI): domain Eukaryota; kingdom Metazoa; phylum Chordata; class Actinopteri; order Salmoniformes; family Salmonidae; genus Oncorhynchus; species Oncorhynchus masou. The sequence goes on from NC_088220.1 coordinate 53,814,188, forward strand.
TCACAAAGTCTTCCTCCCACCCTGAGCACACCATTTTTGTCTAGGAAGGCATTGAGGCGGTACAACTAATTTTGGAGTGTCAGTTGAGTCCCTTTACTTAGCAACTTAAGCTCATCTTGATATACCTGTCCCTGCACATCTTCGATTATGAGACGCTCTGCGTTCTCCCATTCCATTACCGTCGAGAGACCATTTGATCTGTCCTTGCTGATTCCTCGAAGAATACATGCAACAGCTTGAGATGCCCAAGACCAGGATGAGAGGTTAGACAGACGATCTGCAAGACTTACTTGTTCTGTGGTTCTCGTGTTTAGTGTTTGAGCCTTTCTGACTCCCAGGTCTCACTTGCAACTCTGAGACCACATCTTCTGTGAAAAATATTTATTTCTTCCATAAAACTTGGGTCCTGTGAACCAATCAGATGATAGCAGTTCATTGACAGTTAGGCCTCTGGCCGCGTGATCTGCGGGATTTTCATCAGTCGGGGGGCGTATCTCCATTGCTGGGGAGTCATGCTGAGATGTATTTTCTGCACTCGGTTGGCTACAAATGTGTGGAATCGTCGTGTCATTGTTAACTTCTTGCGTCGAGCAATCCCGTATCCGGGAGCGTAATCATAGCCTCAAGCTAATTACCATAACACAATGTTAACTATTCATGAAAATCGCAAATGAAATGAAAGAAATATATTCACTCACAAGCTTAGCCTTTTGTTAACAACACTGTCATCTCAGATTTTCAAAATATGCTTTTCAATCATAGCTACACAAGCATATGTGTAAGAGTATTGGTAGCTAGCATAGCATTAGCCTAGCATTCAGCAGGCAACATTTTCACAAAAACAAGAAAAGCATTCAAATAAAATCATTTACCTTTGAAGAACTTTGGATGTTTTCAATGAGGAGACTCAGTTAGATAGCAAATGTTCAGTTTTTCCAAAAAGATTATTTGTGTAGGAGAAATCGCTCCATTTTGTTCATCACGTTTGGCTAAGAAAAAAAAACGAAAATTCAGTCATTACAACGCCAAACCTGTTTCCAAATTAACTCCGTAATATCGACAGAAACATGGAAAACATTGTTTAGAATCAATCCTCAAGGTATTTTTCACATATCTATTCGATGATAAATCATTCGTGGCAGTTGACTTTCTCCTCTGAAGCAAATGGTAAAATGCACACAGCTAGAGATTACGCAACAATTTTGACGGAGGACACCAAGCGGGCACCTGGTAAATGTAGTCTCGTATGGTCAATCTTCCAATGATATGCCTACAAATACCTCACAATGCTGCAGACACCTTCGGGAAACGACAGAAAGTGTACAGACGACAGAAAATGTAGAAATTCGAACACAGCGCCTTCAAAATCTGGGCCATTTCCTGTTTGAAATTTCATCTTGGTTTCGCCTGTAGCATCAGTTCTGTGGCACTCACAGATAATATTGTTGCAGTTTTGGAAACGTCAGAGTGTTTTCTTTCCAAAGCTGTCAATTATATGCATAGTCGAGCATCTTTTCGTGACAAAATATCTTGTTTAAAACGGGAACGCTTTTTTATCCAAAAATTAAAAGAGCGCCCCCTATATCGAAGAAGTTAATTAATGTACCCTAGAATTACTTTGTAGTCTGCCCAGAAGAACTCTTCAAAACCAGCATATCTAAGTTCGTCCTTGAGGACATTTTACTGAGACAACTGCAGCTGTGAGTTCTAGTCTGGGAATAGTTGTGACCTTTGTGGGAGTGACAGGAGATTTTCCCATGACTAAAGCACCATGAATGTCTTCCTCTTCATTCTTGAGTCTCAAATATGAACACTGACTATTTCCACTCGTGCTTGCATCAGAGAAATGATGTAGCTCTGTTTTGGTAACTCTTCCAAAGTCAGCTGGTGCATAACTACAGGGTATGTTCACCGTCTCCAAATGAACAAGATCGTTTTTCCAACATTCCCACTTTGGTTGAAGTTCATCAGTCAGAGGGTCATCCCAACCTGTGCCATGCCTAAACATTTCCTGCAGTACTCTTTTTACGTTGAGCAGGAATGGAGCTACAACCCCTAAAGAATAATACAAGGAGGCAACTGTAGACAGTACACCTTAATGCTTTGCAGGTTGGTCCTTGAGATTGTCATTGAACTTGAAGCAGTCAGACTCAATGTGCAACTGAATACATAGTGCTCTTTCCAATGGCAAGTCATCAAATGCAAGGTTACGGTCCTTAATGTCGGATGCACGTTCAGATGGCGTTATGCTTTCTAGGACAGCTCTGTCATTGGATACAAAGTTGTGCAGTCAAAGACCACCCATCGCACAAGGTTCTCAAGCCTCACGTGCAAACTGAATAGCATGTACCGTACTGTCTATGCTTGTGACCCCGTCATCTACGTAAAAGTCGCTCAGAGCCCAGAGGGGTATAGGTCTCTGTTCTCCTTAGCTAGAAGATTCAGCCCATAGTTTGCATGTCCAGGAGATGATGCAGCTCTAAACAGATGCACCTTCATGCGGAACTCTTGTGGCTGTGCACCAATGTCTCCCTTTATCCACCAAAGGAAGCATAGGTAGTTTTGGTCAGTCTCAGGCACATGGAACTGGTGAAACATCTTCTCTATGTCACACATCAATGCAATAGGGTGCTGCCGAAAACGCATGAGAACACAGTTCAGCTTGTTATCAAATCAGGGCCTGGAAGCCGATGGTCATTTAACCTGGTTCCCTTGTACATGGCAGAGCAATCAAATACTATGCGTAGCTTATCTGGCTTCTTAGGATGATAGACACCATGCACCAGCAATATACCCTTTCTCAGCTACATTTCCATCACCTTCAACTTCTTCCGGGTCACTATTTTCATTGCCATAATGTTCCGTATACCTTTCATCCTTTCCTTTTGAGATGGCTTAGCCGTACAATGGCGAGTTGTTTGTTGTCGGGTAGATTGGGTCTCTTCTTAAAAGGCAAGGGCATTTCGTAATGGCCATGACTATTTTATCTTATGCCATCTGTCACGGCCCCTCCTCTGCAGTGCAGGGGCGGTTCCTCCCGCAGGCAGAGGAGAGTCGTTAGTGATTGGAGTCACCTGGGCTCAGGTATTTAAACGGCTTCACTAATCACTATTGTCTCTCTCTTTCTGCTTCTCCAGGTATGATCCTGTTTTGTTTGTTCCTTTATAGTTTTGCATAGTTTTCACTCAGTCATTCACACGCACAGATTCACGCATCCCTGCATTTTACACACACCTTACATTATAATACTTTTACACCTCATTCCTTTTTCTTTGTTTAAAGTTAATAGTTTGGTTTATAATAAAAAAACTTTTTGTTTGGCCTATACCTGTTGTTCGTGTCCCCTCATTTTTGCCACAGGCTATGAGCCGGCCTGTGACACATCATTCAGCTTGTTCAAGAAGAGGATGTCATCCTGAGACACTGTCTTGCCATCTTCACTGACGTTCTTGAAATCGGACTCCAGAATGCAAATAGCATCTGCAGGGGTTACTGGGGGGGATCTCTTTGACAATTTCCCAGTGCCACAGACTAGCGACGCTTGGTGTATCGAGGAACGGTGATGAGCGCACCACAATGCTCTATCCTAAGTCAGTTTGAACAGCGTAGAGTTCATCATTCCCACCTAAAATCATTTATTTTGGTGCCATTGCCCTTGAGCAGTTGTAAGCCTATCAGAAGGCCAACCTCACAATCCTTCAGTGGTGCGATTTCATCTACTACTGTGGAGAGATGATTCCAGTTCTTGGCCGTTTCACAGGTGCGGTTTACAGGTATGCAATCCTTGGTGTAGGTTGGAGGAAGATCGATATGGATAGTGGAGCTGTAACCTTCACTTAATGAGGTATCACTGAGTGTCAAGCAGGGCGTAGACACGTTTTTAGCACCTGAGTTGTTCTTTGATGACACCCACACTGGTACGATCATGGAAGTGTTAGTAGATTGTCCTTCTCCAGCTACGTCGAGTGGCAATGCAGTTTCTGCCTCGTTCATATTATTTTGGGAAGAAATTGGCAGAGGTGTAGGCCTTTCCCGTTTACATAACTGTCATCGTCAAGACACGTGGGATGCTTTCCTTTGCATGTGTCACAGGTCTGGTGATGAGGACAGTCCTTTGCATTGTGACCAGGTATCATGCACCCATAGCAAAGCTTATTTTCTTTCACATATTTACGTCGCTCCTACAGAGACTTTGTCATGAATTTAGAACAGCCATGGAGCTGATGCTTGTTGTCCTGGCAAAACATACACGAAGGCCTCGCACTTCCTTTGGCTGACTTTTGATTCTCAATGGCTGTGATTGTTTGAGTGCTGAGAACACTTGTCTTGATCCTATTGGTCTCCCTGACATTTTGTTTCTCAGTGGTACATTCGGATGAATGGAGAGCCTAGAATTAAGTTATCGGATTGCAGGCAATCTCTGCTTCCATCGTCATAAAGGTAGCAAAGTCCTGGAAACTGGGGAATTCTTGACTATTGTTCGAAGTTTGTGTAACTTCTCTGTTCCAGCAAGAAGCTGCCCAGTCAGGCAGTTTTAGGACTAGCTTCTGATTTTCTTCAGTCATTTAATATCTGAAGGCCTTTAACATGAAGTATAGCATCTTGACAAGCATTAAACAAATCTGTAAAGTCTCTGAGTCCTACAGTGTCCCTCGGTTGAATTATTGGCCAGTTTGCAAGCCTTTCTCTAAAGACTCTCTGTGGCTGGCCATATCTATGGTTGAGTTTGTTCCACGCATCTTTGTAGGCCTCGTCATAATTTCTGTAGAATGTACCATCTAGGGTCTCAAGAGCTGGGCCACCCACATACTTCTTAAGATAATAAAGCTTGTCAGCTGACAAGATGCTTCTTCGATCGATGAGTGACACAAAAGAGGCTTTCCACTCAAGGAATTGAATTGGATCCACATTGAAAACAAATGGCTCTGGTATTGGAAGTTGATAAGGGCTATGCTATCTTGGAAGACTTGAACCAGAGAATCACATCCACATGAGATGATGACGCTATGGCATTGGAGGGTTGTTGGATGGTAGTTGGAGTAATGTTGTCAGCAGTTTGGAGACTAGTTTCCCGTACTACCTCCTGGTTGTAGGCCTCCAACCTGGCCCGAGCTGCCCTTACATCTCTCTCTGCCTGTAGTCGTTCCAACTCACATTTCTGAGCTTCAAGATCATTCCTTTGCTGCTCTTCTAAGTGTTGTATCCTTTAGTTTTGTTTATTTTCCTCCAGCAACACTTCATACTCAACTTCCTTTGCTGACAGCGCCGCCATACATGAGGACATGGAGTGGTGGCTGGACTTGTGACTCAATTGTGAGACAGTAGATCCGGAAATGGAGCGAGTGTAGTCATGATCAGGTAGCTCACGGAGACAACATTGTTCATGTTACGCATCAAACGCTTCATCAATGCCTGATATCCTTTCATAGGCAATTTTGATAATATCAGCCTAACATGCGTCAACACGACGCCTTAACTCAGTTGACGGTGTGATGTGATCTCTAATTTCAAGATAGTTGCTCATGACATCATCCTTTCCCTTCTCCAATGTGTCAATCAGAAATGCCAGTTGGCTCTCTGTTATGTCTGACTTTAGCTGCTCTCTTGCTATTGGTCATGGAGTTAATGCGGTGACCTCACCTGGCTTAAATGGTGCCTCTAGAGACTACCTCTCTCATCGTCACTCAATGCCTAGGTTTACCTCCACTGTACTCTATTCTCCCGCTCCTTTTACTCTCTGTTCCGAACGCACTAGACAGCCAGTTCTTATAGCCTTTAGCCATACCTTTATCCTACTCCTCCTCTGTTCCTCTGGTGATGTAGAGGTTAACCCAGGCCCTGCAGCCCCCAGCATCACTCCCATTCCCCTGGTGTTTTCATTTGTTGACTTCTGTAACTGTAAAAGCCTTGGTTTCATGCATGTTAACATTATAAGCCTCCTCCCTAACTTTGTTTATTCACTGCTTTAGCACACTCCGCCACCCCGAATGTCCTAGCCGTGTCTGAATCCTGGCTTAGGAAGGCCACCAAAAATCCAGAAATTTCCATCCCTAACTATACCATTTTCTGACAAGATAGAACTGTCAAAGGTGGCGGAGTTACAATCTACTACAGAGATAGCCTGCAGAGTTCTGTCATACTATCCAGGTCTGTGCCCAAATAATTCAAGCTTATACTTTTAAAAATTCACCTTTTCCAGAAATAAGTCTCTCACCGTTGCCATGTAGCATCGAATAGCCCCCGCGATATGCATCTTTTCAGGGAAGTCAGGAACCAATATACTCAGACAGTTAGGAAAGCTAAGGCTAGCTTTTTCAAACAGAAATTTGCATCCTGTATCACTAAACCCAAAATGTTTTGGGACACTGTAATGTCCATGGAGAATAAGAGCTTCTCCTCCCAGCTGCCCACTCCACTGAGGATAGGAAACACTGTCACCACCGATAAGTCTACGATAATCGATATTTTCAAGAATAATTTTTCTAGGGATGGCCATGCTTTCCACCTGGCTACCCTACCCCTGCCAACATCTCTGCACCCCCTGCTTCTCCCCCCCACCCGCTTCTCCACACAAATCCAGACAGCTGATGTTCTGTAAGAGCTGCAAAATCTGGATCCCTACAAATCAGCTGGGCTAGACAATCTGGACCCTCTCTTTCTTTCTACTAGCCTATTCAACCTCTCTTTGTATTGTCTGAGGTCCCCAAAGATTGGAAAGCTGCCTTAGTCAACACTCTAGACCCAAACTGTGATAGACCTATATCCATCCTACCCTGCCTTTCTAAAATCTTCATAAGCCAAGTTAACAAACAGATCACCAACCATTTTGAATCCCACGGTACCTTCTCCACTATGCAATCTGGTTTCCGAGCTGGTCATGGGTGCACCTCGGCCACGCTCAAGATCCTAAACAATATTATAACCACCATCAATCAAAGACAGTACTGTGCAGCCATCTTCATCGACCTGGCCAAGGCTTTCGAATCTGTCAATCACCACATTCTTATCGGCAGACTCAATAGACTTGGCTTCTCAAATGACTGCCTCGCCTTGTTTACCAACTACGTCTCTGATAGAGTTCAGTGTGTCAAATCGGAGGGCCTGTTGTCCGGACCTCTGGCAGTCTCTATGGGGGTGCCACAGGGTTAGAATCTCGGGCCAACTATTTTCTCTGTATTTATCAATGATGTCGCTCTTGCTGCTGGTGATTCTCTGATCCACCTCTACGCAGACGACACTATTCTGTTTACATCTGGCCCTTCTTTGGACACTGACAAACCTCCAAACAAGCTGCAATGCCATACAACACTCTTCCGTGGCCTCCAACTGCTTTTAAATGCTAGTAAAACAAAGTGCATGCTCTTCAACAGATTGCTGCCCGCACCCTCCCGCCCGACTAGCACCACTACTCTGGACGGTTCTGACTTAGAATATATGGACAACCACAAATACCTAGGTGTCTGGCTAGACTGTAAACTCTCCTTCCAGACTCACGTTAAGCATCTCCAATCCACAATTAAATCTAGAATCAGCCTCCTATTTCGCAACAAAGCCTCCTTCACTCATGTTGACAAACACCCTCGTAAAACTGACTATCCTACCAATCCTTGACTTCGGCGATGTCATTTACAAAATAGCCTCCAACACTCTACTCAGCAAACTGGATGTAGTCTATCACAGTGCCATCCGACTAAATAAAATCTGGTGTAACCAATTATCTTCAGAAGTTACATAATCAGTTAAATAAAGTCCACCTGTGTGCAATCTAAGTGTCACATGATCTCAGTATGTACACCTGCTCTGAAAGGCCCCAGAAACTGCAACACCACTAAGCGAGGGCACCACCAAGCATCACCAGGAAGATTAAGGAGCTCTCCAAACAAGTCAGGGACAAAGTTGTGGAGAAGTACAGATCAGGGATGGGTTATAAAAAAAAATATCTGAAACTTTGAACATTCCACAGAGCACCAATAAATTCATTATTAAAAAATGGAAAGAATATGGAACCACAACAAACCTGCCAACAAACTACAACTCATGGACCAGGCAAGGAGGGAATTAATCAGAGGCAACAAAGCGACCAAAGATAACCCTGAAGGAGCTGCAAAGCTCCACAGGGAGATTGGAGTATTTGTCCATAGGACCACTTTAAGCCGTACACTCCACAGAGCTGGGCTTTACAGAAGAGTGGCCTGTAACGGTTTTCTTTAGTTGAAGGAGAGGCGGACCAAAACCCAGCGTGGTGGTTATTCATGGTTCTTTAATATAGACACTAGACATGAATAAACTAACAAAACAAGAAATGTGAAAAAACCCAAAACAGCCCTATCTGGTGCAAACAGAGAGACAGGAACAATCACCCACAAACACACAGTGAAACCCAGGCTACCTAAGTATGATTCTTAATCAGAGACAACTAATGACACCTGCCTCTGATTCAGAACCATACTAGGCCGAAACATAGAAATACCCAAATCATAGAAAAACAAACATAGACTGCCCACACCAACTCACGCCCTGACCATACTAAATAATGACAAAACAAAGGAAATAAGGGTCAGAGTGTGACATGGCCAGAAAAAAGCCATTGCTTAAAGAAAAAAAATAAGCAAATACATTTGGTGTTCACCAAAAGGCATGTGGGAGACTCTCCAAACATATGGAAGAAGGTACTCTGGTCAGATGAGACTAAAATTGAGCTTTTTGGCCATCAAGGAAAACTATGTCTGGCGCAACCCCGACACCTCTCATCACCCCAAGAACAACATCCCCACAGTGAAGCATGGTGGAGGCAGCATCATGCTGTGGAGATGTTTTTCGTCGGCAGAGACTGGGAAACTGGTCAGAATTTAAGGAATGATGGATGGTGCTAAATACAGGGAAATTCTTGGGGGAAACCTGTTTCAATCTTCCAGAGATTTGAGACCGGGACGGAGGTTCACCTTCCGGCAGGACAATGACCCTAAGCATACTGCTCAAGCAACACTCAAGTGGTTTAAGGGGAAACATTTAAATGTCTTGGAATGGCCTAGTCAAAGCTTAGACCTCAATCCAATTAAGAATCTGTAGTATGACTTAAATATTGCTGTACATCATTGGAACCCATCCAACTTAAAGAAGCTGGAGCAGTTTTGCCTTGAAGAATGGGCAAAAATCCCAGTGGCTAGATGTGCCAAGCTTAAAGGAGACATACTCCAAAAGACTTGCAGTTGTAATTGCTACAAAAGGTGGCTCTCCAAAGTATTGACTTTGGGGGGATTGAATAGTTATGCACGCTCAAGTTCAGTTGTTTTGTTTTATTTCTTGTTTGTTGTTTTACAATAAAAATATTTTGCATGTTGTGTAAATCAAATGATACAAACCCCGAAAAAAATCTATTTTAATTCCAAGTTTAATTCCAAATTAAAATCTATTTTAATTTTAATTCTAGGTTGTAAGACAACAAAATATGAAAAATGCCAAAGGGGTGAATACTTTCGCAAGCGACTGTACAATATGAACAATACATCCCACAAACAATACCTAATACACTACACAATTTTACATTAGCGTGCTTGATACATCAAATGCATCAATATGCATGAGAATTTCTATCCGAATAGTTGATTACTTGCTAATTGCTTGATAATGTGGTGTAAGATGAACTAATAATAGCCAGCACCCAGTGGAGCTAGGCTACAGCTAAAAATGTCATATTGCTAGCAGACTTCTTAACATCAATTACAACACAAATATCTGTTCAGTACAGGTTCAAAATAATTAGAAAGATATCTGAAACAAGACCAATATTGAAATACCCTGTTCTCTTTCCAGCTAGGTGCTAAGTTTGATGTTGTTTCTTGGGTGCTTGAACAACCTTAACAAGAACGTATTTTCCTTTTTCTCTCGCGCCCTTTTCCCATATATCCTTGGCACGTAAAACCAAGAAGGTAAAAAAATAAATTTCAAAATAAAAGTCACACTAAACTGTCAAATATACAGCGAGGATAGAAAGCTCATAAAATAAAATAAAGTCCAAATATAGAGCAGACATTGTGACATTGTGATTGGTCACCCATTTTAGGGGTTCATTCACATGCATGGTGCAGTGATATGCAGCTACATGTGACTGGGAGCAAGGCCAAAACACACCAGGCATGATGACAACGGTAGATCTACAAAATGTTCTATTCTAGTAATCATAAGAGCTGTGATGGCTTTGTTGTTGGATTGGCGCCTGCCAGAGGGTCACAGGTGCTTCTGGGGGATAGATGCGAAACTCTGGTGAGGAGAGTGGAGAGTTAATTGGAACATAGTAGGCAGAGACACTGACTTCCAGCACCAGGACAATTGACTGCCAGAGGTGAGCCATCAGCCACACAGAACACTGCTTCCTGCCAGAGGTGAAATAGCATGCTGTCAGAGGGGACGAACCAATCAACTGGCATACAAGGACAAGCTGGACTGCCCAAGGAAAAAGAACCAGGCAGGCTCTGCCACACAAGCCCTAAAAGGAAGTTGCAAGGGTGGCACGACACATCTGTCCCATAAGATGGATAACAGGCTGGCATAGAGAGGATGTTAGGCGGTAGAAGCCAACCTGGCACCAATGACTTGACTCTGCCCCATAGGTGAATAGCTTGGTTGGCGCATGTTACACTGCTCTGTGTGCTGAGCCAGAGATGGAGCTGTGAGCTCTGAGGTGAAATATTTAGGAGCCCTCCTGTTTCCTGTGTCAGTGTCTCAGGAGAAGCTTCAGAGTGACAGGTGGGTTATAAATAATGAATTACTTGACAAGTGAACAAAATAGCAAAACTGGGCTCAGCCACTCATGATTTTGTTTCCTACTTTTTCACCTGGCTATGAAACTTATGCCTTATGCCTGAAAGAACGGTCAAATAATGAGAGACTCTTTGATTCAAATTCTGTTTTATGCAGTTACCAAATGGGCTGAGTTCTCTAAAAACCTGTGACTATATAAATACTTCCAATCAGACATGACTCTATTGTTAGCCACACCCCCAAACATCAGTGTATGAGAAGAAAATGAATAATATTATATAATATACAGTGGTCCTTCGTGTCCAACACAATAGAACCAAACACTAACTGTTTCTAACCACTGAAGGTTATGGTAATTCACTCTCTTACAGGGAATATGTTACAGCCTTCACATGTGTCAAGTACAAAAAGACAATGTGGTGAATCTGCCTAGTGACTCCACCCAGACTCTCCTGGCTGGGCACTGCCAGCCTGGCACAGAGACTGGCAGATGTACTGGACCCGATGACGGTCAAACAAGAAGCTTTATCACTGGCATCAGGCAGAGCAGAGTGGGAGAAAGGGAGGGCCTGCACTCCAACCCAGGACCCAGGCAGCCATGAGTGGAGCAGGCTAGTGTGAACCAGCCCACATGTGACCTAGGCCAGCAGTGCTTCAAGCACAACAAAATGTCAATTTCTGACCTGTTTTCACCTGTTTTCAGCTGAACCCCCTGGTTTCCGGCAAAAGTAGTTGCTATTCAGACCTTTTATTGCATAATTTCCATGACCGGGGGGTGGAAGTGGAGTAGAATGCCGCTCCCTCACACGCATCTCACAATAAATATTTATGAACACATCTGAATAATGTGCTTTTATAATTAAAAAATGTAATTTGGATCTGTGCAAAAAAAGGCGCCAAGTAGGAGAACGGCATCCTACTCTTCAGACGTGAGTTAGATTCATTCGGGGTCGTGCAAGTTTAAGTGGCCCGGAAACTAGGAGGATGCCCTTGAGCAAAGTAGGCAAAGCCCAACACACCTGGGTTACACTTTATGCAAAGAGAACATATCCACCATATCAATCATTCACCAGCCTCACTAAATACTCATTCCTGTGTGGCAACAGCCAAGGCTACCATACCTCCTGTTCAGTATGCAAGGCTTGGGTTTATGCTTCAGTGACCTAATATGAGTTCTACACCAGATATCACCTTTGTTTTCCCTTTAAGGGACAATGTGTTTTTTTGAGACAACCTGACATCACGCTGGGACATATGGTAGATATTGGAGTTGCGCATGCTGCATCTCCCAGGGTGTAACACATTGCATTGTGTGAATAGTAGCACATTGTAATGTGCAACACATGGTCCACTCTAGAGAGACACAGAGGGATGGGGATGACTGGACTGAAGGAGAGGGAGAAGAACAAATCAGGACATGTTTGAGGGGATACTTGATAAAGATGTAAAAATGTGAAGAGGTACTCCAGCCTTTAACAGTCTCTCAGTCTACAGAGCTCTATTTACTAGGTCTTGATGACAGGTGCTCAGCAAGCTAATGTCTGAACGTCTTATGTTTCCTGGAAAAGGAAGAAAGACAAACCATTAGTTAAGAATTATAGCAAGATGGGCTTATAGTGCTTTAACTGAATCGGAGATCCAGCTTTGTGCAATTAAATAATTTATGAGTTTCACAATTTGATTTTTTTTTTCTAATACACGGCATGGCATCATCTCGTGATTAAATTTGGGAAGTGGATTATTTATTTTCCGTCTTTCAATGATTCAACTTTACTGATCAGGATATCTTTAAGACCTGCGGTTGTGCCTCATCTGATACAATATACTATTGTGTGTCAATCTCCTGTCTTTTGAACGTCCTCCTCCATCCATTTACTTCAAACAAGTTGCCTTTGTTTTGTTTCTTCTTCTTCCAGAAATGATTTCTGGTTTAGTTGAATGGTGTGTAGCCATTGAGAAACAAGTCCCATTATTATTCCACCAGCGTTGTAATAGCAGTAATTTTTATAGTCCTACAGGGAGCTATTTAAGCAATAAGGCCTGAGGGGGTGTGGTATAATGGCCAATATACCATGGCCATGGTATGGCAACACGGAGTGCCTGGATATAGCCCTTAGTCGTGGTGTATTGGTCATATAGCACAAACCCCATAGGTGCCTTGGTGCTATTATAAACTGGTTATGAACATAGTTAGAGCAGTAAAAATGTATGATTTGTCATACCTGTGGTATATGGTCTGATATACAGTGGCTTGCGAAAGTATTCAACCCCCTGGCATTTTTCCTATTTTGTAGGCTTACAACCTGGAATTAAAATAGATTTTTAGGGGGCTTGTATCATTTGATATACACAACATGTCTACCACTTTGAAGATGCAAAATATTTTTATTGTGAAACAAACAAGAAATAAGACCAAAAAAAAGAGAACTTGAATGTGCCTAACTATTCACCCACCCAAAGTCAATACTTTGTAGAGCCACCTTTTGCAGCAATTACAGCTGCAAGTCTCTTGAGGTATGTCTCCATGAGCTTGGAACATCTAGCCATTGGGATTTTTACCCATTCTTCAAGGCAAAACTGCTCCAGCTCCTTCCAGTTGGATGGGTTCCCTCCTGCAGCAAAGAACCCCCATTACATGATGCTGCCACACCCGTGCTTCATGGTTGGGATGGTGTTCTTTGGCCTCTAAGCATAACAATGGTCATTATGGCCAAACATTTCTATTTTCATTTCATCAGACCAGAGGACATTTCTCCAAAAAGTACAATCTTTGTCCCCATGTGCAGTTGCAAACCGTAGTCTGGCTTTTTTATGGTGATTTTGGAGCAGTGGCTTCCCCCTTGCTGAGCAGCCTTTCAGGTTATGTCGATATTGGACTAATTGTTCTGTGGATATAGATACTTTTGTACCTGTTTCCTCCTGCATCTTCACATGGTCCTTTGCTGTTGTTCTGGGATTGATTCACACTTTTCGCACCAAAGTACGTTCATCTCTTGGAGACAGAACGAGTCTCCTTCCTGATTGGTATGACAGCTGAGTGGTCCCATGGTGTTTATACTTGCGTATTATTGTTTGTATAGATGAACGTGGTACATTCAGGCATTTGGAAATTGCTCCTAAGGATGAACCAGACTTGTGGAGGTCTACAATTATTTATTTATTTTCCCCATGATGTCAAGCAAAGAGGCACTAAGGTTTGAAGGTAGGCCTTGAAATACATCCACAGGTACACCTCCAATTGACTCAAATTATGTAAATTAGCCTATCAGATGCTTCTAAAGCCATGACATCATTTTCTGGAATTTTCCAAGCTGTTTAAAGGCACAGTCAACTTAGTGTGTCATCTTCTGACCCACTGGAGTTTTGATACCGTGAATTATAAGTGAAATAATCTGTCTGTAAACAATTGTAAAAATGACTTGTGTCATGCAAAAATGTAGATGTCCTAACCGACTTGACAAAACTATAGTTTGTTAACACGAAATTTGTGGAGTGGTTGAAAAACAAGTTTTAATGTCTCCAACCTAAGAGTATGTAAACTTCCAACTTCAACTGTAGCTTGTAAAAATGAAACAACGAGGAGTGTTCGGTTGGACTAACATAGGGTGAAGTCATAGGCCCATATAATGGTGCTTGTAAAGAACTGATGGCAATGGTGGTTTTTCCAAACTAGCGCACCCCATTTGCATACTGGGTACTTTGAATGCAAGAAAAATCAATCATTACTACCGAACTGCAAATTACCACAGAATTCACCCCGTGTTCAAGTTACCAGGCATTCGTCAATGAAAAAGATCATAACAATGAGGGGTGAAAATGATGTCCATAATCTACATGATTTCTAACTGCATATTCTATTTCTCAGTTGGCAGGTGTTTGAGAGTACGGCTGAAATCGACAAAGAATATTGTAACAGGGAGGAAACAGCACCCAAATTACTGGAGTCTGAGTGCTTTGTGAAAGAGGCTACTTTAACCTCATATTCTGTTGATGCATCATACACATTTGTTTAGGGGATGGTATGTTGTGATCATTTCACTGCCAGTTGGATTCTGTTAATTTGAAGATGTGCCAGGAGTGTGATTTGAGTTATGATGTTCTATTCTGAGGACACAAACTGCTCTGGCGTTGATCAGATGATGTGAGTTATGATTAAAGGATGTTCTATTCTGAGGACACAAACCGCTCTGGCGTTGGTCAGATGATGTGAGTTATGGTTAAAGGATGTTCTATTCTGAGGACACAAACTGCTCTGGCGTTGGTCAGATGATGTGAGTTATGGTTAAAGGATGTTCTATTCTGAGGACACAAACTGCTCTGGCGTTGGTCAGATGATGTGAGTTATGATTAAAGGATGTTCTTTTCTGAGGACACAAACTACCAGATGAAGCACAGGTGTGTTGAGAACATGGGTCTGGTTGAATTCACGACAGTGTTAACACAGTCTAATCTGCAGTGTTGGAGAAACATTCTCTCTACCTCCTATATAAAGGGAGCTCAATCTGTTTCGTCTTATCACCCCAGGCTGAAAACAATAATTTGAAAAATAACTGAAGGAAAAAGTGGGAATGGACATTGAACAGGTGTTTTTTCTCAGACATAAGCCTTTCGTCTCGAGTGAAAATTGTTTTAATTAATACATGCTAATGCATGACCTATAAATGTGGTTTGGTCCTGATAAAGTTAATAAAATGAGTGCTAGGCAAACAAAGGCAGAGACAGGGTTGTTGTTTGTCTTAATCCAGATGAGAGCTCATTCAGGGCAAGGGCCTCAACCAGACGTTCTATTTTAATTCGGAAAAACAAAAACTTTCACCGCCTGGAGCCAAATCAATTTCCAGAGGAACTCTTTAAAAGCCTAATTGAGTATCTTCAAGCTGAAATACACATGAGGTGAAACAGCGCCACTGGTCACCCCAGGCACAGGTGTTATTGATTTTGTTTTGTTTTGGGCCACCCTTCATCGTAGTACATACTCTGCTGCTCTTATCACATGTGCAATGATGTCTGAGGGACAAAAACAGTGTCCGTTGTTTGAAATTACATCTTTGTTGTTGCAATATCACTGTGATGGAAACGTTATTCTATGTAATCGTAAGTTGAGCACAATGCTGCTTTTGTAATGACCTGTCTTGGTTGGGTTCATGCGAGTGACGAGTTGACTGCACAAAAGAGTAAACCACACTATCACTCATAAGCAATTTGGCAGTACGCCCATAACATTGCTTTGGGATTTAATAAGGAGTGATGCAATATCTCAGTTTTCAGGTAAGAAGCCTGGTGTGGTATTAGTCAGTCACATACGGGAACCAACCATGCTCATATAACTGAAGGGGAACGCCCCCCTTTCTGAGTTTTCATGAAGCTTGTATTGAGTTCGTGAACCTCCCCGGCTGTGATAACAAAGATTGCTTTATTTACTTTGATTTAAGTCCTTGGTGGTGTGTTTCCACAACATCACAAACAGATGTGAACATTTCACCACTACGGATTCTAGCTTTAACCCATGAAACATTTCCTCTCTACACACCAAGAATAAGGCCTCATTGATTTGAATGAGGATGCATATTTTTAATATTTATATTTTCATAACACTACCCTCTAGGTGTAATGTTTCAGACTACTGGTTTATGTGGGCTGCTGTTAGATTAGCACAACATAATAGGGCAGGGGGAGACAGATTGAGCACGGTTGGAACGCTGTTGTTGTTGTTTGGCCTTTGCTGCTGTAGCTCAGCGACCTTCAAGCCACAGTCACAATGGTTGTGTTTGTATTCTCTAATGGAAAACAATATAGGCTGTTTATAATATAACATTTGCGCAAGAATACCTAGCCATATAACCATATCCACTAATGTAAACTACAATAAGCTGTGTTATGTTTTAAGAATAGACTGTACTGTACAAATAAATTAAGTACCAGTGATATATTTTACGTTGGTATGCAAACATGGGTGATTGACAAATAGTGGTTCACAGCCAGTCTTTGTTGTGGTGGGCTACAGCTCAAGCCTGGGTTGTGGTTAGAAACATGGCTTTATCTGGGTGGCTAGAAAATGTGAGGTTTTGTGGGTCACAATGCAAAATAGTTTGGGAACCACTGGTGTAAATCATGCAGATTGATGACTCAAATAGTGTAGTCATTAGAATTAGGGTTATTAACCATCCATGTACTAACTTCCTCTTTTCAATTCATTCCTGTACTGTTGTAGAGGCGCACTGCAGAAATCCTCTTAGATGGTTAGTGTATTCTCTCTGCTGTGGTCTTTCATGTGATGTCACTGAGTAGATCAAAAAACATATGTGGCACAGAAAGGACACATTCAGCTACACACACGGGTCATTGTTGACATGGAAGTAGGTTCCAGAATTATAGAGCGGGTTTCAGAAACAGAAATACAAATTCAGCAGCAAGAAATGTCTGACGGTTATGTGAAACATTTATTAGTGGGAAAAGAAAGGACACTTTTTAAAATCATTTTTAGTCACAGGGAGAGTGGGGAAACCATCTCACTCACTAAGAATCTTTGTAGTTTCTGCATCTGGAACAGATTATTGCTATGACTTTTTTGTATTTGCTGTTACCACGGACCCAGGTGAATTACGGCAGGGTTTGTAGGTTACTATAATAATAATGCTACCCCAGGGCTCCGATGTATTACACATATTTAGACATACTCAATGAGCTTTTACAGTTCAATTCCACCAGCGGATAACTCTCTGGACTAATCTTCAGACACTATACGTCACAGACCTCAGCATGTAGTTACACACATATTGCCAATTCATTTTATTCATCTAATTTTACATTTTGCTGCTGGTGATGAAAGTGTGAAAGTGGGTGCATGTTGATCATGACGATAGATCTAGAGGTAATTCCACATAGTTCCTGCAGTGCTTTAGCTCCACATCCAGGGGTGGAGATGGGTAATTAGAGAAGAGGGCATTGTAAATATGCAAGGATTACCACCAGTATGACATAGTATACTCTCTTCATTTTAAAGCCCCAAGCCGAGTGTAATGAGGTTTTCACAAACCTTGTGGTTATTCTTTGATCCTATCGTGTTGTCATGGTAATAATATAATGGGTTTTTACACATACATATCACTCATTAGCCCAGTAAAAAAAAAATGGAGGCTTAGAGAGAAGGTTGTTCTGACAAACGTGTGCGGGGTCTCAAGATGTGTAGCCAAATGACTTTTTTTTTTCTTCTTTAGTCTTCCTTTTTTGAGTTTTTAATAAAATATCACACTTCCATTTTTTTTTGCAAAATGATCTGTGTTATCTATGTTTTTGACATGGTTGTTGTCATTTGTGGTATTTTGACAGCTACCGTTGATGTTATACAGTTGAGTGCCTTTGTGCAATCCACTTATGTTGATTTGACACTTGAGCTGACATTTCAAGAGTCATATTTGATGTAATGTCTTTTTTTGAATACTATTTGTGAACCTGTGCGTGCCACCGCTGTAGATTTCAATTGGCGCATGGCCAACAAAATCCCATATCGATCAGTGTCTGTGTGGGGTCTGCAGCTTGGGGACCCTGACATTGTTAATGTATTTTAAATGCAGATCTCGAGAATGAACCAGGAAATGGTTTAGGTTATTGTCTTTCACAAGTCAAGGGGAGATTCTCAGCAGTCAGGGCAAATAAAAGCCTTAATTCTGTTCTGCATTAGTTGTCATTTTCCATTTGGATTTTATGTCTTTTTCAGTCTTATGAGTGTTTCTAAATGGGTGTACTGGGGTCCTGCTCATGAATATAAATTCTTAGGGCCCTTCCCGCTCCCTCTTTCTCCGTTCTCTTTTTATGAAGGAGGTAGCCATTTCCTCTCATTAAAATCAATGAATCTGGAGAGATCAACTGGTGGTGTTTTCCTGTTTTTTTTTTCCATTATTTCCACAATTACGTTAGCAGTTATCATTTAATAATCCCAGTCACTGTGTGTGTGTACTCAGGTGAATGCTCAGACCTTCAGTGTTGTTGGTAGTAAAATATATTTATAAAAATAAAGAGAGGCTCTATACAGTTGAAGTCAGATGTTTACATACACCTTAGCCAAATACATTTAAACAAAATGTTTTTCACAATTCCTGACATTAAATCCCAGTAAAAATTCCCTGTCTTAAGTCAGTTAGGATCACCACTATATTTTAAGAATGTGAAATGTTTGAATAATAGTGGAGAGAATGATTTATTTCAGCTTTTATTGCTTTCATCACATTCCCAGTGGGTCAAAAGTTTACATACACTCAATTAGTATTTGGTAGCATTGCCTTTCAAGTGTTTAACCTGGGTCAGATGTTTCAGATGGCCTTCCAAAAGTTTCCCACAATAAGTTGGGTAAATTTTGGCCCATTCCTCCTGACAGAGCTGGTGTAACACGCTTTTTCACTTCTGCCCACACATTTTCTACAGGGTTGAGGTCAGGGCTTTGTGATGGCCACTCCAATACCTTGACTTTGTTGTCCTTAAGCCATTTTGCCACAACTTTGGAAGTTTGCTTGGGGTCATTGTCCATTTGGAAGACTCATTGGCGACCAAGCTTTAACTTCCTGACAGATGTCTTGAGATGTTGATTCAATAAGTCCACATAATTTTCCTATCTCATGATGCCATCTATTTTGTGAAGTGCACCTGTCCCTCCTGCAGCAAAGCACCCCCACACCATGATGCTGCCACCTCCGTGCTTCTTGGTTGGGATGGTGTTCTTCGGCCTGCAAGCATCCCCTTTTTACGCCAAACATAACATAACTGTTATGGCCAAAGAGTTCTATTTTTGTTTCATCAGACCATTTTTTTGGTTGGCTGATTTCCTTTGCTTTTCCCATGATATCAAGCAAAGAGGCACTGAGTTTGAAGGTAGGCCTTAAAATACATCCACAGGTACACCTCCAATTGACTCAAATTATGTCAATTAGCCTATCAGAAGCTTTTAAAGCCATGACATCATTTTCTGGAATTTTCCAAGCTGTTTAACTTCTTGAAACTCCCCACCCCGGATCCGGGTTTGTGACTAAAGCCTCAGGCTCATTAGCATATCGCAACGTTAACGATTTCTGAAAATCGCAAATAAAATGAAAATAATGCGTCTGCTCTCAAGCTTAGCCTTTTCTTAACAACACTGTCATCTCAGATTTTCAAAATATGCTTTTGAACCATAGAAATTGACTAATTTGTGTAAGAGTATGCAAAGCTAGCATAGAATTTTGAGTAGCATTTAGCACGCAACATTTTCACAAAAACCAGATAACCAAATAAATAAAATCATTTACCTTTGAAGAGCTTCTGATGTTTTCAATGAGGAGACTCTCAGTTACATACCAAATGTGCAGTTTTTCCTGAAAGCGTCTGTGTGTAGGAGAAATCGTTCCGTTTTCTACATTGCGTCTGGCTACCGAAACGAACCGAAAATTCAGTCACCTACAACGTAAAACTTTTTCCGGATTAACTACATAATATCGAGCGAAACATGGCAAACGTTGTTTGGAATCAATCCTCAAGGTGTTTTTTCACATATCTCTTCATTGATATGCAGTTCAAAGCTTGCTTTCCTCTCTGTATCGCATGGAAAAATACTGGCAGGTGACTTTTGCGCACCAATTTCGGCGCAGGACACCGGGCGGACACCTGGTAAATGTGGTCTCTTATGGTCAATCTTCCAATGATCTGCCCACAAATACGTCACAATGCTGCAGACACCTTGGGGAAACGACAGAAAGGGTTGACTCACTCCTCTCGCATTCACAGCCATATAAGGAGACAATGGAAA
Organism: Oncorhynchus masou masou; assembly: GCF_036934945.1. Classification (NCBI taxonomy): domain Eukaryota; kingdom Metazoa; phylum Chordata; class Actinopteri; order Salmoniformes; family Salmonidae; genus Oncorhynchus; species Oncorhynchus masou. The sequence continues at coordinate 53,834,724 of NC_088220.1, forward strand.
ACAGAGCCTCAAAAATCCTTGTCATTTCCTGGATGCCATCTCATCTTGGTTTTGCCTGAAGCTCACGTTCTAGGGCACGCACAGAGAATATCTTGGTATTTCTGGACACGTCAGAGTGTTTTCTTTCGAATGGTATCAATTATATGCATAGTCGAGCATCTTTTTGTGACAAAATATCTTGTTTAAAACAGGAACGTTTTTCATCCAAAAATGAAATAGCGCCCCCATAGATGTAAGAGGTTAAAGACACAGTCAAGTTAATGTATATACACTTCTGACCCACTGGAATTGTGATACAGTGAATTATAAGTGATATAATCTGTCAGAAAAATAACTTGTGTCATGCACAAAGTAGATGTCCTAACCGACTTGCCAAAACTATAGTTTATTAACACAAAATTTGTGGAGTGGTTGAAAAATGAGTTTTAATGACTCCATCCTAAGTGTATGTAAACTTCCGACTTCAACTGTATGTAAGCTTCCAGTAATTTATTGGGTAAACCACCAACGTTTCGGAATCACTCTGCGTTTTTCAGGTTATTTTTTGGTGCTCCAGCTCATGCTTTTCACTAGAGTTTAAAATATATTTAATAAATTAACACTGAGCTTATTCTGCCATGAGCACTGTTCATACATTTCCCTGTTTTTTACTTGGTATTGTTATAATCAAAATTTCATGACACAAAGGCATATTCTGTGAAGAACACTGGATATTGCAGCCCCTCAGTTATATTTAATAGGAACAGTACATTGAGTCCTTGATGCCTTCTTTATCTTATGCAGATCCACCCGTGATACTGATACTGTGGAAATGTGCCATTCGTTCAGTCTCTGGTCGCTCATTTGCATAGTGTCATATATGAAGCAAATAGAACGACGAGTTAAACTGTAACGCTGTGTGTTTATCCCTGATGGCAGGTTATCAGAAAATTTCATCTCTAAAGAACAAACTCGGGCTGTCCCCGACTAAAAAAATCTTGGTCGACCAAAAGTTGTCTGTTTGATTGGTCAAAATGTTTAAGCCTGTATTTGTCTATATAGACACACCTTATGTGTCTATATACTATATATGCATTGAACTTGTCTGATGCTTTAAGCTCACTGTTTGATGAAATAAAACACAAATGACTCTTGAGGGAGGCAGAGATCAGAGTCATCAGGAGAATAAAAATATAACCTGTCCCGGCCATTGTCGTGGAAATTTCCTCTATTTACCAAATCATGAGAGCAAACCACACACAAGTCAGAGTTAGTTATCACAAAGTCCATCTTTAATTATATGAGCTCTATCACAACCCTGTGACTCTCAGATCAATTCAGTGTCTATCAATGAATTCTCTGAGAGTCCCCTCCACATTTCAACTGAGATCCTTTATAGCAAAGACACACACAGGATAAGACAGCATCGGCATAATTCATCGTTCAGCTTTGTCTCCTAAACTATGTTCTTTTCTCAAACTCAGAACCATTAACCAATCCTCCATATCAACAGGCATATATCAAATCCATCCTATCTTAACAATATCACAGAGACACACTGACTGGCACACAGACATTGTGGAGCCAAGGGATACACGCTTGACCTCTCCCCTCTCTCCGGCCCAAGCAACTTAGTCTTGACATAAAACAGATACTGCAACCCCGCCACAGTATTATACAAAAATAACATTCTGATGAGAAGTAACTTACAAACATATGATGAATATAAAACATCTTACCTATGTTACCAACCAATTCTGATTATTCCCCAACATTCCCCTCTCAAGGGACATTGTCCCTTCTAAAGAATCAGAATATTAATTACATACTCAATATAAAAATTCAAATCCCCTCAATGTCGAATACCTTAGCTTATATGTAAGCTTTCTCCCTTCTGAAACTAAGTTTGCAACCTTTATTCTACAAGACAAACTTGCACATGTTTAATAACACAGAATAATCCATTTGAGGAAAATAAAAACATAACATATAAATGCTCCTTAAGTTACATGAGAATCAGTATCTAAACACAGGCCTCCTCACAACATATAGGACAGACATCCCTCCAAGTCCTCATGCTCAGACATATACTCAGGAATAGAGCATAGGGCAGTGAAATCATTCATATTCCAAATCATAAGTAACAACCCAACTATTTATCCAACCAATATTTAGAATAGCATTCCTCAGTGATTCACATTTGTCTTATCACTCAAAGTAAAAACCTCAATTTAACACACATCAATATTAGCAGATTTACATTCAGTATAATTATCCCATAATTCTACTATTAACATTTTTAATCATGATTATAATACAGATCAGTATCTCAATGCATTCTTAATCTAAATTACTACAATTTACATAGTGTAGACCTCTTCAATCAACCTGATACCACAAAAGTATAAACCATTTAATGGCACAGTTGACCAACCCTCCCCCCTCTCAGGCACTGCATCTTCTGGCGTCTCTTTCGTTTTTCTTCAGATAGCTTTACAGTTCAAAGTGGATGGCCCATGATAATGTCCCAATTTCAATGTATCATCTTTACCACTCATGTCTTGTCCATTCGTCAACCAATATACCAGCAGCATAAGACAATGTTAGAACAAATCTTTCTCCATGATCACTCCAATTGGACTCATGAAAGAAAAGCAGTTGATAGCTTAGATCTGATACTGTACACCAATTTCTGGCTTGGTTCTTTTCTCTCGGTAGAAGTGGTTCGGAAAGCCTTCAACGCCTTTGTGAGGGGGTTTTGAGGTACACACACTATTCAGTCCAATTATCTCTTCCATGCATTAAGATACCGTCTGATGTCACTTTCCATGATAACCTCGAAAGAACAGATCAGAACAACAGTTTAGTTCAGTTCATTAACTACATGATAAATTATTACTTTTACCAATTATTCTTAATACACATATCTAAACATATTTCACAGAGAATATCAAAACATTCTATTGAAACTATTCTTTCAGATTGGTTTATACTCCCAGTCTCACTGTCAACTCCATCGTAGAGCCAAGGATCAAGAAGTTAGACCTATACCTCGGGAATAGAACAAAACAAACACAACAAATACAATACACTCAACAATACAATACACTCCTTCACATATCACTTAAGTTGTATAACTTCAATTCAAACCATCAAAAAACTGAATCCTCCCCCATGTTTTACACACATCTCTCTGTATGAGAGTAATGTAAAACAAAACTTAAAACAAATGTAAAACAACATTTCAACTAACCTAATCAAATTAAAATCACTAAACTGAAAAAAACTCCACAAAGAAAAATGATTTAACCCCTATGGTCATAGGAAAATAGACTTAAAGCAGCATACCGTTAGTTAAAAGCAATGCCCTCTCCCTCTTCACAGTGATCCAAATTACAAATATGGCTAAGAAACATATTTACCAATTACACAAATTATTTTGAAAGCAGTATTACAAATTACCATAATTTCATTATCCAAATGACTTTCCAATGCGGGTGATCAAGCCACAAAGGAAAGTCATCAGAAGGTCATAGGTCATACAAAACCCTTCAAAGCAGTGTTTTTCACTATAGAAAACAAATTGCAAACAATAATCAACTAGTTCCAACATTTTTGTATTTCCATGTTCCCAGAACATTCCTTTATCAAAAGAATTTAAGAATTTGTGTGTGAAATGAAAAGTCAGAAAATAATAACTCATTAAAATCCCATGTGGTGAGTGCCCCTTTAATACCTTTGCACTAAAACAAAAAACTTCCAGGCCCCCTCCAATGTGGTAGTTTATGGCCTCAATTTCACTCACTCTCCCTTAAGAGTATAGTCCTGGAAACATTCCAGAGAGAGACAGTGAAATATCAATTTTCCCGGAGAAAACACAAAACACTTAGTTAGTATTCATTACACTACATCGATTCAGAAACTCAAACGTTAACTATAAACCAAACCTACTGATAATGCCACTGTACCTCAAATCATTAATCATAAGTTTTAATCAATTCAATGTATATGTATGATACAATGTTTAATTAAGTTAAATCAACTCCTAAAAAAACTTTTAATCAGCAATCTAATCATTTCAACCTGTTGATATAAATTTAGTAAAAACCAATCCTGATTTTTTTTTAACAAACCTAAAATCTTTCAAAAGTTGGTGCTGTCTCATCAGCGTAAAAATCAAAACAAACTTATTATTTTACTACTCAATCCAACAATAACCTTTAATGACCTGACATTGTTCCACATAATGGAAACATACTATAATGTTAGACTACATGAACTTTCCTGCTCAAATTAACTGGTGTTACTTAAACAATCAAACCAAGAATCAATAACCATCAGAATCTATTCTTACAATGTCTTACTCACTCACAACTTTCAGTTTAACTCTCCTATTTCTTTTTCCCCCAGTGGGCAAAAATATAACCCCTCTCATTTCAATGTTTTTCCTTACCTCTATCGTAAGACTAAAACCCAACTTTATAACTTCCTCTTCTCTTTGCTCTCCACACTTATGAAATGTATCCTATTTCTTTAAAAATAACACGCGCAGTGCCAAAATTATAACATGCGTCAGTCAATCTATAAGAATTAAAAACATTTCGTTAATCACTTTCTATTGCCATTCTTTCCCCGCTATCATTCAGAATTTCTTTAACTTAGGTAACTGTCTTCTCTATTGATACAGTAATTTAAATACGACTCAATTCTCAATACATTATTCCAGCAGATAATTTAGTGAACAGACATCGTCTTGCATCAGAATTCACTTCATTATTATTTTAAGTTGAATTAGTCTATCAATTTAACCTAAAAAATCTATTGAAAACGTTCAATTTGTCCCTTCTATCATTTGAACCAGACAAGCTATTAAAACGTTCAGTTTAAATCTCATACAAACACTAGCGACCATAACTTTCCAGGCAAAACATACAAATAGATTGTTTACAATCAAAAACTCAGAATTCAGTCAGCGCAATGGCTGGGAAAGGAATCCGGGCCTCCCGAGTGGCAGGCGAGAATTCTACCACTGAACCACTAATGCTATGCGAAAAACTAAGATTCTCCGCAAATAACCCCATTTTACAAATAAAATCAAAACACGTCACTATCGGCAATTCCCAGAAGAATAATAGCCCAATTTTAATAGTACAGACATTACTCCAGCTATGATTCTCAAATTCCAAATGAATATATTAGCAATCAAAGAATAAAATCGACAGTTAATGACTAGGAAACAGATATTGCGCCTTTTAATAATAGTAGATTATGTTTACTTATGCAACGTATTTCAATTACTTTACTACCTCACATTAATCACGCAATGATAATTAGTTTGATGGAAAACCTTAGGCTTTGTACGACATTATAAATTACATTGAGATTACCCCTTATTCTCTCTAACTTTATTCAGTTTATTCAATAAATCCCGCAACTTCTCTCATACTGGGAAGAAAAATATAACATGTTCAGACCTTAAGGGCAGTTCAAATGTTTCACCCAGACGGAGATAATCCAATATGCGTTTTATAGTTACATCGTTAGGGTAAGATAACCAAAAGTGGACAAACTCTAATCAGTTTCTAGAGCTCAATTTCCCAGATTTTGTAGATTATTTTAATAGTGCTTAAAAACTCCATCTTTATCAAATTATCCATTTAAGATAAAAACTCAAAACCTACGTACGTCTACGAATGGGTGGTTTAAATTGTATCTAATCATTCTCAGCATTACTTTATCAAATCTCTAGTAATTGATTTTACACACATACAATTTATCATAATTTCAAATAATTCACAGAATCCATATAAAACTTAAGAAATCTTAGGTACTCACACAGAACTTTAAGGATCACCCACACAGGATTGGTCAGATGTTCACACAGAACTGGTCAGACATCCACACAGATCATCCGAACATAAAAAGGTTTGCCCACACAGAGTCAAACCTACCCCGCTCACACAGAACGGTCCAACAACTATTACCTAGTGACAAAATACTCACACAGAGTAACCCAGGGCATACCTGGCTAGCACATTTAAAATAATTGGAATTCACCACCTCTGAGGGTCACTTAGACAATCACACAGACGCACAGAATGAGGTCCTTCTTCCAAAATGGCTTCACCAAATGCCGTGTTTCACCTAGAATACACAGTCCCTTTGGCCCCTCACCCCGACAGACCTCACCAAATCCCCACTGTGATCAATTCAGTGTCAGGAGGGCTCTTGGTCACTGGCAACCGGACAGTGCAGAGTATCTTTTGAGTCCACAAAACTCCCAGATTACTCTCCTCTGACTCGGCCCTGCTTACTCCGCCACGGTGCCTTCCTTACAAAGGAATTCACGCTCAGAGTATACGTAACAGGCATAATTAAAAAACTCGACTTCAAATCTGTGTGTGGTTCACTCACCTTTTTCTTTAAAAAAAACTCAGTTTGAGATGTGATTTTCACTCGGCTCGCTTCCTCTTAGATCAAAGGTTGGTCCATCTGCTTCGTTCCCGAAGTGTGGTTTCCCTGAGATCCCAAGTTTAGGGGATCCCTCGTGCACGATTTATTTACCTAGATCGTCAGGAACGGTCACCGAGTGAAGATTCACATCCCCTCCTCGTTGCCAAATGTCGTGGAAATTTCCTCTATTTACCAAATCATGAGAGCAAACCACACACATGTCATTGTTAGTTATCACAAAGTCCATCTTTAATTATATGAGCTCTATCACAACCCTGTGACTCTCAGATCAATTCAGTGTCTATCAATGAATTATCTGAGAGTCCCCTCCACATTTCAACTGAGATCCTTTATAGCAAAGACACACACAGGATAAGACAGCATCGGCATAATTCATCGTTCAGCTTTGTCTCCTAAACTATGTTCTTTTCTCAAACTCAGAACCATAAACCAATCCTCCATATCAACAGGCATATATCAAATCCATCCTATCATTTTTAACAATATCACAGAGACACACTGACTGGCACACAGACATTGTGGAGCCAAGAGATACACTGACACATAATTCATGAGCTTTGTCCTCTCCCCTCTCACCGGCCCAAGCAACTTAGTCTTGACATAGAACAGATACTGCTTGAACCGGCCCAAGCAACTTAGTCTTGACCTGCAACGGTATTATACAAAAATAACATTCTGATGAGAAGTAACTTACAAACATATGATGAATATAAAACATCTTACCTATGTTACCAACCAATTCTGATTATTCCCCAACACCATCCTCCTCCCTCTCCTATTGGCTTTCACAGATTCTGCAGTTACTCTCCTGAAGTTGCCAGTAATAGGCTACATGAGGAGTCTGCCAACTTTCTCATGTGGAATGGCAATTTATCTTACAATTTCTATTGATCTGCATGCCAGGTAGGATTTTCATGTGCACATTTACGTGGAACAGTTTAATTTAATTTATAATAAGGTCTTCGTATCTCAAAATAATTGTCATATGGTTCATCAAAATTCTATCCAAATTTAAATGAAAATTATACAAACCTAAATAGTTAGTTCTATGGACATTGCCAACAATGTAAAAAATAGCCTACAAAGCCAACAAGTAAAAACATTGCAGCCTGCAGTCGGAAAATATCCTAATAAAAATAAATATTCTATAATTCATTGGCTATGCATGGCCTGTCTGCAACGAACTTGGAACATTGTATCAACTATTAGCTAGGGAGTTGTAGCCACCATGATTCTACACCTGCATTGCTTGCTGTTTGGGGTTTCCTGCTTTGAGATATCAGCCAATGTAAGGGCTTTATAAATACATTTGATTTTATTTGGATACATTTGATTCGATATTAACGGGTTCGGCCTGAAGCTACTTGAAACATTTCATAACATTTTCTGGGCCTTCTGAGTTTCCTGTGCCAGTGAGTTCGGAACCGACATAGCTGTAGGCTATTTGCGCAAGGGATAAGAAGTAATCAGATAGGCCTATTTTATGATGTTTCCACTGGATCAGAGCATGACATTTTTCCTTTTCATGCTGAGTGGCTATCGAAAGGGAGAGAGCTGGTAAGATTTTTCAAATACATTGAGGAACTATTGTCATTCTCAACAGAGGTATAAACAGACTTAATTTGATTGCTGTTTGAGGTGAAGAAAACATTACTTTGAGATCTCTTTAGTGGTGGTGCATTAAGCCAATCAGAAATACTATCAGATCCCCAAATGGGCACATTTATATGCCTACATTTGCGAGCAGGCCAGGTAGCCTATTGGCCTACTTCTATGCGTAATCAGGTGTGCATCCTTACTCAATATGACTAAATTGACAAAACTCGTAAATGGAATACAATAAACCAAAACTTGTTTCTCACAAGTGTAGCATAGGTTGTGCACTCCGCAAACAATGAGTCCACTCCGACAATGAGAATGGTAAAACAATGGAATAAAAATATATTGAATGCATTAACAGACATTACCGTAACCAAACAAACATTGTAGATTAGAAATGATAGGAATTCATGGGAAATGTACTACTGGTGCTATATGTTACGGGGAATTGATAGACACTAACAATCAAATGCAGACAATTCACACAATGAAGTTGTGAAACAATGAATGTGCAGAAATTGTCGGGAGTGAGCATGTCGGGCATTGTGCAGCCAGATTTCTTGTACGGTGTTATCCCCGCGAGCTCCGCAATGGATTAGTTCACTGAGATGGGCGTGAATAAGACAGGTGTTTCATGTCCCATAAAAAAAATATATATATTTGCTACTGATCGACCAAACAATCGACCAGTAGAATAATTGGGGTAAGCCCTAGAACAAACACAAAGTGATTTGTCAAACATACTGAGAATAACTCTTCCATGGAGACATCAAAGTATTTTGACCAAAAGTTTGTAACCAAATTGCTGTTGTGAATGATACAGGAATGTGAGCATTGTTGTTAAGTTGAGGCAGAAGGCTTTGTACTACTATCTTGTCAGTTGTGTTGGTGTATAAACCCTCCCCGGCTCCAAGGGGTCCCCTGGGGAAAGCCCCTAGCAGCACAGATACTGCATCTGAGCAGCGAGTTGGAGATAAACCTCCTACATTGTGGCACAACTATTGTGCGGCAATTATTTGTCAAGAACACGGGGGCTGTCTGCCTTGGTTACTAATACGTTTGAACTAACATTGATTTCTTCTGGCTTGCGAGTGATCGAAAATGTAGCAAGGAAAACATATTTGCTGCTGGAAAAGCCTCACCAGGAGAAAAAAACACATGGTATGTGTGGACTTGCAATTGGATTGTCATATTTGTCACCTTGTTTGGTTGTGGACAAAACCCAAAACCAATGCAGGCCTACACTATCGCTCTACTGAATCAAGAGGAATGCCTTTTGTCTCTTTTTGTCTTTCTTTCTTATACGCTCTCTTGGAGAATGGCTGATTAGCCCCTTTCCACAGTTAATGATATTGCTCTAAGGGATATGCATTTATTACGCAATCTTGTCATACTTACTTTACCATAAGCTATAAAAATAGAGTCACAAACTCTATATATGAACTCCCAGTAATTTATTGGTTAAATAACCAACGTTTCGGCATCACTGTGTCTTCTTCATACTTACTTTACCACTCATTTTATTTGGGTGTAGCCATCTTTATTAGCACATCCTTTATCAACTTTCCACACTCAATTTGAAATACAGACTCTGAATAAAAAGGTATTTGCCATGGAGAAACAACCAAATAACAATATAATTAAATTACCTCTGTCCTGCTATCTCCGCTCCTGTTGTTATCGGTGACTGTTATTATAATTACCCCTTCCAGTAGCATGGAGGACCTTTCTGTTTTTAACTGCATTTGACAGCAACTAGTTAGGCCCAAGTGTGTGGTACTGAAACATTGAAGGAGATGCACTGCACATTTCTCAACCTTCTGTTGTTACACTAATTATTTGTATTCCAATATATGTGTAACGTAGACGCAGGGAGTCAGGAAGCAAGTGCAGTTAGGGAGTTTAATGACGAAGAACATGAAACGATACAAAACAAGAGAAGCGTCTAACATGGAAAAATAAACAATATTGCCTGGTGGTTGACAACAAATGAATGCTAGATAAAGGGGAATTAATCAGGATAGTGATGGAGTCCAGGTGTGCCTCATGATGGGTCGCAGATGTGCATAATGAGGGTTGCCAGGTTTGCATAATGATGGTTTGCCAGGTTTGCATAATGATGGGTTGCCAGGACCGGTAGTTAGTAGACTGGTGACGTTGAGCGCTGGAGAGGGGTGTGGGAGTAGTCATGACAGTGTGCCTCAACAATCTTGAATCCTGAAAGGATGCGATGACACTGATGTTCTATATGTTATGGATTTGCAATCCACTTGTTAGTACATTAGTGGGGCTCCTGAGTGGCGCAGTGGTCTAAGGCACTGCATCTCAGCGCTTGAGGCATCACTATAGATACCCTGGTTTGATTCCAGTCTGTATCACAACCGGCCGTGATTGGGAGTCCCATAGGGCGGTGCACAATTGGCCCAGCGTCGACCGGATTTGGCCGGGATAATATGTCATTGTAAATAAAAATTTGTTCTTAACTGACTTGCCTAGTTAAATAAAGGTACAACAATGTTTTATCATCCACCAGCTTGTTGCTCGGCACTGCAGCGCAGACAGAAGCCCTTGTGCTTAGTGTCGGATGAGGATTATTTGAATCTTTGAGACCTCCCACAAATTTAAATTCACGGTTTGATGGCTGGCACTGGCCAAGCTGACACATTTCAGAATGTGTCATCAAATATGCATATTTCAGCACTAAGAGATTTGTTCAGCTGATATTCTTATCATGGGAAAAGCACATATGATAATTTCAATCATTTTAATTAAAAACCACTCGGTCATACACAGTTCAGTTCTTCCATTGCAGACACTCAAAACAACTGTTAGTGTTTATTTCTAAATCCTACCACAATCACCAGATAGGGCTGTTTTTGGTTTTCCACGTTTGTTGTTTTTGTAGTGTTCATGTTTATCTGTTTTAATTAAACATGAATCAATATAACCACGCTGCGTTTTGGTCCTCCTCTACTTCACCACAGGAAAACCCTTACAATTACTCATGGTTGCTTGCAAAATTAGTTGGTGCTCAATGAATTCTAACCTGCTTTTTATTCAGTTTTTTTTTAACCATGTTCACATAAAAGGACAGAATGGTTTTGGGTACTGTAAACACTTACTCAAACTGTAAGATAAGCCCAGATTCCCCTCACAGATACATGTATATGCTTTAATTTTGTATGTGTGTGAAGACAGTCATTTGTAAACAAACATTGGAGGGTTTGATTGAAATAAAGCTACTGTCTGCTCGTTTGGAATAATTCTTACATGGAACGTTTCTTTAGGTCTTGGTCGTACATTTGTAAAGTGAGCCATATTATTGTGGTCTATATCAGATATCACAATACCTTCATATCAAACACATTGCCTTTGTCCCACTTTTGGAATCGATGCACCTGGAAATGCAGTTACAGCTCACTCCATCCCTTCAGGTTTGATGTTTCACCATAAATAGTGGAACATAAAATCCCTGTGATGTCTGCTAAAGGTGTGACAGTGAATAAGAAATAAAAGTAAAATTAATTAAAGAGCAGCAGTAAAATAACAATAGCGAGACTATACACAGGGGGGTACTAGTACAGAGTCAATGTGAGGGGGCACCGGTTAGTCGATGTAATTGAGGTAATATGTACATGTAGGTAGAGTTATTAAGGTGACTATTCATAGATGATAACGATAGTGAGTAGCAACGGTGTAAAAGAGGGGAGGCAAGTAGATTCACAATTAGTTCTGAGAGAATGTTTCCCTAAACACTGGTCTAAGATTCCACTGTAGCCCTAAACCTGACTATTTATACAAGTCTTTTACCAACCAGCCCTTTCAGGGGTTTGCACAGAGGGAATGAGAACATCCTCTTGCCCAAATGTTCACTGAGTTGGAAAAGAGGTGACTCGAGAGAGGGTTCGACTCTGTCTGATAAGAGTATCATTCTAGTACAGCACCCTCATGGTCAGGAACAAAGACTCTACACATCGAATGAAATGCTATCATAGTCTAAATTGAACAGCAGTATACTGAACTCGTGCCAGTTTAGTGACATACATAACAATGTTAGTTCCAAAATAAGTAAAAAGTTAGCTTTTTTTCTGTATGGTTTTGTCAAAAGAAGAAAGGAAGTTTGCACTTGGCTTGTCTAAAAGTGAAAGAGAGCATTGTTCTGGAACTTCGATTCCCATTGTCTGTTTGTTATTTGTATTCAAAATGGTGAGCCCTTCTTGACTCTAGGAGCTGGTAATTGCATACTGATCAGCAAATTGATATCTCTGTACAGTTGACAGCAGTTTGGATTGGGACCACTTTCTCTAATGAGTTAACAAAATAGTTTTCAACAGCATCTCTCTCAGCGCTCTCAGATAATCCAGTGTTTTTTAATCAGTGTTTTTACATTTTGTCTTGAATTGTATCAGATACGACCTCAGTTAAACTTGAGGTCATAAATGTAAGGGGGGATCGTTGGACAACAGTGATCCGTATTACAACTACAATTGAGAGGAGTATCACTGTGTAATAGATCTGGGGTAGCATACTGTGGGTTTGTGATCAGTAATCAATCACTGTCAGAGATGATCAGTTCACTTCACAGCTGTTAAAAGAATGAGAATGTAGTTCAAGATCGGGTTGGAACTGAAATTATTTTCCAATCAAAATCAACTTCTGGACCAGTTCAAACCCCCCAAAAAGTGCCTGTTTATATTATTCTTTCCGTTTCGGTTCCTTTTTAAACCCCTGAAATGTATATGTATTTTTTACATTTAGCACTAAATTAAATTTCCTCGCCAATCACCGCGAATAGAGCAGCTTGGTATGGAGCAAGTAAGAGCTATAGTTGTTTACATGTAAGTATAGGGTGCGAGATGCGACTGAAATGTTGCGGGTGGGGAGAGAGCGACAGAGGTTTGAGGAGGAAGCTTGCTTTGAATCGCTTGGCACCCTTGTTGTTATGACATGCATTATCTGAATTAGACCCACAGCATTATCCCTACGGAGGACTAGCTTCTCTGAGGGAACTTTGAACATCTTTGAATGTCAGAGTTGGTTTATTGTTGAACCAAAAAATGGATAGCTAGCTAGCTAACAAGCTTGTGTGTGCAGAGCGACACCAGAATTAAAATAAAAACAGGTCTTAATTTTTCTTAAATGAATAAATCCAGTGTGAAACGTGATAACTATAGTATCCTTAACAAGAGTTTAAAAAGTTAACCCATTCTTCTCTAATTAAAAATCTCTCTCCCTAATTTCTGAATCACGCTTGTAATGTCAGTAGTAGAATACGCTTTGGAAGTGGAGGGGCAGGTAGCCTACACGCGCACACACAGTGGCAAAGATTTTCAGCTGGCAGGAAGGCAGACACAGGAATACAAATGAGGGCTTTTGGGTTTTTGTGCGACTGGAAAAAATTCCCGCAACTTAAAATGTCATTATTAACCAGTTCCAATGCTTAAAAAAAAAAAAAAAAGTTCTGTTCCAGAACAGTATATATCACATTCATTCCCATTTTATTTTTTTTTTAACCTTTATTTAACTTGTCAAGGCAGTTAAGAACAAATACTTATTTTCAATGACAGCCTAGTATCAGTGGATTAACTGCATTGTTCAGAGGGCAGAATGACAGATCTTTACCTTGTCAGCTCAGGGATTTGATCTTGCAACCTTTCAGTTACTTGTCTAACACTCTAACCACTAGGCTACCTGCCGCCCCAGATAGCCTTCTGATTCTGTTCCTTCTTAAAATGTAGTTTTTTTCAGGTTTTCAGTTCTGTTCCCTGAACCGGTTCCAACCCCTGTTCTAGATGATTCCTTATAGCAACACATTTACAAAAATGACAACTATTTTGGGACTTTTTGTAATACTATGGTGTATAAAGACTGGACTGAATAACCCACAGAACAAAAATACACCGTTTTTACTTTTTTTCACCCTGATGCATATATTTGTCAGAGATGTGTCCCTGAACCTCTCTTAACCCGGGTCTCATTCTCGCCTAAACACTTTCATACTTTCAAGATTTTAAGCACTCTAGCCATTAATGATGTGTAATTACATTGAGAGTGGGAGGTGAAAAATGTTTCATCCATGCCACTTCTGTTGGCATGCTTGACAGCAATTTAGTTGTACAAGGCTGACCTCATGTCACTCCACTAAAACCCTCTGGACCTGTTCATGACCCTTAGTCAAAGCAGTCAGGAGTAAATGACTTTATGCGTTTTTTTTGCCAAAGAAACGTGGACGGAGCTTCACTCTAAATGCAAATTGGACTAGTAGGGTCTTTTTATGTGGCAGCACTGACCGTTTATGAGGGGAAAGTCATCTTCTGCTGAAACTGTAGTTTCTGTGGCAAATATATTCATGTACCTCTTCAATCAAATGTGGCACCGAGCCGTCCCTACTTGCTCTTAAGCTCTACATAGCACCCAAGGGATCTTTGTTAAAGAAATATGATGGAAAGTATTTGCACATGTCTGTAGACTGAGCTCTTTCATTAAGAGTAACTTCTGCTTCTGGTCAACTATTCAGTACAATTTTAGATCCTGAACATGAATACGTTTCAGGTTAGGTTGACTTTTTAAATGCAGAATTCGTTCAAATAATTGTTTACTAAGTTTATTTATTTATTTTGTCGTTGTCATGTCCTTTCACAGGCATGATACATGTATATAAAGGGGAATGAATGGGCCTAATACATTTTGATTAACAGTGCATGTGGCCCCTCAAAGAAGGTCATGGGTCTGTCTCTAAGCTGACAAAGTATGCCATACTTTGTAAAGAAAGGCTATTTGGAATATGAACTGTGAAATTAATGCTCTGTCTGCTGTTTCTATGAGGGATAATAGAAAGTGTCTGGAATTATTTCATATCTGACTAGATTCAAATCAGTTTGATACGCCAACGTTGTTTCATCTGGAGTGTCATCGGAAAAACATCAAAGGTACTGAAATATAGACATGTCTTGTTAGCTGTATTTTAACTGTCATACACCCACCGGGATCATTTACCTCTTCAAATAGGATGTCAACGTGGTTTTGAGATCCTTATTGCTATTTACAATAATAATAAAGTTGATTTTTAATTGCCCTCCAGACTACAAGGTGATTTGACAGATCATTGATGTTCTCTGAGGGACTACAGCTTTTATAGACCTTCAAAGGCGATATCTCAAACAAATTATTCCTCAAAGGGAGAGCTGTTGTCAAGGACGTTTCTGTGTCACCTTCCACTACCTTTGTGGAATGTGAAATTGGGAGAAGTGAGAGTGTGTCAAAAGTAATTAGACAGTTTATGGACAGGCTTAGAGCTACTGTGCATCTCTCATCTTGTTCTCCTGTTTAAAATAAATGAAAAAATATGATGTTGAACAATTTGGTTCAAATCACAGTAATAATGTATGACTGTGTGAACTTCACCACCTAATGCCACTTCCTGTTCTTTCTCTTTTCTTTCAGGTAAGTCACTGCTGCTAACAACCTTTAAGGAGAAAACGGTGAGGAATAGCTTTGCTGTTGTTTAGAGGCTGAGGCCTCTGTAAAGCTCTCAATGGCTTCCTATCCGTCAAAAGGTGAACGTTGGGAGTGAGTGCGTTACCGTTGGCCGTAACACCCTTGCTGAGACATACTTCCTGATTGAAATCCCAGGCTCCTCTCTGTAAAGAGCCACTATTTCCTGTGTGTATTGTCGGTGACTACAGTTGTACTTGTGTATCTGCCATCGACAGGGTTGGAGAGCAGATGTAATCACAGCATTATTCCCCCTCCACGATGTCACACATCAACAGAAAACACCTCAACTTGATTAGCATTATTCACTCCTCAATGGGCTTCTTCTCCTATGTCTGTGTAAGCCTACAGAGGCATGATGACCTAGTTGTTCATTGGTTGTATGGAGCTGTGCTTTTTTATTACCCTCTAGTAGAATTAAGTTAACTGCACTTCTGTTTTCATGATGGCCCTATAAGTCACAGGCTATGTTGCGATCTATAGTAGTTAGTTAATGTTTAATACAGAGGCCCTAGGGCTGAAACACAGAAGCCCCAATTGGACACTGTGCTTGTGTATGTATGAAGGCCCCATGGCAATATACCAGGTTGGATCTATGCTGATTGTGCTGGAGTTTGATGGGCTTATAGCACATTCAGTGTGCTTTGGGACTCCTGTGATGTGATGTGATGTGATGTGATGTGATGTGATGTGATGTGGTGTGTGTGTGTGTGTGTGTGTGTGTGTGTGTGTGTGTGTGTGTGTGTGTGTGTGTGTGTGTGTGTGTGTGTGTGTGTGTGTGTGTGATCGATCAATCGATCGATCGATTGATCGATCACTGGCCCGATAGCTCACCCTGTGAACAGTGAGCTGTAGTTGCTGTTGGGTTGTTCTCTCCCTGTGATGCATTGTGGGTGTAGCAGGGAAGCATTCTGGCTGAATAACGTAGATAAACAGTTAGAGACGGACTACCGCTAGTCTTATCTGTACCCTTGTGGATCGTGTTCATCTTGTGTTTTAAACGCTTTGTCAATTCTTCTTCTTTCTTTTGAACGTTTTGAGGTATGTTCCCACTCCATCTCCTCTCCTATTAAGGAAATGCAGAATACAGCCTTCACATTTAAATGAATCACTCTCAATGGTACTCAGAGGGTTAACCAACGGTCACTGAGGGCCTGTAGATTTGTCTGTATAAATAGAACATGGCGAACACACCATGCATTGGTCATCATTGGTCATGTAATGGGTTGAATATTGCAATGCTCCTCAAAAGGCTTCTGTCTGATTTCCTTGTATTTTTGGCACAAAACAATTCTGCCAAATATAATAGCTGAAAGAATTGCTAATGCCTGGGAAGGCAGTTCTGCTATCACTAACCCTCTAGCTAAGATGAGCAGGTCATGAGCTGAGCAAACTGTTCTTGTTGTTTCCTCTGAGAAGTGTAAGACCTATTACAACCTCCTTGCAAGAACCATCAATTATAAATGCGGGTTTAGTTGCTGAAATCCCATCTGATAAATAAATGGTACAGTCATACCAGAATTTTACTAAGACTACCCCCAACTATATCAAACAGATCAGAGTCTAAAATGTAGATGGATCTGTTTGATTTAACTGGAGGTAGGTAGTGTAAGGTCCATGTGTACATTTGGAAAGATGTGATGGTTCTGCAAGTGATGATTGAAACTAGTCATTCTGTATCCAGTGGAAATAATTACTCTCAATGGAAGCTCAGAGCAGCCCCTTGCTCAGCGCCACACAGTTGATTACGTTCAGCTGTGAGTGTCTCGGAGTTCCGTGCATCACCAAGCATTGAAAATGACTCCTCCAGCGACTGAGATCATTCCTGTCAGGGAATGATAAATATATGCTACACGACTCTACTGAGAAAAAGCTGAACTGTTTTCCTTTTCATAACATTCTGACACGTAATAATGTTTAGTCAATTGTTACACTGAAATGATGTGTCTTGAAGAATGATGATTATCTTCTGAAATAACACATTCCAATGAATACTGATCTTATGAGATCTGTTGAATGGATATGAATTGAATTTATCGAAGATGCAACATGTCCAGATATTTTCCAATGGATTTGTCTCAGACCAAAATGAAAGCAGGCCTATAGCCTAGATGGCTAGATCACCTTTGATAGCAGTTAGCCCTCTGGGAAGTGGTGGCTAACTGGCAGGTCTGGCTGATTCATGGGGGCTGTGTTCTGTATTCTGACTGTGACCAGCTATAGGAGGACCTCCTGTGTTGAATGAAAGACTCTTTTCACAACAGCGCTGCAGGGACAGAGGTGTTGTTGACCACCAGCTTCATTCAGCTGCACTTTGCAGATGTTCTGTCTGAAGCATTTACAGCTAAAAACCCAACTCAAGTGCACCTTGGGGTTTCAGTTACACTTTTGCATGCATGTGATATCATGGAAGTACAGACACTTAAGGCTCGTTTAGTATTTGATATGAGATGGTTAAATATGAATTCCTTTCACATGTAGCAATGGCTGACTTACAGTATTTGTATGTGTTTTAAGCGGTAGCCCATGATTGTGAGAATCAAACCCTATGATCAAGGACAGATTTTGGCCTTTTGAAGCATTTCTGTCTGCTGATATGATATACTTCATGCTCATACAGCTACAGTTATCATTCAGGAATCTAGTCAGGATATATGATCTTATATGAGGCACGGTCTTGGGCTCTCTGAGGACCTGTTTATCAGACAGGTCTGAGGGGATCTCATGGCTCTCTGGCTTATCATGACACCAATGGAGAAAGCGAGGGAGAGTCCTCACGAAGCCAGAACTGTCATGCCAAATAATGTCCCCCGGCCAAATAGTGTCCCCCTCTACATCCCAATGGGATTCGATAAACTATTAGCGTCCGTTTCTATATCAATGGTGTGATGACCTAATGATTAGAATTTTGGAGATCATTACAGACTAAATGACGTTCTTTTCATCATCGCTATGCAAACAAGGCTGATTTCAGCAAAAATATTCGCTGTTTACACAAGTTTTGTTTAGCTAATAAAATGAAAACATTAATTTGAACTACTTTTGGGTACCTTTTCAACATCACATGGCACCCATGTTGCTATGTTTCGGAAAATGCAAAGAAAATGTGTGTAATCTGCTTGACACATTAAAGTTACTTACCTTTCAGACCAGGAAGTCAGCTAATTTCCACTCCATTCATATGCAAATCCATTTGATTCATAAACTGGTGTCACGGACCTGACCTTAGATATACGTTTTATTTCTCTATTTGGTTAGGTCAGGGTGTGATGTGGGGTGGGCATTCTATTTTTTGTTTTCTAGGTTTCTTTATTTCTATGTTTTGGCCGGGTATGGTTCTCAATCAGGGACAGCTGTCTATCGTTGTCTCTGATTGGGAATCATACTTAGGTAGCCCTTTTTCCCTCCTTTCAGGGTGGGTAGTTATCTTTGTTAGTGGCACTTAGCCCTGTAAGCTTCACTATTGTTTTGCGTTTCTTGTTTTGTTGGCGACATTTTAAATACAAAGAGAAATGTACACTCACCACGCTGCACTTTGGTCCACTTCTTCCAACAACAAACGTGACAACTGGCTTGTCTGGCTGTGATGTTTATATTTTAATCTGCCCTTCCCTTATCTACACTGAAATAATATAATTTCAGTAGTCCTCTATTATGATGTTTTAAATTGTATTATCTCGCAGAGCTCATATATGTATCTATTGTAGTTCCTAAGATACAACAATGAATAATGTAGAACAAATACATACCATCAAAGGATACCTTACAACTTACAATAATGAACACCTTGTGAAACAGCTGTGAAATCCAACCTGGCAATATTTAAGATTTTAATACATAAACTTTGATAGTTTTTGGTACACTTGTGTCATTAATTTAGTTGTACACTCATATTGATATCATAGACTAAAATACTGAATTCTAGTGTGTGGAATTGTGCCTGTCACTTGTTCTCAACAGACAGCCAATCTCAGAAGGGGGACTTGAAGAGGGAGACTGCAAAGTCCAGGCACTGCTGCTCTCTTTGTTCTGAGTGTTTGCAGTTCATCTGTGTATCTCACATATTATGTGCTCAGTATGATAGAGCAAGAAACTTTCTTGGCAGATAATGACATGACAATAACAATAGCTGATGTCATGAGAAGTTGGAGGATGGTTGGTAATGGAGGGCATCAGGTGGATCCACGCCTGGGTGTTGGGCAGAACCCCTAGGTCCTGGAGAACAGGAGCAGACTTAAAAGGAAAGGAGACAGATGAAAACAAGCAAACACACAGGTTACACTTTACTGTGAGAAAATGTAATGGATTAGTGCAGTGTTATCATTTTTTTTTACAGCGGGCAATCATTTTATCTGGTCAAAAACCTCCACATCCTTCTCAGTCCATGCCTGAAGGTAGTACACAAAGGGGTTCTGATCTGGTTCGACAACTTCCACCACATCAGGTGGGGTTTTAGTGATCTGAAAGTACGTTATACAAAAATCGCAAAGTACAAACAACAACACTAAGACAATCACACATTTGAAAGACTACAGTATATGCAATAACTGTATATGCAATTGCATTGTTTACCTCAGTCAACAGCTGCGGCTCACGTCCGTACTCGACGTAGATGCTGCTTTGTGTGCAAAGAGAATTACCTTCAGGTTGTTCTCCCACCCTACCTGGTATTAAGGGACTTGCCCATGGCAGTCTTGAGGGTCTGGTTGGTCAATTTCCCAAACCTGGAGGAGGGGGTAGGATAGCGATATTTATTGACACTAAGATATTGAAATATGTCTGTTTATGTCCCATAGAAAAACTAATTGTAAAAAAAATAAATAAAACAAACCATTTGTGACAGAATATAACCTATAACATCTGTACCTTGTTCCAATGTTCATGACCTCGGTCACTCAAGATGACCTCAGGAGAACCGCGGTTGTTGAAGATACTCCACCATCGCCTTGGAGGTGGCTTCGCTAGTCTCGTCCTTGATGGGTATCATACAAAAACGAAAATCTATTTTTGGTTCCGAGCACCCTTTTTAATGGGTTACAGAAAGGAATTCAGAGTTAAGCACGTACTCTTCCTTTACTGACCATAATGGGTATTGCCTCCACCCACTTGGTAAAGTGATCGATCGCCGTCAGACACCAGCTGTTGACATTCCTGGATTTCGCGAAGGGTCCGATGAGGTCCACCACTAACATTTAAAGTTTTAGTGAGAAGATTACTTTATTCTTACCCATATCTGTGCCATACAGTCTGCAGATTTTCATATTTGTAAGGATACTGAGACACACACACACACATTCTATAATATTGAACTCTGCTGTGGTCAAGTAAAGAAACCATTAAAAACAACTTATCAGGGCAAAATTTGACTTGGGACACTTACCGATCATGTGCCATGGTGAAACAACTTTGATGGGTTTCAACTCCGGTGCCACAGTCTTCGCCCTCTCAAACTTCTGGCAGGCTAGACAGGATAATGACCAATTTGTCAAAAAGTGACAAATTGAACATGGTGTGCTCTCTGATATGACATTAATTTAAATCATAATAATTTCAGATATAATAGAATGTGATTGATAAACAAAAGGTTATTTCACTTGCCCAACTGTACACCTCCTTGACAATTCCCCGTCAGAAGAAGAGTAGGTTGATTTTGTCATTCATGCACTTTACTCCAAAATGTCCAGCATGCATCTCTGTCAGTACGGCCTCCTTCTCCTCCTTAGTAAAAATCACCATCCTGTGTGGCTGGCCATCCTTCCCCCTTAGGTAGATATGATTGCCTAACAAGTTGGAAGAGAAGAGGTGTTGAAATACTCAAGTCTTAATATATTTGCACTGCTGTCTTTCTCTCTGTTTCTCTCTCTCTTTCTGTCTTCCACTCTCTTCCCACCTCTCACTCCCTTTCTCACTACCCCCCTTCTGTGTCTATTTAGCATAGACACCTAGTTTAAACCTATCCATTTGATTGATCAGGATTAATTTATAGCTAGACACCTCAATATGACAGACATATAACTATATCAGTGGAGGCTGCCGAGGGGAGGACGGCTCATAATAATGGCTGGAATGGAGTCAATTGAATGGTATCAACCACATGGAAAGCACATGTTTGATACCATTCTATTTATTCCATTCCAAACATTATTATGAGCCATCCTCGCCTCAACAGCCTACACTGAACTATATGTTTAGCAAGCAACTACTATAGCTAACGTTAGATGGACAATGGTTGTTCATAGCTAAATCCATCCAGTTATCGAACTGAAGTGAACTGCTTAACGTTACCCTGAATTGTGAATTTCTCTGAATGAGCCTCTTGTCGAGATCAGGGGTGTCTTCATAGTACTTTGCCAGATTGGAAAGATAAAAGAAAGTCTCGTTTTGGGATGCCATTCAAATGCAAGCTACATACAAACAGGAAGCTGCAACAACAATTACAATAGCTTGCTTGCTAGCTCGCTAACATTTGATAAATACAACTATCTGGCTAGCTGGCTAGGCAGGGTGAGGTATATAAGTACAGTAGCTAGCAAAGTCAATCTATAAAAACAGCTTAAATTATTTATTTCTATTTAACAATATGTACAAATACATGGTAAAGAAAGTGTTCTCTTTCCAGTCTTTTCAGTCCTCTGAAGCAGCAGGGAGTCACCGTCAAATACACCATTTTGCGCGTACTGAGCAAGCGTTTATGCCGTGAAATACAACTAGAGGTGCCCACATCCTCCTACGAGGTCAAATAGAGCCAAGCAACCAGCATAGCAACGGATGCTTTGGTTCATTACGTAACCCACTCATCGAATCCCATTGTGATGTAGAGGGGGACACTATTTGGCCGGGGGACACTATTTGGCATGACAGAGAGCAGAGAGAGAAGAAGCAGTTCCGGGTCAGCCTGGCTCCAATGATGGACACCTTATCAGCTTCTCCTCAATAGCCACTACATCAGTTTAGACAGCCCTCTGAAAGTACACTTCCATTGTTGTCTTCAGATGTAAAGAAGAACCTCTACATGGGCTTTGTCATAACATATCCCATAATATTAGCCAGACAGATTCAGTGAGGGGAACACTAAACCCCTTTGGTAAGTGACTTCAATGGGCAGAGGAATTCTTGAGATGACAGACAGGAAATGACAGTCCCATTGTTTTCACTGTAAGAAAACCTATTATATTTTAATTGCAATTGACATGAGGATCAGATCAAAAAGCCTTGGAGATGGAATAATACAAACATGATTTTTTTTCTCCATTGATGAGAATAGATGTCCAAGACCCTATATAGGCAATCATTGCTCAATATTGCTGTGTGTGTGTGTGTGTGTGTGTGTGTGTGTGTGTGTGTGTGTGTGTGTGTGTGTGTGTGTGTGTGTGTGTGTGTGTGTGTGTGTGTGTGTGTGTGTGTGTGTGTGTGTGCGTGCGTGCAGGGACGTTAATCCTGCCATCAAAGGTAAATAAACTGCAGTGTTTGGGTAGAAATTAGAGCAGTGTTGAATCAGATCATCAGTTATAAAGTGTGAAAGTACACATTATCTCTTTGCCCAAAGACAGTCAAGGCTTAATCTCAGATCTGTTAAGCAGGTGTTTAAAATTAGGCTCTGCTTGTTATGTCTGCCACATACACCTTTGCATGCTGAGCTTCCCATGGGAAAAGTGGTTCAAAAATCTGTCAATCAAGAGTGTTTCTGAGGAAGAGATGCTCACAGCTTTTTAAATCTATGGAGATCTCAGGGGCATGAAACAGATATGCCTTGTGACACATCCAAATCTAAGGTACACTTGAAGTTGAACAGAGAGCAATAAGGGTAGAGGTTTAAAGAACAAAACTGATGAGATAAAAAGTCTAGTATGTCAGGAAAAGGTTACTGTCATGCAAGGTTACTGTTCTCTGGCCATCACCAGAAGCAGAATATAGCTGGTTACACTAGACCAGTGGTCACCAACCTTTTAAAGCCTAAGATCACATCCCAACCTATAATTTAGCCCAAACAACTACCTCTTTCCCTACTGTATTTAATGTATTTATTTATTTTGCTCCTTTGCACCCCATTATTTTTATTTCTACTTTGCACATTCTTCCATTGCAAATCTTTCATTCCAGTGTTTTACTTGCTATATTGTATTTACTTTGCCACCATGGCCTTTTTTTGCCTTTACCTCCCTTATCTCACCTCATTTGCTCACATCGTATATAGACTTGTTTATAATGTATTATTGACTGTATGTTTGTTTTACTCCATGTGTAACTCTTTGTCGTTGTATGTGTCGAACTGCTTTGCTTTATCTTGGCCAGGTCGCAATTGTAAATGAGAACTTGTTCTCAACTTGCCTACCTGGTTAAATAAAGGTGAAATAAATAAAATAAATAAAAGTCCAAATGTAAACCAAGATCCACCACTTGCAAAAAAATGACAAAAACAAGGCCACAATGTAGTTCCATTTTGACATTACTTTTTTTTTACCTGTCAGTCACAAGCAAACTATTCATTTAATTGCTTTCCCTTTTTGAACAACACACAACACAGACCATATCCTTTGTAAACAATATAGCCTACAACAGATTTCAAACTGGCAATACTCACTCACTCTGATGGCTGTGGATGAGATCCCCTCCCCACTCACACACATTCATGTGATGGCTGTGATTGCACACTATCTGCAAGTGCTCTGTAGTCTGGCTCATAGTTTGAGACAGCAAGTCTGACACTGTCTTGTGAGATGTCTATTAGTTAGAAAAGGCCTGTTCTTTGACTTGATTATTTTCATCTTTGAAAAGGCCATCTCACAGAGATATGTTGATCCAAAGTAGGCCTTCACCTTAAGTGCACAGGATAAACGGAGGGGACACTTTTCAGTTTTTACAAGACCCCAAATTACTCTTGGTCTTGCTTTCAACTCAATGCAATTTTGCAATTCAATTATCTCCATGTCAACTTCGATTGGTAAAGCACATACTTGCTAGAATCTGGCAGACACTTCTTCAATCTCAGTGGGGAGGAAAGGGTATGAGATAAATGCAACATCCTCCCCTATGTAATGTTTTGCAACATTTTGTCCATGTTTGGGAAGCGCACCAGCCTTCAGAGAAACTGTGTGGGCTGAGAGGCCTTAAAGGCATTGACAGTGCTGATCATGTGTGCCACGTCTTTGTCTTTTCCCTGAAGCTCATAGTTGAGCTCGTTCAGTTTTGCTGTTATGTCCGTGAGGAATCCTACATCTAGCAGCCATGCATCCGTTACCTCATGTTCCTCATTTCCTGACTCCAGAAATGATTTGATCTCGGGCAGCAAGTCAACAAATCGCTGCAGCACTTTCCCGCGACTCAACCTTCTTACACAAGCGTGAAGAATCAAGTCACCATATGAGGCATCAAGCTCATCTAATAAATATTTAAACAAGCAGTGCTGAAGTACTTTTGCCCGAATCAAATTAACAATCATAATAACAAGTTAATTACTTTACTATGTAGTGCTTGCTGATGAATCACACAGTGATAGTTCAAAAACTCTGGGAAATTGGGGATACCGATGGCACTGTACAACGAAGCCCTAATGCACCCCACGAATTGCCAGTCTGTCGATTTGCCAGTCTGTCGTGATCGCTACCAGCTTATGAATAGGAATGCTGTTATCATGCACATAAAGTTTAAACTCGTTGTAAATGTCCTCACCTCGTCATCCCTTTTAATGGTAAAAGATTGAGAAAAGCCTCCTTAGTAGTTGAATCCTTAAAAGCCATGTGAACAAACACCATCAGCTGTGCAGTGTCTGTCATATCCTGGGACTTGTCAAATTGCAGCGATAAGCACTCCCAAAGTGATAAATCCTTGAGCACTTGTTGATTCACGTCCTCCTATAACGACTCTACCTTTTTTTCACATTGGCTGGGCCAAGTGGCACACTTCGATAGCATTTTTAATGTCCTCTTTGTTTTTGAATTTTTTGAATAATTTCTTGGCAGCAATGTCCATTGCCTCCTTGTATAGCTCTCCATCGGTGAACGGTTTCTTATATTTAGCCAAGAGATGGCTGACACAGAAGGATGCCTCCAGCTTTACTTTTAGCGGTCAGTTTGGTAAAAAGAGACTGTTGTACTTTCAATACAGACTTGTCAACTGTCTTTGAACAAAGCTTGCTCTTTAGCGGGTAGGTTTCTTTGAACTTGGGGAGGATTGAGTTTTTGGTGCCGCTTCAAGTTACACCTTTCTGCGAGCGCTACAGCCTGGTGATGAATCAAGCAAATCATTTTTGTCCTTAACAACGGTGAACAGAAAATAGTGTTCCCATTCTACATGACAATTATACGTTTTTCACTTTTTCCATTGTGCCTCTGCCATCGTTTTGTTAGCTTGCGTATCGTTAGCTTGATAGCTCGTGAGCGTTACAACAAGTGCCTGAGCTAGTTAAGGCAGGAGTCAGGCATGTAATTTGTCAGACATTAAACCTAGAAACTGTATTTGATTGGCCAGATAAACCCTTCCCCCGCCCCTCAACCCCCATCACTACACACAGGGCTCACACATGGCGCATTTGAAATTAAATGGATAAATAGTAATAAGTAAATTAAAAGATTTAGCCATTTATGATTTTTTTTCAGATTTTGAAAACTCCTCACGATCGACTTGAAATGCTTCCAAGACCGACTTGTCGACCGCGATCGATGGGTTGGTGACTCCTGCACTAGACACACTCTGTGTTCTCCCAGAGTCAACATGTAGTGTCCTGTTTCACTGTTCTCATCCACCCAGACAGGAACATTAGTGTTCGGACAGAAAACTCCCCGAAACCCACCATGATTGCCTTTCTCCGACTGTAAATATGGCTGTTGCCAGCAACCCTGTTACGCTCCCTCACAGCACCAAACAATACCCTTACATTATTAACAGGTCTTAAGGCTCATGCTCAGCAGTAGAAATAAAATCTCATAGAGAAGTTTATCTATGATTATTATTAAAACCCTCCAAAGAGACACATGATGGAGTTTAGGATATCAATGTGGTCTTTTGCTCAAGGGTACAAGGAATATTGCAGATCCAGATCCATTTTGAGTTTGATGGTAGTTCCAAAGCCACTGTATTCTTCATAATAGTCACTGGTAATGGATATGGCAGTGGGCTGGTACTCAAAAGAGAAGAGCCTGTGATATAATGACTGCTGAAGCACAGGTGACATTCTTCTTGTGACCTGATTGGTACACTCCTACAATGCCCTCTAGAACCTGTAATACAGAACAGCCTCACAGTCAATCATATATTTCAGCCAAAATGGAGACAAGTCCAAAAAGTGGAGGTGATAGATTGTTTCCTGTAATGGATGCTAAGAAGTAATATCAGACCGGTGCAAAGATTTTGCTCAGACTATTTTGGGCGGTTTTGGGGCTCCAAGATAGAGAGACGTGTGGATTAAATGCTTTGTGCGTGTGTGTGTGCGACCTGCCTCACCATAAAATGACCTGTGTGTCTTTTTCAATAGGATGTGATTTGTGGGATGGCCGGAAGAGAGGTACCATTTCACTGACAGCTGAACAGAGAAACGGTGGTTTATTAAAGGACTGTCAGTCTGTCTCTTCTTTATAATACAATGTGCCCCCTTAAGAGTGAACAGACTTTGAACAGTTGGCATGTTGGCTTTGACACTGATGTAGTTCCACTTGCTGTTCAGAATCTCTATGATTAATTAACATGAGTTACAGTATGCCTTTATTAATGTAAAGCTTCTCTTTACTATGGGATCAATCATCTTGAAGGTTTATTTCATTTGTAATAATGAAAGCCTTATTAAAACCATAGAGGGACTTTTCGTAATACAAACTGAATCAGACATCTTTAGAGGGCTACAGTAGGTTATGAAATTACTGTAGAGCACAGTCCTTTAAGTCCTGGTGGTGGGAGTAAACTAAAGTAAGTTACCAAATGACTGTAGAGTGCACAGACCTTTAAGTACTGGTGGTGGGAGTAGACAACACTAAGTTACCAAATGACTGTAGAGTGCACAGTCCTTTAAGTCCTGGTGTTGGGAGTAGACTACAGTGACCTCATAGCAGTCGGCCATTTTAACTGTTGAATGTATAATATAGCAGAAACTATCTTGATTGTTGAACCAGATTAGTCATACAGAGTATGAGGTCAGCGCCACCAGACTGTGTTCTGTATACGTCAGCCCTGACGGTTGGAGAGCATTTATCCCCTGCTGTTAATAGGTAATAGGCATAACACACTGTACATTTCACAAGATTTCCTTTGATTAGTGCCTGGGCTCACCTTGCGATTAAAACAGGGAGGGCTTTGTTTAATCTGGGCGCCAAGCTCTTCGCTGCAACTCCCCCGAGTTTGGCATCTGCTCCCCGTGAGCTCTTTGATCACTCTGTCAGTGAGGGGGAGAAGACTGAGTGTGTCCTCCAGACAAACGAGGCACAACCGGGAGACATCCATTTTTCTCCCTGCTTTATTTATATCAACTAAGACCTGATTATGTCACCACTGTGTTTCTCTGACATATCAAATATGTAATATGGTTTCCCCCACAATAGATAATAATAATACTCGCTTAGACATTTAATGGCATATTCTTCATCAAATCTCATTCTACAACCCTCACTAAGAATGGGGTGGTAATGGAGGTAACACATATGTGGATTTTTTACGTTTTGATAAGGGCTCTTTAAATACCAGTCATAACCTGATTTGAGGAAACATAAACAGTAATTGGACCATGAGGGTGTAGTATTATGGGGTCATGGTCACTCTGGACTGTTTCGTTACATGTCAAACCCTCCTCACTCATGTCATGTGTAAAAACATGTGCTTTACATGCAGTGGGGAGAGTTGTTGTGTTAAAAGATACCAATCAATCTGTGATATTTTTGAAGGAGCTTATGTGGACTTGTATGATACAAACCCAGTATGAGGGTTTGCGCTCAGGTTACAATGAAAGGCGGCCGGTACGTGGGAGAGAAAATATCTCTAGAGTTCAAAAAGTACACTCAAAACCATGAAAAGGAATAACCCAAGAAGGCTGAGATGCAAAAATAATATAATACATTTAATCCATGCTTGAAAGAATACCTCAAGTGAAAGTGCAAGGTGCTATAAAAATATAATAGAAAAGGATTGGTGCATATGTTTCGGCCTTCTGACTTCATCAGTGCTGTACAAGCAAAGTAAGAAGACATGTACTTACGAAGACACCTGCTGTGAGTAACAGGTGCAACAGGTGCAGGCAGATGGTTGATTAGAGACTGGCGAATCTGGAGTCAATGCAGATTAACAAGGAATATATAGAAGAGTATCAAAAATGGACAATTCAAATGCCAAATACAATTGTAAAGAGACAACAGTCTGGGCTACATAACAATATCAGAAGCAATAGATATGAAATACTCAAGTAGGCTGACAAGGTCAGAGTGGGGGGAGGGGAGATAGAAAATAAAACATGTAATATCAAGCATTGTCTAATCTCTTCTGAGTCTGATATTTGATAGGAGTTATATCACTAAATTGTCATTTCAAGTGTGTGGTCTATAAAAATAAGTGTCTATAAAGTGTTTCAACTCAAAACATCACCAAGAATCTTGGCACTACCTTTCAATCTGGACAAGTTCTATATGTATCTTATAAAACTTCCCGAAATGAGAATTTCTCTCTTCCTGTCTGTGTTCCAGCAGAAATCCCATTAACTCTAGAAGATAATGACTTGTGAAGTCATGTGGAACCCTAGTTTTATGAAACTGTGCAATGTAACATGAAACAACCATTACTATGCAATGTCAAAGAAATCAAATAAAATCATAATTGTCTGTCTTACAAAAATAGGCCTCAAATTTACTAGACATAGTAACAGGAATCATTTAGCCTGCCTAGGATGCAGAACTGACTTTGAGACTTCAATAACACCTCACTGAGACACAAATGCTATCTAGGGCCCTGCCAGTGTCAGAGTAATCACCTCATTCCACTTGTGTTGTCTGGCAGACATTATTAACTTGTGTTCAAAGATGATCCCCTGTATCTCTTGCATTCTGGAAGTATCTACAGTGTCAGGGTACAGATAGCCTGTATATTTATTCATGAAATGCAAGCACTTGTGTTAAAAAGGAGGTTTGAAATACAATATAGATTGGTTTTGACGTATACAACATGATCAGGGTGCTAACGAGACCACCTGGCAAAAGAAAATGGATGCTGTTCGTTCTGAATTCCAGTAAGATCTTTGCATGTTTTCTGTATTGATTTAAATTACTATGGTAAATCCAGTGGTGGTAAAGTGAATCATCTCCATCCTGCCTTGGCCCAACCTCAATCCACCCATGTGTTGAGCATCCCCATCAGAGTGTGTGTTGAATGATGTGGTACATGATTCACTATTGTCTTGTAATTCCTTACACAGCATGTGTAGGGCTAGCCCATCAAGAGGCCAACTATGTGTGTGAAAGTCAGTTCAGTAGCTCCATCTGACAAAGAGATCAATCCTCAAGGGGGATTTTCTCCATTGCTTTACAATAGCAGTCTCCTCACTCCCCCCCAATAGCAGTCTTCTCGCTCCCCGCTGTTCAGTGTCCTATGAAGGTATGAAAGGAATTCTATAATATCTGTACATTATAGGAACACCCGTGATGACAAAGGTACAATGATTGATGTTTTGCTTGAGATTAACAATCAGTGGTAGACACATTGCAAGTGCACAGAGGTCAACTGGAGAAAGTCATATGCCTGTTCGTTGAAACTATACTTTCGGAAACAGACAAAGGGAACTAAGAGTTGCTGTTGATGCTATGTTCCAGTCTTACTTCTAGCACATTATAGCAACAAGAGGAGGGATTGGGAAATTAACTGCCAATAACACAATAAGCTGAACTCCACCTAGCAGAGACAACTTTGTATTAGCAACGGATAATGAACGTATATAGTATTCAATGTCGTGTCTTTACTATCATTAACTGAAGACTGATAGTTTTATCAAAGATTCTCTGCAATTAGTTATTACGTGATTAGACTGATTAATCAGGTAATCGTAATTACTAGGAAGTCGGGGCACCAAGGAAAAATATTCAGATTACAAAGTTATCATTTCCTAAAATAACTTTTCAGATATTTTATCTGATCAATTAGTCTTCGATTTAATTAATTATGTACTTTACCTCACGTTAGTTTCATTCCAAATGTCGTTGGTTATCTGCACGAACCCAGTCTTCACTATGAGTCATCCATACATAAATTGTCTTAAATCATTTATTTATTACTAACTAAGTAATTCACAGAAATGCATAAACAAACAAGGTAAATGTGGTTACATGAAATGATAGGAGAATGGGTCCTAGTGGGCTAAACCGGCATGGTGGCTTGTTAGACAAAAGGGGAAGTGGGGGGTCGACTAAAAAGTCACTACAGAGTGATAATTTTAACAATTGAAATGCATAACCTTTGCACATGAAAGCTCACTCATTCGGGAACAATTGCAATCAATATATATATTTACACTCAGTGTGTCGTCTTGATCGCTGGTGAAAAGTTATTTTATTTTGTAGAATTGTCCGTCTCTCTCCTTCTCTCTCTCGGCTGTGGTTAGATGGGATTGTTCAGAGTGACATTCATTATAGAATGGTTGTTTCGGCGGTTGTCATTCTTCGCATTCAATGATACCGAATTCCTAGCTGCAGACTAGTAATTAATATCAAAGACTTGTTCTTATTCTGTCGGTATCGATAGTCTAAGTGTTTAACCACGTGGTATGGTTAAAAGATTCAACAATGGTCTACAAGCTTTGTCCTCCTAATGGAGAAAAACATGGTCTGCAACCTTTAGCCATCTCGTAATTGCGATAAGTTCGGTCTTCTGATAATTTCTCAAAGTTGGGTTTTATTTAAAAGGGGCTGTCCCAGGAGGCCTGACCCTAACTGGGCTCAGGGGCGGTCCTCTGATTTAGTTCAAATCAAAAGGGAATTGTATTTTTCTTCATTAAACAATCCAAAATCATATTACACAATTATACAAACAGTATCATACTCACTCATTCATCTTAAACAACAATTCGATGTAAACCTCATATCTGAGGCTATTATATAAACAGCCTTATGGTAATGTGGCCACACCGTCTCCCATGAGCTTCCCCAAGTTGTGACAAACGGACCAGGTCGTAGCTGGATTCTTCACCGATCTTTTATACTTTCTCCGGAACATGAAATTTGTTCGTACCTCACGTTCTGTGAGGTGGAAGGATTTCCTTTGTTATCCATGAAAATCTACTCTCTCTATACTGTGTGTCCATGAGGAGATTCTCAAGAATTTATGACGTCTCTCTGACCACAGCAACCTAGTTGAAGGAGGAAAGGGGGAGGCAGGGAGAGGGGGATGGGCTTGCTATACCCAAAGAGGCCAACGTCATGACATCAAGTTAAGGGACATCACCCTGGGTGGGTTGGGTAGGGGATAAAAAGGGAAAACACCATCTTGAGAACTAAGTGTGTTACTTGCAAATTACTGTACGTGTATACTTCGGGTTGCAATACATGCTGCAATCCTTATTAAACAAACTAACCTCTGATCAAAGAAGTTTCCTGTGGTCTCTTGTGTGCATATAGGGTAAAAATCAGGCGCTGAAGTGTAGAGCTTTTCCATGATGAGAACAATGTGTCCTGGACAACTGCTCTCACAGCATGACACCCGTTACATGACACACATGTTACCGTACACCTGAGCTGCTACTATGACCACGTAATGTATGAGACAGGGTTAACATTTGACCGTTCAGAGCGTGTGAGAACTGTTTGATCCAGGGTGCTATGACTTGAACCTTGCTATTACTGTCTCTTCTGCTCCCGCTCCCCCTCCCCCTCTGGCACTTGAGGGTGCCAGGCTGCCCTGCATCACTCACTCCTATCATCTATTACGCACACCTGCCTTCCCTCATCACGCGCATCGGCGATATTGGACTCACCTGGACTCACTTATCATCTGTTTATTTCCTCCCCTATATTTGTCAGTTCCCTGGCTCTGCTCCTCACTGCTGCATTCATTGTTTTTTGTCTGTGTTATCTGTTTGCTGACGCTGTCACCATCTCGTTCCGTGTCTCTCCAGCGTCAACTCGTGACAATTACATCAGTCACTTAGATGTGCATAACTATATCAAGCACAGTGGGCTGGATTCAAATATGCTGGATTCAAATCTAACAAAACAATGTTTATGTATTTTCATTGTGTAATGCATCCTTGGTTGTCTTGCCAGCTCTCGAGGGAAAGGCTCACACCTCAAGATACCGTGTGGTTAAATAAAATGAATAAAAAAATGTTTTAATGAGAAAACCTCAATTATTTTTTACTGAAAAAGATTGATTGTTTGTCAAGTTCAGAATGTGTCAACTGTTATTCCATGTAATTTTGGAGTGTGTATTTTATTAGGATTGAAATTGCCATACTAAAATAAATGACATTGTGATGAGCATTACAATGATAATGATTTATAGCCCTGAATCACATTGAATATTTGAAAATGTGCAAGTTGATTTGAAGTGTTTGGTTGAGACCCAGGTTTTAGCATGTGATGTTTTCCAAACCCACTGCAAGTTGGAGGCTGTGTGTTCCATTGTCTGAAGAACATGAACTGGTTTGTTTTCCTCTCTGATTGACTTGGGTATGTCTGTTTTGTTGGAGAGGATTTTGATGTGTTTATCCCCTGATTTTATGCAGAAATGGCTCTGAAGTGCTTGTGCATACCCTTTAAACCTCAATTAGTACTCTCAGTCACGCTAAACCCAATCTGGAATAGTCTATTTGATGGACATACTCAAGTGGAAAGCCAGCACTCAGTGGAGCCATTCAACTGAGTTCTTCAAGAATGTACTCACTCCTGCTTATGTAGACTCAAAAATGTCCTATTTCACAGTCCAGACTGTTTGCCAGGATCTGAATATGCAAAATCCTCAAGGTTTAGTAAATAGATCTCTAACCTCTAACACACATTATTCTGTAGAGTTCATATGGCACCCATAGTCTCAAGTAACGAGGGGAGAAAAGCCAATCATTTTCAGTAATCACTTCCACTTTTCATAGACACAGAGCTTATTGAAGCATTTGCAGATTGTGTAATTCTCCTTGACGAGAAACTAACTCTGAGGGTTCCGGTGTGACTGGAGAATGTCATGGTAAAGGGACTCGCCTCACATTCCCCGGGGACAATGATACATCATCATCTTTGATTTGACCCATCCAATGGGAGTGGGGACAGTCAGGTAATAGGAAGGATTTGACACATCCAATGGGAGTGGGGACAGTCAGGTAATAGGAAGGATTTGACCCATCCAATGGGAGTGGGGACAGCCAGGTAATAGGAAGGATTTGACCCATCCAATGGGAGTGGGGACAGCCAGGTAATAGGAAGGATTTGACCCATCCAATGGGAGTGGGGACATTCAGGTAATAGGAAGGATTTGACCCATCCAATGGGAGTGGGGACAGTCAGGTAATAGGAAGGATTTGACCCATCCAATGGGAGTGGGGACAGCCAGGTAATAGGAAGGATTTGACCCATCTAATGGGAGTGGGGACAGTCAGGTAATAGGAAGGATTTGACCCATCCAATGGGAGTGGGGACAGTCAGGTAATAGGAAGGATTTGACCCATCCAATGGGAGTGGGGACAGCCAGGTAATAGGAAGGATTTGACCCATCCAATGGGAGTGGGGACAGCCAGGTAATAGGAAGGATTTGACCCATCCAATGGGAGTGGGGACTGCCAGGTAATAGGAAGGATTTGACCCATCCAATGGGAGTGGGGACAGTCAGGTAATAGGAAGGATTTCACCCATCCAATGGGAGTGGGGACAGCCAGGTAATAGGAAGGATTTGACCCATCCAATGGGAGTGGGGACAGCCAGGTAATAGGAAGGATTTGACCCATCCAATGGGAGTGGGGACAGTCAGGTAATAGGAAGGATTTGACCCATCCAATGGGAGTGGGGACAGTCAGGTAATAGGAAGGATTTGACCCATCCAATGGGAGTGGGGACAGTCAGGTAATAGGAAGGATTTGACCCATCCAATGGGAGTGGGAACAGTCAGGTAATAGGAAGGATTTGACCCATCCAATGGGAGTGGGGACAGCCAGGTAATAGGAAGGATTTGACCCATCCAATGGGAGTGGGGACAGCCAGGTAATAGGAAGGATTTGACCCATCCAATGGGAGTGAGGACAGCCAGGTAATAGGAAGGATTTGACCCATCCAATGGGAGTGAGGACAGCCAGGTAATAGGAAGGATTTGACCCATCCAATGTGAGTGGGGACAGTCAGGTAATAGGAAGGATTTGACCAGAAGCAATAATATTCCATTTGGAAAGCCACTTTTAAATATAGTACATGTACTGTATATTGAACAAAATCACAATCTGTAAAAGGTACTCACTTGGGTGGTTGGCTGAAAATAGACATTATTCTTACTGAGAGGAGATTAATTAAAAATGGGAACACTGTTGTGTGGAATAAATGTAATTGATTCATTTCAAGTTATTGAATTGAATTTTGTGGCATTTATCTGACAAATGATGATACGTTTCCGTCAACAGCACACTAATGCTCCATATGCTGGGTTAATTTTGCAAGTGAATATCCATTGTCACTCATAAATCGTATTTACCTATCATTATCAGTATCATTATAAACCACTATTTTCAAATATCCCCAGGTTCTAGTCAGTCTCCATTTCCCCTTTCCATCTGATATTTCCACAACAACAGCAACCACTATGTTTACTACCCAATGTGTCTGAAATCCTCGTTATGTCCACCATTCAAAAAACTGAAATTGCATAAATCTTGCAAGATCAAATATTTCTACACAAGGTCCCTGTGAAGATGTTAATTCCAGACATATTCAGTGATATAACAACGTACAGAGTTAGTATTCACTTCAAGGTACAAGGTGCTTCCCCAATGTTTGCCGTGTTTGGTGTTGATCCCTGTATGATATGAGGCCACCACTCTTACGTTTATTATTAAGGTTGGCACTTCTTATCTTGTACCACCACTAAGGCTTCAAAGAAAAGACCCAATACAACATTTATGAAGTAGAGGGAAACAGGATGGCTTCTCTGTGTCCAAAGAAAATAGGTTCTACTCACTTTTATAATGTTGGTTTGTTTGAATCTACCAGAGGAGAACACTACTTTAATATAATGTGTCCTCTTACATTTTCCAAAAGGTATCAAGCTGAGCACAATAGAATGGTAAAAAAATGTTTACCCAATGCTTAGGCCTAATAATTACCAAAAATGTTTACCCGATGCTTAGGCCTACTAATTACAAAACATGTTTACCTGATGCTTAGGCCTACTAATTACAAAAAATGTTTACCCAATGCTTAGGCCTACTACTTAGAAGAAATGTTTACCCAGTGCTTAGGCCTACTAATTAGAAGAAATGTTTACCCAATGCTTAGGCCTACTAATTACAATTTTTTTACCCAATGCTTAGGCCTACTAATTAGAAGAAATGTTTTACCCAATGCTTAGGCCTACTAATTACATTTTTTTAACCCAATGCTTAGGCCTACTAATTACATTTTTTGTTACCCAATGCTTAGGCCTACTAATTACAAAAATGTTTGCCCAATGCTTAGGCCTACTAATTACAAAAAATGTTTACCCAATGCTTAAGCCTACTAATTACAAAAAAAATGTTTACCCAATGCTTAGGCCTACTTATTGCAAAAACATTTTACCCAATGCTTAGGCCTACTAATTACAACAAATGTTTACCCAATGCTTAGGCCTACTAATTACAGAAAATGTTTACCCAATGCTTAGGCCTACTAATTACAAAAAATGTTACCCAATGCTTAGGCCTACTAATTACACATTTTTTTACCCACTGCTTAGGCCTATTTTTTTACCCAATGCTTAGGCCTACTAATTACAAAAAAAATACCCAATGCTTAGGTCTACTTATTACAAAAAATGTTACCCAATGCTTAGGCCTACTAATTACAAAAAATGTTTACCCAATGTGAAGGCCTACTAATTACAAAACATGTTTACCCAATGGTTAGGCCTACTAATTACAAAAAATGTTTACCCAATGCTTAGGCCTACCTATTACAAAA
This sequence comes from Oncorhynchus masou masou, assembly GCF_036934945.1. Lineage (NCBI taxonomy): Eukaryota > Metazoa > Chordata > Actinopteri > Salmoniformes > Salmonidae > Oncorhynchus > Oncorhynchus masou. The sequence continues at coordinate 53,871,356 of NC_088220.1, forward strand.
AATATTAGAAACCGATTGTAGGACTATGATTACAATGAATCTTGTCTTTTGATAATGTTTAATCTTAGTTATAATGTTCAGGAAACTGTAGCAATAGATGGCTCTCTAATTTCACATTGCACAGCATAGCATTCTGGTAAAAGACAGTGAGAAAACAGGTGTGGTTATCCTCCAAGTACAATAGCAATTGTTCCTCGTGCTCAATTTCTCTTAAAAATTACAAGAATTGTCATGCAAAGGTGCAAACCCTGAAAATTGAATTTAATCTGGTGTTTTGCGAAAAGGACTTTAACCCCTTGTTGATCCCGTTCAATGTTATTATTCTGTGAGTCACTGAACAGGTGTCAAGTTTCCACAGGTCAGTCCTCCATCCAGTGCAACAGGTACACACTGATTGTAGCACGCCATAAGGAAAAGTATACTTGAAACCCTATCAACCTTTTTCGTCAGGAGGGATCTTCAATAAAAAGAGGGAATAATATGAATTCTCATCTATGACAATCTTTGTGCTATTCTTTCAAGGATACACGCTCGGCCAGTGGTGTAAATAAGTAAAAATACATTAAAGTACTACTTAAGTAGTTTTTTTGGGTATCTGTACTTTACTATTTATGTTTTTCACAACTTTTACTTTTACTTCACTACATTCCTAAAGAAAATAATGTACTTTTTACTCCATGCATTTTTTCCAGAAAACCAAAAATACTTATTACATTTTGAATGTTTAGCAGGACAGGAAAATGGTCCAATTCACGCACTTATCAAGAAACACTTGGTCATCCCTACTGCCTCTGATCAGGCGGACTCATTAAACACACAAATGCCTCATTTGTAAATGAAGTTTGAGTGTGCCCCTGGGCTATCCATAAATGTTAAAAACAAGAAAATGGTGCCTTCTGCTTTGCTTAATATAAGGAATTTGAAACGATTTATGCTTTTACTTTTGATACTTAAGTATATTTTGACAATTACATTTACTTTTGATACTTAATAAGTATATTTAGAACCAAAGACTTTTATACTTTTGAGTCATTTTCTATTAAGGTGTCTTTACTTTTACTCAAGTATGACAATTGTGTACTTTTTCCACCACTGCTCCAGGCAAAATGTAATGCAAAACCTTTGTTGTATCAAATGCTTATGTTGTGAACTTTTTCCCCAATAGGATTGTATTTCACATGGAAACAGTTGGATTGAAACTTGGTTACAGAGTGCATCTCGAGTTTCACATTTTGTCATATGCACAAGTTTCCCAACAATATAGTCATCAATATGAGTAGTACAAATATTATACTGTATAGTAAAGTAGAACAAAACACATGAGACATAGAAATAAGAAGAACACAGGAAAGGAAGTAAGCTAAACACAGTACAGGGTCAGTTCCAGGTTCAGTGGCAATACCATATTTACAATGTGCAGGGATAATGGAGTGGTAGGGGTAGATATGTATAATGGAAAAGTGACTAGGTCTCAGGATATATGATCAACAGAGTAGTGGCAGCGTATATGATGATTTTATCTGAGTGTGTGTGTGTGTGTGTGTGTGTGTGTGTGTGTGTGTGTGTGTGTGTGTGTGTGTGTGTGTGTGTGTGTGTGTGTGTGTGTGTAAATTAGGTTTGTGTGTGTGCTGGAGTGTCAATGTGAGTGTGTGTGAGTGATTGTGCATAGTGTCAGTGCAAAGATTTTAATTAAATAAAAGGGTCAATGCAGATAGTCCATGTAGCCATTTTGTTAGCTATTCATACATCTGGTCTTGTATCACGCATAATTGGTAAGGCTTAAAAGCCAATGCAGACCTTTTTTTATATCAGTATCAAATCATTTCTGGGAAACAATTAAGTTACCTACTGTAATAGTTTTCTGTTTTCAGGACTGAGAAGGTGCGGGATTGAGACAGGTAATGGCGGACTGAACATAGTTATGCACCTCGAGATAAAAACGTAATATTCAATATCGGCAAGTTAGACTGAAATATAAGCACTACACAATCTGGTGGGTAATAACCTTCAATCTGGATAATAACATAAAACAAATCTTAAGGCTAGAGATATTTATCGACAAATATTATGAAAACAAGCAACACCCAAACCTGACGGAAAGTAAGACAGGAACCGATTTCAAAACGAAAACGTGACTCTACAGACACAGACGATTTAATATTTTCACCACCCGGAATGGTAAAGGTTGAAACCGATCGGTTAAAATCAATAAATGACAAACTGGGTATACTTGAATTAGTCAGTAAGGATATAAAAGAATTGAAGGCCTCGAGATGAGTGATGAAAAAGCTGCGACACTGGAGAAGGAAACAAACAAGCTAAAAGTGAGAGTCAATAAGATTGAAACCGAAGTGAATGAACTTAAAAAGGAGAACACCGTTCTGAGAGAAGCCTTACTTGAGAGAGAAGCTGGTACTTTACAGGTATCCAAGAGAAAGAAGGAGAAGTTCCTGAATCTGTAGTTCAAGAGTTCCTCCTTACAGCGCTGCAGATTCCACGCAAAGCTATCAACAAAATCCAACTCGAACGTGTACACCGCTTCAGACAGAGAGGTATGAACGCCCAATCGTTGCCAAATTTCCTTCATTTAAAGATAAAATAATGGTTAAAAGCCTCAGTAAAAAACTTGCTGGGACTAAAATGATCATGAATGACCAGTTCCAGAAGGAAATTGCAGAACGGTGTAAAGTTCTGTATCCAATTTTCAAGGAAAATAGATTAAAAAGGAAACGATTAGCTCTCGTTGTCGATAAACTATATATTGATAACCAGTTGTTCAGAGACACAAAGGCTACTCCATAAATTACAAAGTTCTTACTGACGAGGAAAATATTGAAACACAATTCTAGCCCAGTTACTGATTGCAATAATACAATAAAAAAATAGAGCTTTTCTATATATATTCAAATATAACTAATTGGAACACAAAAGCACTAATTCAACATGGTGAAGATAAAAACTCAGTAAACAGAAGGCACAGTATATGTGGATGGTGTGGTGTGTGTTTTTTTATGTTTGGGAAAGTGTGGCGTTGAGTGAGAAAGGAAATGTTTGCATATCCCAGAACCAATGTATTGCTGTGAGCAGGAGTGTGAGAGAGCTTTCAATGTTGCTCAGATGATGGATATACTTTTTATAATGAATTCTATGTCTTATTTATTTATTTATTTATTTATTTATTTATTGTCCTATCATAGTGGAACTGTTTTAAAATAAACTATACATTTGATTGATTTACTGTCCTATCATGGGGAACTACATTTTAAAAATAAATTATATATCACATTTTTAAATTTATGACCCTATATTGATGGAATGGTCCACAACCCTATACCTTAGACACTCACCTGAATGACCCAGATACTAAGGAGAAATCCCTAACTGTTTTATGGGACTGATGTAAGCAGTCTGTATGCAGCCAAAATGCGGTCAGGGACCAAGAGCAGCACTGCCCCCTCAAGATTCTGAGCCTGCTTGGCAGGGTTGGTCCTGCAAAGCCAAAGCCTCCTAAAGAGAGAGCACACTATACAAGGAGATTCTCAAAGCTGCTAATGAGAATCTTAACGACCTTGTACCGAGCCGGTGGGGATTCCGGTGGGGTGCCCCCTCCCAGGCAGTGGCAGTGCTGGCAACACTAGCTGCAGTAACCCATGGGGAGGGGGTCACACTTGGACGTTCAGAGAGGCGGTATATTATTGTGGCCCTGGTGGCACAAAATCAAAAGTCTGACTGCATAGAGATGCTTGGAAGTATGGTAAATACGGGGGACTGTGTTGTGGGTGTTTCAGGAAAAAAGGTGTACATTTGACCTCCATCATCTCAGAAGTAACAATGGTTAACAAAATCTTTCAATTTCTGCCCATTTAAAAAAGACATTTGCACAGTCTTGCAGGCCTTCTCATACAGCTGCAACTGTATATGCATTCGTAAATCAAGACCTTTCTTGAGCTGGGCTCTGGGATGGTGCAACTGTTGAGAATGTGAGCCTATGGTTGTGTGGGGGGAAAGGTTTGAGTGTGCGTATCCCACAACTGTTGCGAAGGAGTAAAAGATGTTAGGGACAATATAGGATGATACATAATAATTGCTTGCAATAATGTAATTTTGGTAATGGCGAGACTGGTGAGAGGTCAAATCCTTTGCATAAATTGCCTATATTACTACAAATATTAATAGCTGAGTATGGAAATTAGGAAACAGGCCCTCACCTCGATTTGTATTATTTAAAAAAATATATATATTTTTTTGATAATACAAATCGAGGTGAGGGCAATCAAAATGCATTTGGTGGTTGATCTACTTCTGTTCTGTAAATGGCACTGTGTGCTCTTTTCGAAGGATGGATCCCAGTCTTTTCAGGGCTATGGGATACGGGGGCCGGGGGTGGTCTGCCGGGCATTGGGATGACAACCCAACTCGGGATGAGGAGGGCTTTTAGCGGGTGGAATAGTGGGGACCAATTGGAGGTTTACTTAGTAGCAATGCAAATATCATGGTACAGCTATATAGACACTCAAATATCATGTTACTTTTGAATGGTATGTTTACAAACATATATTTTGATAAATAGAAATGAAAGTTGTGTCTCATTATGGTAAGTGGTGAAATAAGTATAGCCAGTTAAAACTATAATAGTTTAGCAGATAAAAAGAAAAGACGATCAGTATTTACCTGGCTAATAGAAAAGGAATATAATATCTATTGTCAGGAAACTCAATCAACAATTTCAGATGAAGAGAAACAGAACAGAAACATGAACAGTAATTTTGATCCAAAATGTATAAATTGTCCAAACAGATCATCAAGGTAGATGGATTATTTTAAATATATCATTGGACAATAAACATATATGGCTTATTAACCTATAAGGTCCAAATAATGATGATGCAAGCTTCTTTGAAAATATATATATGAATTTAGCAACTCTACAAGCAACACTCGACTCTATTATTATGGTGAGAGATTTTAATACGGTCTTAAATACCTCTATGGACCGGAAAGAAAATCACACTACAATCTATCACCCTCAGGCACTTAAAGAAAATCATGAATGTCATGGATATATTGGAATTAGTGGATATAAGGAGACTTGAATACCCTGACCTAATGAGATATACATGGCGGAGGCTTAATCAAGCTTGTCAAATCAAATCAAATGTATTTATATAGCCCTTCTTACATCAGCTGATATCTCAAAGTGCTGTGCAGAAACCCAGCCTAAAACCCCAAACAGCAAGCAATGCAGGTGTAGAAGCACGGTGGCTGGAAAAAACTCCCTAGAAAGGCCAAAACCTAGGAAGAAAACTAGAGAGGAACCAGGCTATGAGGGGTGGCCAGTGGAGATTATAACAGAACATGGCCAAGATGTTCAAATGTTGGTCAAATAATAATAACAGGCAGAACAGTTGAAACTGGAACAGCAGCACGGCCAGGTGGACTGGGGACAGCAAGGAGTCATCATGCCAGGTAGTCCTGAGGCATGGTCCTAGGGCTCAGGTCTTCCGAGAGAGAGAAAGAAAAAGAGAGAATTAGAGAGAACATACTTAAATTCACACAGGACACCGGATAAGACAGGAGAAGTACTCCAGATATAACAAACTGACCCTTGCCCCCTGACACAAACTACTGCAGCATAAATACTGGATGCTGAGACAGGAGGGGTCAGGAGACACAGTGGCCCCATCCGATGATACCCCCGGACAGGGCCAAACAGGAAGGATATAACCCCACCCACTTTGCCAAAGCACAACCCCCACACCACTAGAGGGATATCTTCAACCACCAACTTACCATCCTGAGACAAGACCGAGTAAAGCCCACAAAGATCTGCGCCATGGCACAACCCAAGGGGGGGGCGCCAACCCAGACAAGAAGATCACATCAGTGACTCAACCCACTGAAGTGACGCACCCCTCCTAGGGACGGCATGAAAGAGCACCAGTAAGCCAGTGACTCAGCCCCTGTAATAGGGTTAGAGGCAAAGAATTCCAGTCGTCTCGACTACTTTCTTATGCCATTCTCTCTGGCACCAAAAGTTTAAAAAGTGCTGATAGGGGACAGAATGCGGTCGGATCATCACATAATTGGCATATATATTACTCTTACAGAATTTCCACGTGGGCGGGGATATTGGAAATTGAATCAAAGCCTACGAGATGATACATTGTTTAGAACTAGGACAGAATAATTTATAACTGACTTTTTCAGACATAATATAGGTACAGCAGATCCCCTTATTGTATGGAACACTTTTAAATGTGCTTTTAGAGGCCATGCAATTCAGTATTCATCTATAAAACAAAAGCAATTTAGATCAAAAGAGTCCATATTAACAAAGGAAATTTAAGGACTAACAGTACAGTTAGATAGCAAAACAAACTGTACCATAGAGGCACAGAAGAAGTTAGAGGAAAAACAAAAATAAATGGATGAACTTATTCAAGAAAGATCCAGTGTAATATTTTGTTTTAAATAAAGCGAACTGGATGGAATATGGGGAGAAATACACCAAATTATTTTTCAAAACTCAATAAAGGTGGCAGGGTAGCCTAGTGGTTATAGCGTTGGACTCGTAACCGGAAGGTTGCAAGTTCAAATCCCTGAGCTGACAAGGTACAAATCTGCTGTTCTGCCCCTGAACAGGCAGTTAACCCACTGTTCCTAGGCCATCATTGAAAATAAGAATTTTTTCTTAACTGACTTGCCTAGTTAAATAAAGGTAAAATAAAAATAGAAATGCTATCCCCAAAAAATGTATTGATACTTGTTACAAATAATGGAGTCACGCAAGATTCACCAAATGATATCTTGAAAGAGGAAGTAAAGTACTTTAAGAATATATTTTCGTTTCAGTCTCTTCCGTCTCCACTAACTGAAATTAATTGTATGGATTTTTTCCTAATAATAATGTACAATTAACATCTGTACAGAAATACTCATGTGAAGGCCAAATTAAAGAGGAGGAACTCTGTTTATCATATATGCATAGTCACTTTAACTATACATTCATGTACATACTACCTCAATTGGCCCGACCAACCAGTGCTGCATTGTGTCCCACCCATCACCCGCCAACTCCTCTTTTACGCTACTGCTGCTCTCTGTTCATATGCATAGTCACTTTAACCATATATATGTGTACATACTACCTCAATCAGCCTGACTAACCAGTGTCTGTATGTAGCCTCGCTACTTTTATAGCCTCGCTACTGTATATAGCCTGTCTTTTTACTGTTGTTTTATTTCTTTACCTACCTATTGTTCACATAATACCTTTTTTGTACTATTGGTTAGAGCCTGTAAGTAAGCATTTCACTGTAAGATCTACACCTGTTGTATTCAGCACACGTGACAAATAAACTGTGATTTGATTTGATGCAATTAAAGCCTTTAAGGCTAGGAAAACATCAGGGCTGGATGGCATACCAGTGGAAGTATTCAAAACTTTTTTTGATATACACAGAGTACAATTATTAGCATGCTTTAACCACTCCTATATAAATGGTAGATTATCAGACAAGCAACAAGAAGGTCTGATATCATTATTATTGAAACAGGACCCAAGTGGTATATATAAATCCAGTCCATTTAAAAAATTGGATACCTCTTACACTTCAGTGATGTGATGCAAAAATCCTAGCAAAATGCTTGTCGCATAGAATTAAAAAAGTATTGTCAGATATTATTCATCCTAATCAGACAGGTTTTTTCCATGGCGGATACATTGGAGATAATAAGACAAGTATTGGAAACAATAGAATACTATGAAATATCGGGGACACCAGGCCTGGTTTTCATAGCTGATTTTGAAAAGGCTTTTGATAAAGTATGACTGGTTTATATATAAATGCCTAGAATATTTAAATTTTGGGTAACCCTAGGTGTAAAATGGCAAATAATAGCTACATCTCAGAAAGTTTTAAACTATCTAGAGGAGTAAAACAAGGTTGTCCACTATCGGCATATCTATTTATTATTGCCATTGCCAAATGTTAGCTGTTAAAATTAGATCAAACAATAATATTAAGGGATTAGAAATCTGTGATTTAAAAACTAAGGTGTCATTGTACGCTGATGATTCATGTTTTCTTTTAAAACTACAATTAGAATCTCTCACACAGCTTCATAGAGGACTTTTGCTATCCTCTGGATTAAAACCAAATAAGTGTACTACTATATTATGATAAGTGTACTACTATATTATGTATTGGATCACAAAAAAAAAATGTAAATTTTACATTACTGCGTAGTTTACCAATTAAATGGTCTGATGGAAATGTGGACATACACAGTATACAAATCCCAAAAGAAAGAAATGATCTCACTCCAATACATTTTTATAGAAAGTTAGCAAAATATATAAGATCTTGCTACCATGGAAAGGAAAATACCTGTCTATTTGTGGAAAAATCACACTGATTAACTCTTTAGTCATATCACAGTTTACCTATTTGGTTATAGATTTGCCTACACCTTGTGACCTGCTTTTTAAATTATATGAACAAAAAAAATATTCAATTTTATTTGGATTGGGAAGCCAGACAAAATTAATAGGGCCTATTTATATAACAAATATAAATTCGGAGGGCATAGATAATTAAATATTAAAGCATAGACCTATCAATAAAGGCATCAGTCATACAAAAGTTATACTTAAATCCAAACTGTTTTCTTTGGAAATTGGTACGAATGTCTCATCCTATGTTCAAGAATGGCCTTCTTCCCTTTATTCAGATTACTTTCGGCTGAAAGAATCTCCAAAATATTGTTATTTTTTTAACAAGCCTTAGGAAGTTAGTTGCAATTTCAGTTAAATCCACCTGAAAAGACAGAACATATAATACAACAAATATTGTGGTTAAACTCATACTAATTGATTAAAAAAAAAGAAGAAATGTTTAAAAAAAGCTATAATCTTTGTGAATTATATCATAAATAGGACTGGTTGATGCAGCTGGCACATGCAGCTAACAAAGACATATGGAAATGTCTGCTCTACCCAAAATTACATCCAACTAATTGCAGCATTGTCGGCCCTGTATTAAAGAACATAAATGGTTAAAGAAAAGTGTGAACATATACCAATTTCATTTAAGGACCAAAAAACTGACAGCTGTGCCATATAAATTGCAAAATAGTTGGAAAGAGATTTGCGATGTACCCATTCCATGGCACATGGTTTATGAATTGATACGCAAAACAAAGCCAGATTCAAAACTTCAAATTTTTCTACTATACAAAATTCTTTCAACCAATAGAATATTATTTTTATGGGGGATACAATCTTCCCAGCCTGCAGATGTTGCTGTGAGGAGGCAGAGTCATTAGATCATTTATTTTGGTATTGTCCATATGTAGCTCGTTTTTGGTCACAGGTCCAGGAATGGCTGAGGAGTTGTAACATTTGCCTAGAACTAACCCTGCAGATAGCAATGCTGGGTGATTTGAAAAGCCATAGTCAATCAATCAATAATATAATAATTATTTTAGCAAAAATGTTCATTTTTAATTTACAATCTGTAGAAGCTATGAGAATAGAAAGGTTCAGTACTTTTGTCAAGCAGCACAGTTGAAAAATATATGTCAAATAGAAATTCAAAATGGATGGTGTTGAGAGATGGGAGGGGTTGAATGGATAAAATCCATGTACACAAACAAGTGCGCGGTTAAAATTGGCAAAAAACACACAAATTTCTTCACACAAGGTCGTGGGGTTAGACAGGGATGCAGCTTAAGCCCCACCCTCTTCAACATATATATCAACAAATTTGCGCGGGCACTAGAAAAGTCTGCAGCACCCGGCCTCACCCTACTAGAATCCGAAGTCAAATGTCTGCTGTTTGCTGATGATCTGGTGCTTCTGTCACCAACCAAGGAGGGCCTACAGCAGCACCTAGATCTTATACACAGATTCTGTCAGACCTGGGCCCTAACAGTAAATCTCAGTAAGACCAAAATAATGGTGTTCCAAAAAAGGTCCAGTCACCAGGACCACAAATACAAATTCCATCTAGACACTGTTGCCCTAGAGCACACAAAAAAACTATACATATCTTGGCCTAAACATCAGCGCCACAGGTAACTTCCACAAAGCTGTTATGCACTTGAGTGAGGACCCAAAAGCGGTTTAACAAAAACAGAGTCCTTTAATGTAAACACAGGGAAGACATAGATCCTCTTCAGATGTAGATAATGGAAAAATAGACAACCCGCAGAGAGGGCGACAAATGAAACAAAAAGTCTTTCTGATAATTACAAAAGAGCCCCCTTCTTCGCAGCAGAGGAGAATAGTTGGGTTAGCGGCGACAGGCTGCAGGTCTCTCTGGGTAGGCGTGGGTCGTAGAGGAACAGTGGTACCTGATCTCACGTAGCATCAGATGAACTGGACACAGTACAAACGATAAGACAGTTAGCTGAGTACAGGATGCACTTGCCAGGCAGGATTCCGACAGGACGGGACAAGGATGAAGCAAACGAGACGATAGTTTGTTTCTGGCATGAGAATCTCAAACGAGAATCTGACACAGAAAGAAGCAGGAACAGAGAGAGAAATAGAGACCTAATCAGAGGGGAAAAGGGAACAGGTGGGAAAAGGGTGAACGAGGTAGTTAGAGGAGATGAGGAACAGCTGGAGGAGGAGAGAAAGAGAAGGTAACCTAATACGACCAGCAGAGGGAGACAGAGTGAAGAGAAAGAACAGGAACAAGACATAATATGACAAGACATGACAAAAGCTGTGAACGATCTGAGAGACAAGGCAAGAAGGGCATTCTATGCCATCAAAAGGAACAAATTTCAACATACCAATTTGGATTTAGCTAAAAATACTTGAATCAGTCATAGAGCCCATTGCCCTTTATGGTTGTGAGGTCTGGGGTCCGCTCACCAACCAAGACTTCACAAAATGGGACAAACACCAAATTGAGACTCTGCATGCAGAATTCTGCAAAAATATCCTCCATGAACAACGTAGAACACCAAATAATGCATGCAGAGCAGAATTAGGCCGATACACACTAATGATCAAAATCCAGAAAAGAGCCGTTAAATTCTATAACCACCTAAAAGGAAGCGATTCCCAAACCTTCCACAACAAAGCCATCACCTACAGAGAGATAAACCTGGAGAAGAGTCCCTTAAGCAAGCTGGTCCTGGGGCTCTGTTCACAAACACAAACACACCCTACAGAGCCCAGAGAATTAACAAAAAAAACAGAGCAAACTAGAATGCTATTTGACCCTACACAGAGAGTACACAGTGGTAGAATACCTGACCACTGTGACTGACCCAAAATTAAGGAAAGCTTTGACTATGTACAGACTCAGTGAGCATAGCCTTGCTATTGAGAAAGGACACCGTAGGCAGACATGGCTCTCAAGAGAAGACAGGCTATGTGCTCACTGCCCACAAAATGAGGTGGAAACTGAGCTGCACTTCCTAACCCCCTGCCCAATGTATGACCATATTAGAGAGACATATTTCCCTCAGATTACACAGATCCACAAATGAATTTGAAAACAAATCCAATTTTGAAAAACTCCATCACAGCAGCAAGATTTGTGCCATCACAGCAGCAAGATTTGTGACCTGTTGCCACGAGAAAAGGGCAACCAGTGAAGAACACACACCATTGTAAATACAACCCATATCTCTGCTTATTTATTTTATCTTGTGTCCTTTACCATTTGTACATTGAACACTATATATATATATATATATATATATATATATATATATATATATATATGACATTTGTAATGTCTTTATTGTTTTGAAACTTCTGTACGTGTGATGTTTACTGTTAATTTTTATTGTTTATTTCACTTTATATATTCACTTTATATATTATCTACCTCACTTGCTTTGGCAATGTTAACACATGTTTCCCATGCCAATAAAGCCCTAGAATTGAATTGAATGGAGCTGAAGGATGGGACTAATAACAAGATAACCAATGTAAAACATACGGGGTCCTTAAAATGTATATAGGTTCAGAAATGTTGTGAAATAACACAGTTACAAATAGAAATCAAACTGGATGGACATCAGAAATAGAGGAAGGACTAAAAACAAACAAAATATAACTTTTGTAAAATAGATTGTGTCTGTAAAATGTGTAAACTGAAGGTAGAAGCCTAAGTGTTATTGTTTATTAGTTTACTCCAATTGGGGGAAGGGTGGAAGGGTTTGTGGAGAATAATTAAGGTATATTCTAAAAAAATAAGTATGTATATCTATATTGGTATGTGTATGTATATGGATCTATATACTGCATTTACCCCACAAAATATATGGGGGATTGGAAATGATGCAGACAATTACTTTGGTGGAAGCAACAATCTTTCCTCAATGCTAAGCTGATCCATCCCTTAAGAAAAAAATAAAATAAAATAGGTTTACATTAAAATGGTCAAAAAATATATAAATAATAATAAGCTTTTTAGAAATAAACACATTTTCAAGCAAGCATTTTGCTAGTGCTGTCTGGGAGCGGTCTGAGTGGCGTGGGAAGGGACCAGAGCGGAGGAGCCTTGTGGGAGGGATATGTAACCTGAAAACTAGCTTTTATTCGCAATTGGGTTTGGAACTCTCCTTGTTATTGGTCAACAGTATACTAACTTTTTTAAACTGGGTGATTCGAGTCCTGAATGCTGATTGGCTGTAAGCCATTTTATAAAATACCGTATACCAAGGGAATGACAAAACATTTCCTTTTGCTGCTCTAATTACGTTGCTGGCCAGTTTATAATAGCAATGAGGCAACTGTCAGGAAAATGCACTGATCATATTTTTTCACACTTTTACACTGTTAGTTTCATCAGCTGTTGTACAAAGAATGTTCACTGCACTGGCATTTAATGTATTCAAGTTAATGGACGAATGAATCAGAGTACTGGCTACTGGTTACCCTGTTTGTAATTTACACTGCACTCAGTTCTAATCCTTTAGTAGAGCCAGTGTGCATGCACAGGGTGTCCAGAGTATGACTAAAATTACATATTTACATTTAAGTCATTTAGCAGACGCTCTTATCCAGAGCGACTTACAAATTGGTGAATTCACCTTCTGACATCCAGTGGAACAGCCACTTTACAATAGTGCATCTAAATCCTTTAAGGGGGGGTGAGAAGGATTACTTATCCTATCCTAGGTATTCCTTGAAGAGGTGGGGTTTCAGGTGTCTCCGGAAGGTGGTGATTGACTCCGCTGTCCTGGCGTCGTGAGGGAGTTTGTTCCACCATTGGGGGGCCAGAGCAGCGAACAGTTTTGACTGGGCTGAGCGGGAACTGTACTTCCTCAGTGGTAGGGAGGCGAGCAGGCCAGAGGTGGATGAACGCAGTGCCCTTGTTTGGGTGTAGGGCCTGATCAGAGCCTGGAGGTACTGCGGTGCCGTTCCACTCACAGCTCCGTAGGCAAGCACCATGGTCTTGTAGTGGATGCGAGCTTCAACTGGAAGCCAGTGGAGAGAGCGGAGGAGCGGGGTGATGTGAGAGAACTTGGGAAGGTTGAACACCAGACGGGCTGCGGCGTTCTGGATGAGTTGTAGAGGTTTAATGGCACAGGACCCTCCTAAGCTGAGTACTGAATGTGTTTGGCCATGACAGCTAAAATAAGATTAGCTCCAGACATCAAAGCAGCAAAGCTGATCTTTCCTTGCAGTTTGCAGGAGAAAACTACTGTTAAGAAAGTCTGCAAGCTCACCCCTGTGAAGCAATCTCTCAGAAAGCTTACATTGAAACACAACTTTGAAGTGTTTTGACATTCTTCTAACAGCCCTGTTTAGAATTCAAGGAGACTAATACTAATGTGTTGGTCAAAAAGGTATTTGGAAAATAGGTAAATTAAATGATGTGTGTATTCTTGTGTTTTTGTTGGGATTATTCAATACATGGTAATTCTATTGAGTTCAGCATGATTAAGGTCATGAAGAATTCTGTTTTAGTGTTAATTTTAAGACCGGTTTAGGATATCAATATAACCTTCCTGGTGAGCAGTCTAACTGTACAAGATTATACCAAGATCTCAGGGATTCATAGGAAATATCAAGGTCTCCTGAAACAAGCTCTGAGTAATTGAATGACTTGTTTTGTATTTTCTGTTGGTGTATGTTTGTGTCTCGATGGATGTTTTCGTGGGATGTTTACCTCGACATACATAGCTGTGTAGCTAGGCAGATTTGTTGGCAGTAACTTCGTACCTTGGGTGTAGTAATGTTCCCACGCCTGTCTGATCCATTATACTGTTCCACGTCTCCACCACTGATAAACACTGGAGTGGAGCAGATGGAGCCAGATGACCGTTTATAATGGAGGAAATTAACATTAAATCACCTGATAATGAGAAATTATATAGCCTTGACTTTTTACACCAAACATTCCCTTTTGTGTTAATTACACTTAGTTATGCTGATTCAGGACATTGGGAATGTTCTCGTCAATTAATTAAGGACCGAAACTACCGCCTACAGATATGTATGTATACAGAGAAGAGAGAGACATTGTTAATGCATATTTTACTCAGTGAAATAAATGTTTTTTGGAACATGTGCATGTGGGCATCATTTTAAACAGTGTATAACCACTGGCATTATGTTTTACTCTCCAGAATAGAAACGATGTTGTTCATGTAATTTTGCAGTCCCTCTTTATATTGAGGGAAGCGTACACCATGTATTTACATGGTTACTTTATAGGCATGTACATTGTCATTACAGTGAAGGTATTGTTATATAGTCCTTACAACTGTAGTACTCCTCACCCTAATATGATTGTCCACATTAGAAAATGATCTCCATTGTGACTTTTTTAGTTTATTTTTTAAATATGAGCAATACGTACAAGATGTTCATTATGTTGACATTTACAACATTTACTATAACAGCATGGTCCACTTAACCACCACAGACCTACAACAACCAGACTACTACCTACCACCAAATTGGGATTGATTTGTTGTCAGTGAAACTTCCCAGAATCCTTTGCAGTTTACTCACATTGTGATATTTTGGAGGCATATCTGAAATAGACCTGTGATGTAAGTGAGGCATCTCACTTGTCCCTTAACTTTGTGACACTTCAAACTCACTTTTATTGTATCCAGCCAGAGGAGAAATCTCTCTCCTCCAGGATTCAGTCATTGGCTAGCCTAAAGATTCAGACCTTACGGTCTTGCTGTAATTGCCACTTCCCTGTAAGGTCTGAATGACAGACTGCCGTGATCAGGACACCACAGAGCCAGTGCAAGATATGGCTCAGAAAAAGTCCCTCAATCCAGCGATGGGAGAGGGCGCTGTACTCCTAATTATCCCATTATTCAAAATGATCGGTTGCGTAATGCCATTGTTATGAAAATTCTCAAGCTGCCCTCTACCAGCGGCGCTATAGTGATGCCTAAAAGTCATGATAAGTCCAGTCATTCTAGACGGAGTCGAACGAGTGTTAGTCTGAATTATACTATAGTGTCCTGGAAATATGATGACATTGCTGTAGTAGGAAACAACTTTGCCATCATTAACATGTCATCAAATTCCTTCTTTAGACAAATGGCAATGTTGTCATTAGCTAGCAAAGTTCATAAAAAGTAGCTGGCAACGATAACATGAGCTGGCTAAAACCTGGTGGTCTCTCAATCTTAGCTAGCTAGCTAATGATATACTGCATCTAGTCAATCTGGCAACATCATAGTGATGACAAAAGGTTTTCTTACTAATTATTTGCCTCCTTTTGAAATGTCATTGTATTTCCAAGCCACTATAATTGCCCTTTTTATTTTACGTCTTCATCAGCGCTCAATGACAATGCATCAGTCCAGAGCCAACTTTCAAAATAATATTTTGATGAAATGTGCAAACCATGAATAGCATTAGTTAGCCTAGAATGCTGACGAAAATGGCAGTTGAGCAGTCCATCCACAGACAGACTGGCCTATATTTCACATTTCAACAATGACAATGCTCTACCTGTCCTTTACCTAGCCCCATTGCAACCCTTTAGCCATCAAGTTCTAGTTTGTTCTTGGTCCTGTGATGATGTTTTGAGTCCTGACTTGACATCTACACTCGACTCATACAGCAGTTTCTTGCTAATCCTCCATTGGTATTGATTTATGCAAATGTATTAGATAAGCACACAGATATCAAATGAAGATTCAACTTCATAACTCTTAAACACCTCACGCTTTTGTCAACAGCCTATATGATGTGATCCTCCAACAGTTGTGATGCTTCTTAAAACGTGGGCTTGCACGGAGTTATCATTACCATTAAAGGAGTTTAATACACCACCTCATCTCACATTTGCTGCTTCGGCTTCCTGTTGCACTCTGAATCGATCTCATGGTCCATCCCCTTATTGATAACGTTTTGACCTGGTCAAGCTGCACCCCCTTATCAGATCTTTCCGAGACTTGAACAAGACCTCTCTGCTCCCCAGAGGCCCTGATCTTAGATATTTTTAGTGTCCAACAGGCTCAGTGGCCGATGTCCTAACCTTTTCTTTTGCTACATAATGTCACGTTCTGACCTTTATTTCCTTTGTTTTGTCATTATTTAGTATGATCAGGGCGTGATTTGGGGTGGGCAGTCTATGTTTGTTTTTCTATGATTTGGGTATTTCTATGTTTGGGCCTAGTATGGTTCTCAATCAGAGGCAGGTGTCATTAGTTGTCTCTGATTGAGAATCATACTTAGATTGCCTGGGTTTCACTGTGTGTTTGTGGGTCTCTGTGTTTGCATCAGATTGGGCTGTTTTTGGGTTTCCATGTTTATTGTTTTTGTAGTGTTCGTGTTTATCTTTTTTTATTAAACATGAATCAATATAACCGCACTGCGTTTTGGTCCGCCTCTCCTTCACCACAAGAAAACCGTTACACATAATCAGTAAAAATGGCTGTAAAAATGGCCTCTAGGTCACCAGGCTGCTTGTTTGGGCGCATACCTGTCACCAGCGTTACGCACAGAATGACACTCACCTGGACTCCATCACCTCCTTGATTACCTGGCCTTTATATGTCACTCGCTTTGGTTTCTTCTCCAGTCATCACTGTTGCTATTTCATGTCGGTGCGCTGTTTGTGTGTCTTGTTTTGTTCATTTATGTATTAAATGTATTCACTCCCTGAACTTGCTTCCCAACTCTCAGCCTACATCATTACAATTGCTATCATTGTAAACTACAGTTGATGTTCAAGGTGGGCTTGAAACAGTGTGTGTTTCCTAGCCATCTGTTTAATATTTCCAACAGCAATGCATTATAACCTGAGACAAGTTTATCAACAGATATATAGAAACCCATCACTCATAAATCACAGCAGAACAGGCTTCCGCCCATTTTCCCTTTTGTTCACCACAATTACATATCAAGACGTTTCAAAATTACTCGCAGTATTTACCATTTTGCCACATCAATTTTGGTTCAAGAGGCGTTTGGCCTTGGTATTCTATTATATTGACTTCCACTGCATTGGATTTAACTGTGAATTGACTTTGCAGTCAATCACAGTGCCAGGGTTGCATTAAACAGGTTCATATGGGGGGGAAACTGTTAACTAGAGGAAAGACACATCTAATCAGAGCTGTGGCTGCCAGGGACAGACGACTACAGTGTCCAGTCACAGGGACCAGACAGATCAGAGCAGTAACTATCAACACCAACAATAGCTGGAGAATTGTAATCAGCACTTCCCACTCTTTATGGCAGCGGTTTATCCGAGGTGACAGGTGTTATGCTGTCCACGTGGAAGTCGTTATTGAGGCTGTCGCCATGCTTACTGCACTCCAGAGGGCACTCAAAGTGAAGTCACAGCTAGAACCACAGTTCATAAGCCTCATCTGTGGCATTAGAGTCTGTGTGTGCGTGTGCATGAAGGGCTCTGGTTGGTTGGCTGGCTGGCTGGTACTGGAAGGAATACAATCACACTGACACCATGCATGCCTCTTCCACAGTGGCTATCACAGGTATCAATATACTCCCCAAAACCTCTCACCTTCCAACCTCGTTTTTCAAAAAGAGTAGCTATAAAATATATAATAATATTATCAAGTGAGGGACATATAAACAGAAATGGTAAACAAATGAGATGATACAGTATTTCATCATTAATGTCAGACAAATCTCAGTATGTCAGTTTCAGAATGTCTTTTAACAATTCGCCATTAATCTCCCAGTATTCATTTGACTAGTGTCTTGATACAGTCATTGCCATCCGTTGTGGATCTGTGCCTGACGTGATTATTTCACCATGTCAGCTTGTGCTTAATGCAGTCTGGTACCTTAGGATCTTAAGGGGTCAAATGTTTTACTTCTTTTTCTCCCGAATTTTGTGGTATCCAATTGGTAGTTACAGTCTTGTCTCATTGCTGCAACTCCCATACGGACCCGGGAGAGGGAGAGGCGAAGGCCGAGAGCCATGCGTCCTCCGAAACAAAACCCAGACAAGCTGCACTGCTTCTTGAAATGAATGACCTTGGCATCAATGGACTTACAGTAATTTGAGAGACATGGTGTAATAAGTGGTTTGCTGCTCCCTTCCTTTTCACTGGTTGTCTGGTGGAAAGTTCTGAATGGAAGGAGACGAGAACAGTGATTGTGTAATTGCAAAATACTATTTGTTTTAGACACCAAATCGTTCCTCCCATGATGTTGGAGAGTGTCTTTTTTGAATACCTTTCCTCTCCCTCTCCCCGTCTCTCCTGCTCCCTCCCTTTTCTCTCCCTCCTTCTCTCTCTTTTCCTTCCCTCTCTTTCTTTAACAGTCTCAGGACACAGTTTTTAGTGGTATTTTGCTTCTCTCTGTGGCAGTGATGGGTGGATTTATTTAGTGGGAGTTGTAATTTGCACTCTCTCCTCTCTCTCCTCTTTCTTTAGTGGATGCTACAGAGTGGGTTGTTATGGGGAGTTTCTCCTCCATCCTCCATACCGATAGGCTAGTGTTGCCCTGAGGACATTTCAGCATCCCTTCCCAGATATTCCAAGCCAATAATCCATTGTTAACAGACAGATGCCCAGAGATGCCCTGATTACAGATGGGCTAAAGATGGCACTGACTTTTATATGGAGAGTCACAACAGGGGCCATTTAAATCAGGGACTGTGACGAATATTGATACTCTAGTTGTGCAATATTTAGCATTAAATCAGGCCTATTTGTTTTAAATTAGTCATACTAATGTGAGACAGATGTGAAATGTATAACTTCTGCACATTGGTTGCAGGCATTTTCTTTCAACGAAAAATACAGATTTCATGTTTTTAGAGCTGTATATTTACTTCTGTGAGACTGGGTTTATTTCTTCAAGCCTTTTCATAAATTACCTGGACCTACTACAGAATATCACTTTGTCCAACGTATGGCTTTTGTTAAGCACTATTAACCTATTGATTTACTTTCATTTGAGCAGTGAAATAGTTACGATTCTTTCTAAATGACCTTACTTGTTGTATCCAAAGTTTAAAAAAACTGTGATTACGCCCACTCTATGACTCTACTCTACGACCCACTCTACTATGACTTACTATCTGATAGGTAGAACATTTGATATTTGTCAGCTGTCTCTGTGAATCATTCTGTATACTTCTGGCCCCTCTTTGGACACTGCGTTAACTAACCTCCAGACGAGCTTCAATGCCATACAACTCTCCTTCCGTGGCCTCCAACTGCTCTTAAACACAGGGGAAACTAAATGCATACTATTCAACCGATCCCTGCCCGCACCTGCTCACCCGTCCAGCATCACTACTCTGGACGACTCTAACTTAGAATACGTTGACAACTACAAATACCTAGTTGTCTGGTTAGACTGTAAACTCTCCTTCCAGACTCACATTAAGCATCTCCAATCCAAAATTACATCTAGAATTGGCTTCCTATAATCGCAACAAAGCATCCTTCACTCATGCTGCCAAACATACCCTCGTAAAACTGACCATCCTACCGATCCTCGACTTTGGTGATGTCATCTATAAAATAGCCTCAAACACTCTACTTAACAAACTGGATGCAGTCTATCACAGTGCCATCTGTTTTGTCACCAAAGCTCCATACACTACCCACCATTGCAACCTGTACGCTCTCGTTGGTTGGCCCTCACTTCATACTCATCGCCAAACCCACTGGCTACAGGTTATCTACAAGTCTCTGCTAGGTAAAGCCCCGCCTTATCTCAGCTCACTGGTCAGCATAGCAGCACCCACTTGTAGCACGCGCACCAGCAGGTATATCTCACTGGTCACCCCCAAAGCCAATTCCTCCTTGGTCGTCTTTCCTTCCAGTTCTCTGCTGCCAATGACTGGAATGAACTGCAAAAATCTCTGAAGCTGGAGACTCATATCTCCCTCACTAACTTTAAGCACCAGCTGTCAGAGCAGCTCACAGATCACTGCACCTGTACATAAACCATCTGTAAACAGCCCATCTATCTACCTACCTAATCCCCATACAGTATTTATTTATTTATGGAGAATGGAGAGGGGTTGAGCGCAGATGCCCAGCTTGGATGCCAGGGTAACATCCATAAGACTCACATCGGTCCCCAAGTCGATGAGTACCTGGAGAGACTTGGACTGGTTGCCCCACAGCAGGATGGAATGGAGAGGGGGGCGAGTAAGGGAAGAAGAAAAAGTATCTTTAAGACCCACCAGAGAACTCAGCCCAACAAATTAACTAAGTCTCTTGAAGGGACAGGTAGACACATAATGACCAGAAGTACCGCAATAGAGACAACTTTGGGTGTCAAGTCTGTGTACGCGTTCGGCTGGGGACAGCCTAGCCCTGCCCAGCTGCATCCACTTGGGAAGGGGTGAATCTGCAGTCTTCGGAGGCTCTTGGAGGAACTTGGGTAAGCTCGGATCCTCTCGGGGATGTAGATGCCGGGGAATTCCGGAGTTGATGCAAGATGGGATCCTTGAGCGACCGATTGGGACCGCAATCAGACCTCTTCTCCCTCCTAGCTGACCATTGATCTGGATGGTTAAAGCGATGAGTGAGTCAAGATCCGTTGGTAGTTCACGGGCAGCAAGCTCGTCCTTTACTTCCTACCATAAACCGTGCAGGAACATGTTGAACAGTGCTTCCGGGTTCCAGGCACCCTCCGCTGCTAGTGTGCGGAAATCCACCCGCAGAGTCTGCCACACTGAGGGAGTCCTGCCGAAGCTGGTGTAGCTTCCGGCCAGCCTCTCTCCCAGACAACAGAGCCTAGAAAACCTTTTTCACCTCCGCCACGAATCCCTCCAGACTGAAGCATACGGCCGACTGTTGTTCCCAAACAGGCGTAGCCCAGCCGAGAGCTCTCCCGGACATCAGCGTGATGAGATACGCTATCTTAGAGGGGTTTGAGGGGAAGGAGGAAGGCTGCAACTCCATGACGAGGGAACACTGAGTGAGAAACGTCCGACAGGTGCTCGACTCTCCATCGAAGCGCTCCAGGGGGGTAAGAGGGGTTCCGGGGAAACCGGGGTGACGGCACTCCTTCCAGCCGGGTTACTGAGGGGCTGGAAGGCTAACGTCGTGGTAGGCTTCCTATAGTAGACAACCCACGGATTTGCTCCTGCAATGTGTCCCATGCTTGGTTGTGACATTCTGCCACGGCCTGGAACCCTTCCATCAGATGACAAAGCAACTCCTCGTGTCTTCCAATTATGGTTTCTTGGGAGGCGAGGGCTTTGCGGATCTGGTCCAAGTCTGCTGTGTCAGTCATGGCCAGTTCGTACTATCACGTTTCAGGTAAGACCCAGATGTTCACTACATCAAAGTAACAACAGTTTATTAATCAAACAGGGGCAGGCAAAAGACGGGTCAAGGTCAGGCACTGGTCAGTAATCCAGATAGGGGGGGCAAAGGTACAGGACGGCAGGCATGCTCAGGGTCAGGGCAGGCAGATTGGTCAACACCGGGGAAACTAGGAAACAGAAACAATCGAGAGACAGGAGCAGAAGGAAAAACGCTCATAGGCAAGACGAAACAAAGCGAACTGGCAACAGACAAACAGAGAACACAGGTATAAAACACAGGGGATAATGGGTGACACTTGGAGGGGGGTGGAGACAAGCACAAAGACAGGTGAAGCAGATCAGGGCATGACAGCTATAGAGACTGATGGGACACTGGATATTGGGCTTTAATACAATGTTTGGATATGACCCATTTTCTGTGACCTTTTCAGACTGGACTCATAATCCAACCTTTTCTCACAGTGTATCACAGTGTACCATATCATATTTCAATATATAGCTCAGGGCATTGGAGAGCGATGGCTGAAATTATACAAATGTAAAAATCTCTCATCTGTTCTCCCAAATGTAAATTCCAGTATAACTTTCAACAAATCTTGAATAACATGAGAATAACTTTTTCTTCAATGGGCATATTTTGCCTTATACTGTAATAATGTGCGTTGCCATGTGGGAAGTTAAAATATGCCCAACTCCTAATTGCAGTAAGGTAACTAGTGTCATGTTGGCAGTGGAACATTGCACCATTCCCAAAACATTAACCCCAAAGCAACAATCTTCATCCATCACATGATCTCGAAGACAAATGGATAACCAGGGACGAGGTGAGCAAATTGAGACCATCAAAGGGCCTCACATTTCAATTTGAATGCACAGTGGTTCTCTCAGGAAAGCACTTGAACATCCATTACATGCCCAAATCCGAATTGATTTCTGCTAGCAGCAGTGGTGTATCTACAGAACACCCAGCATATAATAGCCTCCTAGAGCTAGGGTTTCATTTTAATTATCCTGTCTACTCTGGCCCTATTTAGGCCTTTGTTATTCATGACTTGGGGATGCAGAGGAAGACTGCTGCCCGGTGCTTGGTGATGCAGGCGCAAAATAATTGGCCTCTAAATGAAATTTTCCTATAATAATGCACTCTCTGAATACCTCATCAACCCACGATGCAACCCACATACATTAAACAGTAAGGTGCATACGAAGTATAAATTGTTTGCTTGGGTGAAAAATATATTTCTTCAGTATAAGTGCCAGCTGGCGTATCATATGTAATAATACAATGTTTTACACAAATGTGACTGGTTACAAGATCGTAGGCTTATTGTAATTTTTGACAAAAACTGTTCTTTAGTTTGTAAAAGAACAGACTCAGAGCTGCTATGGGAGTTTATGTACTTGTTAACACAGTTTTGAGAAAGTCCTGAAGTTTTGTCAAAGGTTTTTTGACTTGCTGAAGAGCTCTTCTTTGTGTACGCCCATTCAGCATCATTGACACGCTCTTAAGCCATAACCTTAACCATATCTTTAAAGACCTCCTCCAGCGATTTTTTTAACTGGTACTGTTGAAAAGCGATATCCAATGTATAAATACAGTAAAGTTCAGACAGTAAAGGGTATACAAATATATATTTTTTATAAAATTGTGTTTTTAGACAGAACTGCAAACTTCAAGAAGTATGGCATTCAATGACTTGGTCTGATGGGGATTTGTGATGTCATCGGCCTCCCCCATTGCTTGATGAACAATAGAGGAGCAATAGAGAACAGATTAGGAAAGGCCCACCCCTGACTTGTACAATGTCATGACATACCTGCACCGCCTATTGAGATGTGCCCTTTGTTAAGTAAATCAGGTGATAAATGAGCTGAAAAGGAAGAGTGGAAGGATCCTGTCTTTCTCCCTATAGCAAAGTGCTTTCTCCTTTTTATTTACAGATCACATACCAGTTTGTTTTTAAGGCACATGAAAGTTCACATGTTCAAGAAGGTATTTCTGCAACAGCAACAAAAATAATAATATATATTAAAAACGGCCCTACTGTGAAGTAGGAACTAGTGTCCAACTTCCACCTTCTTGAATCCGGACACAATGGTTTTCTTTGAAGGCAGCATTGAGAGAACAACTGTTTTATATACAGTATTCAATAAATGCATTCCGAGTATCCCGGATACAAGGTACAACACTGTGAGAGACATCACAGCCTACCCTTCTTTAACTCACAATTGATCAACTTTTCATTACCTTGTGCCTGCTCTATAAATATGGAATCCAGCGGCATTTATTCAGTGAAATGTAATAATTTTCTGTATTGAAAAACCATTGGAGCAGAAAGAGAGCTTTATAATTACTCTTCTTGAACTAACTCTTGTAATTCTCCCTCTCTCTCTGGCTTATTTCTTCCCCTAAACCTGATTGCTTTTCATTCCAGGCGGGAGAAGAGCAGACAAATCCCAATAGTCTAATGCATGGTGACAGGAAACACAGCTCTGTGTTAACTTGAAACAGGGAGCCGAAATGGCCGCCAAGTAGCATTCTCTGTGTATTGGGGCATTGACTGAGTCTGGAGAGCTGTGTGAAACTGTCTAACTGTTGGAGCTGCTGCATCGGACTGTTGCTGAGACCAGAGGCAAAGTGTCCAAGTATAACAAGAGCAAAACATTCATTAATCAAATGCTCTCAACAGAGTCAGAAATAATCAACTGGACTGGGGACCATGTGACCGAGCCCACTGAAAATAGACAAAGGAATGCTTTATGGATGACATATTATAAGTGTTGCAACTGTAACTGGAGCTCCAACGGTCATTAGGAGTCAACACATATGCTGAATGTATAAGTATGATTCCAGGTCATGTGTTTCTCAGGCTCTAAAAGTTCCTTGTTCCTAGTTGTTCTAAAACACATTTGTTTAACCTTTGTGATACAATTTAACCATGACTTTTGTGTTTATTGATGAGGTTGCTATATTTGCAATGTATTTCACATACGCAGTATTTAAATCAAATTCCAGAATTACAATGATGAAGAGAAGGATCTAGAGATCCATCAGCTAGACAGGAGACTAAAAGCCCATGTCAAACCAAAGGCAGCTGAAACCTACTTTTAGGGCCTTGAGGTAAAGCGTTTTATGTTGCCTTTTAAGTCTTAGACTTAGACTTAGTCAATAAAGTGATTTAATATCAAATCACAAGTATTGTTTACATTAAATCATGCACCTCCAATCTAAAACCTTTAATTTGAAACAGTAATCTGAAGACAGCCATCTTTAAACAAATAAATATATTTGTTGGATTTAACGCTACTTTGACAGTGAGGGAAAGATGAGGAAACAAACTAAAAAGTGGGGTTCAAAAGAACGCAACAACCATGAAGTTTTCCAGCGAGCTCTCGCTTGAGGTGGATGATATGTCGAGAGAAAAAAATCATCACCATCACAGTACGAGCAACAGAAGTCAGTGAGATAAAAGAGAAGTTGCCTTCTGGCTGTTTTTAAAATGGCAGGCCCATGAAAGCCTTGTCTCTCGAAACAAAATGGGCACAAAACATGCACAATGACATGGACATAACAACAAACAAAACCAAGATTTTTCAGTGATTTGATTCTACAGTAACGAGCAGGAGACGGTTGGGAGTCAGGTACACGTCTATTTCAAGGTAATGGAAAAGTGATGTTGTTTCATGTTTTTGATTTGGAAACTTGTGATTGATTTTAATGCCCAGTGGGGTTTCTAGGTTTCTACTCCGAGTTAGGCAGCCAAACAACGTTCCTATAATGCAGACATACAAATGAATGTTACGTCATCCAACCGCACAAGCATCCCAGCATAAGGCCCGTACACACTCAAGTTTTACCACTGATGTACAGTACAATACATTTGGCAAAATGGTTGTGATACAACAGAGTTTTTCTGCAGACAAATGTTTACACAACCATTCTGGAGACACCACACAATGGTTGTTCAGACAAACTCTCTTACAAAAATATCAGTTGTATCACAACCATTGTGTCAAATGCATTGCACATCAGTTGAACAACCTGTAAGTGTGTACGGGGCCACAGTGAAGATCTACATTTGTATTCTTTTTGTATTTGTATTTTTTAGGGATCCCCGTGAGCTGCTACTCTTCCTGGGGTCCGAACACATTAAGGCACTTACATTACATATAAAACACAAGATAAAACAGTACATCATATAACATTATTATACCACTACATATCTACAATATGAAATGTATAATACCACCATACAACAATACCACAATGTACATGTGTGTGTTTGTATCTTTCAGTGTGTTTCTTCACAGTGTGTGTCTTTTACAGTACCCAATGTTCCATAAGATGTATTTGTACCTGTTTTTTAAAATCTGATTTTACTGCTTGCATCAGTTACCTAATGTGGAATAGAGTTCCATGTAATCATGGCTCTATGTAGTACTGTGTGCCTCCCATAGTCTGTTCTGGACTTGGGGATTGTGAAGAGACCTCTTGTGGTATGTCTTGTGGGGTATGCATGGGTGTGCGAGCTGTGTTCCAGTAGTTCAAACAGACTGCTCAGTACATTCAGCTTGTCAACACTTCTTACAAAAACAAGTAGTGATGAAGTCAACTCTCTTCCAATTTGAGCCATGAGATGGGCCTGCTGTGTTGCCCTGTTCTGAGCCAATTGTAATTTTCCTAAGTCACTCTTTGTGGCACCTGACGACACGACTGAACTGTAGTCCAGGTGCGACAAAACCAGGGCCTGTAGGACCAGCCTTGTTGATAGTGTTGTTAAGACGGCAGAGTAGTGATTTATTATGAAAAGACTTCTCCCCATCTTAGCTACTGTTGAATCAAAATGTTTTGACCATGACGGTTTATAATCCAGGGTTACTCCAAGCAGTTTAGTCACTTCAACTTGCTCAATTTCCACAGTATTCAATACAAGCTTTAGTTAAGGTTTAGGGTTTAATGAATGATCTGTCCTAAATACAATGCTTTTAGTTTTTGAAATATTTAGGACTAACTTATTCCTTGCCACCCATTCTGAAACTAACTGTGGCTCTTTGTTAAGTGTTGCAGTCATTTCAGTCACTGCAGTAGCTGACGTGTATAGTGTTGAGTCATCTGAATACACTGACACACTGGCTTTACTCATGTCGTTAGTAAAGATTTTAAAAGTAAGGGGCCTAAAATGCTGCCCTGGGGAATTCCTGATTCTACCTAGATTATATTGGAGAGGCTTCCATTAAAGAACACACTCTGTGTTCTGTTAGACAGGTAACTCTTTATCCACAATGTACGTAGCAGGGGTGTAACACATACGTTTTTCCAGCATTGATAATGTCAAAAGCCACACTGAAGTCTAACAAGACAGCCCCACAATCTTTTTATCATCAATTTTCTCAGCCAATCATTAGTAATTAGTTTAAGTGCTGTGCATGTTGAATGTCCTTCCCTATAAGTGTGCTAAAAGTATGTTGTCAATTTGTTTATTGTAAAATAGCATTGTATCTGGTTAAACACAATTCTTCCCAAAAGTTTACTAAGGGTTGGTAACAGGTTGATTGGTTGGCTATTTGAGCCAGTAAAGGGGGCTTTACTTTTCTTGGGTAGCGGAATGACTTTTGTATCCCTCCAGGCCTGGACACACACTTTCTATTCGGTTTAAATCGAAGATATGGCAAATAGGAGTGGCAATATAGTCCATTTGGTGTCATTTTATTATTTATAATGTCCTGTTTCCTTGATACATGTGCATAAATGGGAAGTAGATTCATAAATGGAGAGCAGTTCATCCCAGCTTTGTATTGAAGGTCTCAAATCTATTCTAATAGCTATTCAAGGTGTCTGTGGGTTTCTACTCATCTGTGACATTTGAATACATCACAACTCACAAGTGGTCTGCTCTGGCTTGATCTCAGCGAGCTACTGGAACACATGAGTGCCAAGGAGAGGTGCTTCATTATCCACCGTCTGCTCCAGAAGTTTTTAAGCCCAATAATAAATGAATAACTGATTTCAAATGCAGCAGCTGACCTGTTGATGAGTCAGTATTGTTTCATATTGCCATGATTCAGCCTTCCATATTGAGGACTAATAACAAGCCAATGCATAAACAAAATAGTTATTAACAAGATATTCTGGCTTTAGAAATGATAATGGTGAGACAAAAGGTGAAACTGAAAATCTGGTGTCAATTTGTTTACTGTAAAATAGCATTGTATCTGGTCAAACACAACTTTCCCCAAAAGTTTACTACGGTTTGGTAACAGGCTGATTGGTCGGCTATTGGAGCCAGTAAATGGGCTTTACTATTCTTGGTTAGCGGAATGACTTTTGCTTCCCTCCAGGACTGAGGGCCACACTTTCTAGTAGGTTTAAATTGAATATACGACAAATAGGAGTGGAAATATCGTCCATTTGGTGTAATTTTATCATATATAAAGTCCTGTCTCCTTGAGGCATGTTCATTAATGGGAAGTTGATTCATAAATGGACAGCAGCTCATCCCAGCTTTGTATTGAAGGTCTACTTGTATGTCTCAAATCTTTTCTAATAGCTATTCAAGGTGTCTGTGGGTTTCTAATCATCTGTGACATTTGAATACATCACAACTCACAGTGGTCTGCTCTGGCTTGATCTCAGCTAGCTACTGGAACACATGAGTGCCAAGGAGAGGTGCTTCATTATCCACTGTCTGCTCCAGAAGTTTTTAAGCCCAATAATAAATTAATAACTGATTTCAAATGCAGCAGCTGACCTGTTGATGAGTCAGTATTGTTTCATATTGCCATGATTCAGCCTTCCATATTGAGGACTAATAACAAGCCAATGCATAGACAAAAGAGTTATCGGACCCTTTTTTACATTTTCACCTAAAATTACATACCCAAATCTAACTGCCTGTAGCTCAGGACCTGAAGCAAGGATATGCATATTCTTGATACCATTTGAAAGGAAACACTTTGAGGTTTGTGGAAATGTGAAATTAATATTAGAGAATATAATCCAAATCATTTTTTTTTCATCATCTTTGAAATGCAAGAGAAAGGCAATTATATCACTTAGGAGTCTAGGCACAATTTAGATTGTGGCCACTAAATGGCAGCAGTGTATATGTAAAGTTTTAGACTGATCCAATGAACCATTGTATTACTGTTCAAAATGTTGTATCAAGTCTGTCTAAATGTGTCGAATTGGTCAATTGATACATTTTCAAGTCCATAGCTATAGTGAACATACAAGAATGATATGATAAGGGTATGTTTGTTTTATTTTCCAAATAACTAAATAGGGAGTTAATTTCAGTTCATTTCAGTTGATTTGCCCATAAAATGGACAATTGCACACATGCCCCTATCACTCCTATTGATGTTTAGCTCACGGTGGCTAATGTTAGCTGAAGTTCTGAGTGGCTGCTTAGAGAAAATCGAACCGGGGTGAGGATGGACATGAAAAGGGATCTCAGTAAAAACGAGCCATACAGTCAAGTGTGTCTGGACACGTCATCCACAACTTGAAATGTATTGGTTGAATTAACTTGTCCTTAACTAATTCAATATTCTCTTATTCTGTTAGAAGCAGCCAATGATCGTTATCCCCACCTCCCAGTATCTCAAAATGAAATACTATAGACACATAGTTAGTATTGACTTAGGAATACTCACACGTTGCAGAATCGGGTAAACCTCAAAGTGCCTCTGAGAGGCCACACACATTATGTTACAAACCTGACTGGAAAATATTGACTTCCCATTGTGTGGTGAACCAGAGCTAATTAACATCAGAATAATTGCGATACTTCTTCTGGAATGAGGATTTATGGGGCGCTCTAAGAGAATAACAAACGCCATCTACGGCGATAGAATACACAGTGACAAATTTAATGAAGACGTATGGACTAATATTTGACAACAGTGTCTGCCATTTACATAAGCTTCCATATTAATAGGCTGTTAGTCAGCATACTGATTGAAGGTAGGTCGACTCCTGTCCGACTTTACAGAGCCTGAGAATAAACAGCAGGAGAGCGGAGAACAAGTTCAGCCAGGAGATGTTGAAGGTGAATGAAGAAAGGTGCTGGTGCAGGAGCTGGTAATCATGGCAGAGCAGCTGAGGGACACGACAGGCTCCAGAGTAAACCTGTTGACAAGTGCCATCCCCAATTACAGTCCCCATACACAGCCTGCTAATTAGTGCTAGTGTGTGTGTGTGGATCCCAGAGAGGCTGATATGTGGGCTAGCCACTTCAGGGACCCTGATAACCTATGACACCAGAATAGAGCTCCCCCAACTGACAAGACCACAAATCTGCAACGGCCCTCTCTGACAGTGGTATGCGCTCCATTTTTCCTACATACACATG
Source organism: Oncorhynchus masou masou (assembly GCF_036934945.1). Taxonomy (NCBI): domain Eukaryota; kingdom Metazoa; phylum Chordata; class Actinopteri; order Salmoniformes; family Salmonidae; genus Oncorhynchus; species Oncorhynchus masou. The sequence goes on from NC_088220.1 coordinate 53,901,432, forward strand.
TGGCTGGACGTACACACACACACACACACACACACACACACACACACACACACACACACACACACACACACACACACACACACACACACACACACACACACACACACACACACACACACACACACACACACACACACACACATTAACACTCTTGTACTCTCGGTGTCTCCCATAATCTAACAGCCTATACATCCACAAACAGCCTTTCAGATCTATGTCTTCTGTGTACACTGCCATGACCCAAACACATAGATGCTCACATCTCCCCTGTAAAAAGCCCTGTCGCTCTGGGATCTATCCACATCAGTTAGCCTTGGCACTTTTGTTTACTGAGAGGAGACCTCAAACAAACCTGTCAGAATGCCAGGGAGGATATTAACGGCCATCCATCTTAACCAGGCGATTAGCACGTCAGACAGTGCCCAGGCATGAAGAGACATGCTCAGCGGTGGCAGGTGCCATTCCTTCTGTGTGTGGTCAAAGAGAGCACGTTTCAGAAAGTCACATTGAGCGCTTGATGTAGGCAGTGACACGGCCAGCCTGCATCATTAAGGGGGACTTGAGGGAGGGCCTGGTGATGTGCTTGTCTGTTATCATTAGTCACTTGACTCTGTTGGCTCCTTCTCTCCCATACAGAGGGAGACTGACATCTGGCCTGTCTCTGAGACTTAGTATGTGTCTGTGATAAACACACAGCTACTGTAGCATCAACACACCTAAATAAAGGTGAAAAAAAACAAAACAAAAAAAACACAAATAATCAACCTTGTCATTGACAGGAGGAGCATGCTCTGGGCATGTGTTTACATCCTTACAAACTCAAACACATGCTGAATGTGGATGCATACACACACACACACACACACACACACACACACACACACACACACACACACACACACACACACACACACACACACACACACACACACACACACACACACACACACACACACACACACACACACACACACCTCTGAAAATATATTTTAGTTTGAAGTGTAAGCCATGCCTTTAGTCACACGGAGCTTACTGCAGAAGGATTTACAGTATTTTACACCTCACTAATACTGCCCATTTAGCTAATCGCCTGCAGCCAAAATCAACCATTGCTAATGTCACTGTGGCTCTGTGTGAAGACTGAGGGAGACAGTCTTGTGATGACTGAGAGGTGACAATCTCCTCTCTCTCTCTCTCTCTCTCTCTCTCTCTCTCTCTCTCTCTCTCTCTCTCTCTCTCTCTCTCTCTCTCTCTCTCCTCTCTGAGCGGCCCATGGTTTATGAGGTGTGACAAGAGGCAGACTGGGTCACTATTAGAGCCATTGTCAGTTACTAAGAACTCGGTCCAAATGGTATGAAGACACCCCAGGGTCTGTCATGGCAGTGGCCTAATGGCCCCTCAACAGCCATGTACAGGTTAACTACAATAACTATAATTCAATCATGATCATCCAAAGCAGCCTCATGCACAAATCAACATGGCGGGAATGTTCCTCAGGCTATTTCAGCCCCACACGACATGCATAAATTCATAAAATGCTTGCTGTGGTATGTTGCAGACTGCATTCTCCAGTCAATATACTGCTTCTTTGGCTAATGGGGACAATGGAGTTGGTCCAGATCAGGCACACTGACTGGCTGCACAAGTCCCTATTTGAAATGTGAGGACTGTTTGGGGAGTGTCTGAATAGTCTGGGTTGATATGTATAATGGACACAATGACTGGGCAGTCTTGATGTGTCAGTCATGGTTGAATTATAAATAGCCAATGGGATATCGGACCGCAATAGTTCCGGGTAAATGTATCTACGATTCAGTCAATGTATGAGGCATGAGTAATTTAAATGACAGCTCTATCATCAGCAAGCAAAAACAAATTAAATTGCTAGATGAAAATTTGGAAAGGCCAAACTTTTGTCTCTATCTCTGGCAGTGGAATTTAGTTATATTTTTCCGTAATGTATTATCATAATCGACCTTCTGTACCCCGTTTAAGTAGTCCCGTTTGACTTGAAGGATCAGATTTCTTTGGGAGAGAGGGTTTAAGGCAAGTTCTGCATAATGCAAGCTGAAATGAGTAAGGAGCTCGCAGACCAGCAGACTGCACGGATTACACAGACGGTTTGTTGCTCTTGTCATGAAATATCTAATTGAAAACCTTGACTGTTGGGGAGTGCGACACCCTGAGACACAATGGAAGTGTCTGATATTGGATTGCAGACTTCTAATGACTGCTTTGTCAGGCAGGATTGGATTTCACTGAAATGTACACGGAGGACTGTACTTAAATAACTATTGAGGCAGTTGAACAACAGCTTCATCACTGCATTTATAAGTTATCTCCATTGGAGCAGGCAGCCACACTTGTATTACGATATGACTCGACAAGTGTGCCCGTTGTTACACAGTGATGGTAATAATTTTGCATAAAAATAAAAACTAGTAAGGGATATTGATTACAATAGTGTATTCTAAAACGAGTGGGAAGGCCTAACAATGACAGCAATTAACTAAAGTTGCTGATTAATCGGCATTCTGAGACCATCTGGTATCCCACGGCCTTACAATAACAGTGCTTACAGTAGCTGCTGCATTCGTTTATCCACTTCAGATATTCAGTCTGACGATTTTAACTCTGTGTCAAACTACCTTTGTGCATTCAGAATGAGCTGAAGTCCTTGAAACAAGTATCAGGTCATAACACTATGGATGCATTGAGACTAGAAACAGTTTGAATATTTACAACAGTTTTTTGGGCCACCAGACAATGTTCCCAGGTTTCCCTTGTGTACAAAGGAGCTCAGGCGGAGATGGTTGAGCAGGTTGTTAACCTGAGACCAGAGGTCGAGAAAGTCCATCTGAAGTCTGTCTGAGATGAAATGGAATGGAGTAAAATTAGATGGGATGAACAAATTCAGCACAGGAATGAACAAGACTATAGTTTTGGAGAGATTGCCTCTAAGATGTCCCTAGAACTATTCAACATTGTGCAACAAGGATCTTTGGAATAATTCTATTGTTGCTCTTCACAGAGATTTTAATTGCAGATGACCGTTACGTGGAAGACTAGTTACTTAATAATTCATCATATATCTACCGCTGCAGAGTGACCTAAGAAACACTGGCTGCATCTGAAATGGCACCTTTCCCTATATAGAATCTGATCTATCTATATAGATCAGATCAAATTCCTGGAACAGATCAAATGTTTGATATGGTTTATTACATTTTACAGTAATCTGTAATGAGGAGGTTAAGGTGACTTATCTGTCTAAGAGAACTGAAATAATTCAAAGTGACATGTAATCATATTGCATATTAAGATATCACTAAAATAACTACAGGTAGCTCTTAGCCAACATGGTATCATTAGTGATATTTAACCATTCTAGTTACTGTATGTCACCTGCGTTGACATTACTTATGGTGAGATATTACTTATGTCACAATTAAATTGCGATAGACCATTCAAAGGGAGACAGTTCGTAGGGTTCTATCTTGACAGTTAACATTGTGAAAGGGTTAAATCATTAAAGCTATGGAGGAAAACACAGTTGACCATGTCTGCCCATAGACTTTAAGTCTGCTCACCTCTTCGCCTTTGGACGTGACCTATAGCTATAGTCAATCTGCCCTGGGTCCCACCCTATCCATGCCCCTGTAATCCATTCCCCACTTCCCTCAGAGGAATCTCAAGTGAAACTCCATTCAGTGAAAAACAAAATCACAGCTGCTGGGTCAAACAGATTGGTCACTTTATCTCCCACATAGCTTTCTTCAGCTTCTATTTTCTTTCATTGTATCATTAAATACAATCCACCCCATACCCATGGCTTTTCTCCCGAAAGTGTTTTTCTCATGAATCTTTTTACAAGATATGAGAATGAGTAGAGAATGTTCAATCTTCTCAACTCCAGTGATATATCATACAGTATGTGGGTGTACTCTAACGTTGCGGTAACTGTTAGCTAATTTATTTTTCTTTCACTCTTCCTTAGCTAGTGGAAAGGAAGTAGACAAATTGCAAATAGACAAAATTCCACTTCGATTGTATATTAATGGAGAAATTGTCACGTTCTGACCTTAGTTCTGTTTTTATATCTTTGTTTTAGTATGGTCAGGGCGTGAGTTGGGTGGGCAGTCTGTTTGTCTTTCTATGTTGATTTTTGAGTTCGGCCTAGTATGGTTCTCAATCAGAGGCAGCTGTCAATTGTTGTCCCTGATTGAGAATCATACTTAGGTAGCCTGGGTTTCACCTTTGGGTTGTGGGTGTTTGTTTTCCGTGTGAGGGTTTGGTCCACACGGTACTGTTTTCGGTTTTGTATTTTCACATCATCGTTTGTTGTTTTGTTTGAGTGTTCTATTGTCTTTATTAAAAAACTTTATGGACACTTACCACGCTGCGCATTGGTCCTCCGATCCTTCTCGCTACTCCTCCTCAGAAGAGGAGGACGAGAACCCTTACAGAAATGGGCCATCTAACATTTGTCAGTGTTGTTGAGATGTTTAGCCCAGTATTTGCTATGATTCACTACCTTGATTCTTGCTTTGAACTAAACTTTCCCTCCAAACTTACGAGATGAGACTGCATTTCTGTTTGTCAGTTTTCCAAGAAAAAACACTACATAATATCATCATCTATACATTTTTCATGAATATGGAATGTTTCATCATTTAGATATTGTTTGAGTTATGCTCGTTAAATTAAGTGTGTATAGGAAGATTAAAGTGTTCTGGATAGGAATCCCTGTACAAAGTCTTACCAAATACAATCTTACGGATCCTGTCTGAGGTTCAGTGTTCATTGTTGTTTATCAGTGAGGGGCAGACATGTAGCTGCTGTAAATTGCTGAATTGAACAGATTTCACATTCAAATGCTTCAGACAGCAAACGGCATGTTTCCCGAACGGTTTGTTTAGAGTCCAGACACACCAAGGAAGTACATTTCACTGTAAAAACAACAGACTACATTGAGTATTTTTTACCACCACCTTTTCATCAGAAATAGTTAACTATTATACTTGTAATACTTATTGAATCATTCATTTTAATTGTCCGCACATTCAGCTGTGGCAGACAGATATAGAGAGGGTCCACAATTGATGTTGAGAAGCTTTCACCCCTGTGGAACATAATGATACCTTACATTGTCTTCTTAAAGAAGTCAACTTGATTACCTTCAACCCCTGACTGACCTGGAGGGAATTAAAGAAGTCTACTTGATTACCTTCTACCCCTGACTGACCTGGAGGGAAAACATGTCTTTGATAGAGCTAGAATCTAACTCCGAGTTGAAGTTCTCAGTCACATTCACAACCAGTACAGGTATATCTGTCTATCTCTATCTATCTATCAAGTCCACCACATTACAGAGAGCTTAATCTCAGCTTTAGAGAGGTGATTTGGGCCAGGCCAATGACCCATGTCTTCATTCATTGGGCTGACATCTTTACAGGCCCATTGTGCCCGGCACTTCCAATCAGTCAAACAGCGGTGTGGGATAATGCCGTCTCCTGGTTGTATGGGAGACACTCAAGTGGAGTTCATTTCCTGTTTGTGTTCACCTTGTTTCTATACTTCAATGGTAAGCCCTATATACACTACACCCTTGTACCACTTGAAGACAGGATTGTATAGAGAATATCTTTATACTATCTTTATATTACATGGATCCTCATTTAGGTAACATGATATTCCTATCCACATCCAACATACAATATATCTCTATATCAGGAAACAGTGATTGAAAAACATTGGCTTGTTTTTCCAGCCAACTGGAGGTCATGATGAGAGGTGACCAGAGCAAAGAATAGAGAGAGGTTTTTGCCTTTGCATACTAGTCTATTTTAAAGGATTAGGTGTTTGTTTGCTGCAGGGAGATGTAGATGAACACAAATTAAATCTTGGTTTTGTTTGAGAATGCGTGGGCGGATCATTTACATCCTCCCATGATCCCCCACAACCACTTTTCTGGGTTGTCTGAGATTTCAGGTGAGCCGTCCTTGAAAGACTAAACGAGGAGAAAACAAAGCATATTTGAAAAAAATTCACATCTCTACCGATTATGTCAAATCTGACTGTTACTTTTCTCTATCCTTTTCCACTCCTGGTGACGAGATTTCAATTTGTATTTCTTTAGACACTGATGTCTATGATGGTTAAATACGGATTAGAAAAACAGACTAAAGCACTTAGGAGTCTTCATCTGACTGACAGAAGATAATGGAAGGTCTCTGGGACGTGGCCGTTATGTTAAGGCTATAAAAAGCTGCAATTATAAGCATTGTCATTGACTGACACAGGCACTTGTCACAAAAATACAATGAATCACTGCTCACAAAAATGTTTTCGTGGATCAAGTAGACCAGTTCCAGGAGGTATGGTTTACGATTGAAACGCTCCATTGAACAATATACTGTGGCACAATCAGTGTAATTGTGTTTCACTATATTGATGCTGTAATGCGCTGTGTATAGACAAAATAGCTGAAGTAATATATGTTGATGACCCAAGTATAGAGAGTGAAATGTGAACATAAAAAAACAATTATGATTGACACAAGTCTCCCTCTGTGCTTTTCTTTCTTCAAATGCCAATGCTTTTTTTTGCCATGTCCCTCACTGCTGTAGCCAACATACATTCTTTATTGAATATTTTGTTTCTTTTTTTTGTCTTTTCAAAAATAAGATAGATCTAAAGATGCAAGTCTCTTCCTTCTCAGTCTCTATCTTTTCCCTCTGCCAGGTCTGAGTGTTCCTCTTCAGGCTGGGCTCCCTTGTTCCCATATAATTCTATTGCTTGTATTTTATCCATATGCTTCTCCTGTTGAGCAGTTATGCATTTTCCTTGCTTTGGTCTCAATCGCACATCTGCAAAAATGAAATAAGATGAGGTGTAGAGTTTCAGTTCTCAGCTGCCAATTCCTGAGATGGAGTTTCAGTCATGTACACAATCCGTCCCAGAATCCATTTCAAAACCTTTTAGTATTAGTTTTGTGATCTTCCACAGATAGAGAGCGATTGTATTGAAAAAAATATTTTTATAATGTCATTTTAGCTCTGCAATGTCAATAAAGGAAAGGGATTTGACATAGTTTTGAAATGGCAACTATTCCTCTCCACAGCATACCTTTCAGGAATGGCTATTAAGTTTGAAAATAACCCTAATTTATATTATAGTGAGTGTGGAAATTGAGCCTGGAAATAGTCTGGAAAAATGCTATAAAGTAGCTACCTTCCTTGTGAAATATGGTTACGCACATTATTGAATTACTTTTCATATTACACCCACCATCTTCTTTTCCTTTGAGTTGATATTCCGTATAGCTGTTATAAGTGGGAAGTCTCAATCTGACAAATCACAGGATGCTCTCTTCCTTTTAGGTTCATTTCAGAAGCGATTGACTTCCTTCCTGGCAGAGAACAAGGACAATGGGATGATTGAATAAAATGGCTATGAGCTGATCCTTTCTGACACCTTATCAATGTACAGGCAACAGCACTTTATGTCAGTGAGGTAAAAGGTGTAAGGGGTGCTGTTACAGGGGGAGACTTCTAATAATGTTCCCTCTATCTTTCACCTCAATGAATAACACTACAGATTGAGGGATGTGATGCCCTCTATTTCCATGTAAATTGTGCTTGTTTACAGCAGCTCAAGTTGATTGGCTGAGTTACAGTAAGGTTGTTGATCAATTGCCTTGATGGAAATTTGTGTTGCTAGAAGTCGAGTATGTTTCACAACTGGCTATGCGCCTTACAGGGGCTCATACTTTAGACTAAAGCAACAAGACACTGCAAAACATTAAACTGGATGGGGCAAGGGTTAGATACAGCCAGGACAACCGTTTTAATGGGCGGAACTAGGTTTCTAACAATGGGACTTTTAACTTTGAGCATATAGTTGGGGTATTCTCTAAGGTTTGCTTGTTAGAACTCAAAACCTCTCTTCCAATTTGCCTTGATACACTAGAATGATTGCGCAATCCCACTCGGCTGGGGAATATGGCTAGCATAGGCAAGGCTGCTTGAGAGCTGTCCAGGGTCCTGACTTCTCGAGCCTCTTTCTTCTGGTGGTGCTGAACAGACAGCTTGACTTCTCTGCATGTTGATCGACACCCTCTACATATACAGAATCTGGACTAAGGTGGTGCCTCGCATAGGTCAAGGAGAGACTGTTTATAGTAGTAAAATACACCAAACTAAACTATCATGAATGTTCAATAGCATAGGGAGCAGAAGAGGAAGTCCTGATCTGGTTGTTAGGTTTGCCAGATATCCATTCTACAGCCCATCAATGATTTCCATATTTTGCAGTCCATTGTGGAAAAACAAAATCTCCCTATTTAAACAGTATGCTACTTGTGATACAATTATTGTCTGTCATCCGCTGCAGATCAAGATAGGTTAACCCTGAGCGTGCATGCGCCCTGCCCGCCACAGGAGTCCTCGCTGGCCAAACCCTCCCCTAACCAGGACGACGCTGGCGTAATTGTGCATCGCCTCATGTGTCTCCCAGTCGCGGTCGGCTGCGACATAGCCCGGGATCAAACCCGGATCTTTGTTAATGCCTCAAGCACTGCAGTGCATTAGACCGCTGCGCCACTCGGGAGGACCCCAAATGTTATACTTTATTAGCAATAGTGTCTCTATTGACTACTGTATCCCAATAGGCACAAATTGACTCGAAGCACTAAGGAAAAACACCCTTGTTTCAGGATACTCCATACGAGGTCACAAAGGAAACATCCTCCATAAGACATGACAGAATCAGAGCTGTGTGTCTCCAGCATGAGCATGACTGATCTGGAGACACAGCAGTTCAGAATGTGGGCTAGCATGCATCTCTCTCTCTCTATCTCTCACTGTTCTTTCTCTCTCCTCTCACTCACTCTCTAACTCGCTCTCTCACTCACTCTCTCTCTCTGATGAGGGGCTGATTCCCAATCTGGAGGAAACGAAAGTGTTCCAGTCCAGTGTCCATCCCCTAAAGACAGCGGTAGTCTCAATGCATCCTGTTCATGACGAATTACCTGTCCAAATGCATCCCTTTCTCACAGTCAAATGCATCTCCAAACTCTACAACCAACCCTGGGATTATGGTTTCACAGAAATACAAATGTTTTCTGTTACAAAAGCTTTGTCTAATGGCGGGTTTAAACATAATTAGCTCAAAAGGATTTCAATAGCAGGAGGATTAGGGTTTTGACAAACCTTGGCTATAGGCTACAGACACAATGTTAGCTAAATGAAAGAGAAGAATGCACATGAAATTGCTATGGTAAAATATATGACTGTCTGTTTGCTAGAATGTAGGAATTCAGACTTGAAGAACCTTGGCTCGAGAGAAATTACTGAAGAAAAGATGCTACACATCACTCAACGTATTGCTATGGTAAAATGGATGGCTGCCTGAATGTAAGAATTCACACTAGAAGAACCTTGCACATCTCACGTCTCATATGTTGCATCCATCAATGCTTTTATAGGGAGCAATGAGATGTTATGGAGGTCTTACAGCAGGTCTTACAATGTGATTAAAGTATCATATCATTGGATGGTACACAGGTGGCTCAGAGACTGTGATACCGCTCCCAATCCACAGACCTATGCGGAATATCCCGTCACTGTGTACGTCAAGATAACCTGAACATTGTCTTACATTGCATGCACACCCCGTCGTGCAGTCTGCATATTATCTCTCAATCAGATACCAAGTCGACTCATGAATTGGTCATGAAAGGATATTTGCACGGCCAGGCATCATTTACATTGAATTCACAAGAAGTGTTCTTTGAGTCTATATTCTGACTCAAAGAGAAATGTGGCATTTCTCTGGTCATGTAAATCTTGCATCTTTTCGCAATATACAAAATTCATAATACATGAGGTATTTTTAGATCCTTATTTTGATATGTTGTGTAAACTGTACTCTCTCATCACCTCATCATGGTAAACTGGGATTCTTTTGAATCATAGAACGTTCCTATATGTTTGTACCAAATTTTCCTGTACATCTCAGCACTGACAAAGAGAGTTTTTATATAAACATGTGGTTCCAACTCCCTCGACTTCCTCCCCCTCTCCCACTGTAAGAAGTGAGTTTGGCAGTCATTTGGTTAAACTACTTTCTCTCTAATGACCAGCTTTCCATATCAACCCAGACTTCCACCATAGCTGAGTGGAAAAGAGCAGATGATTGATTTAGATGAGGTACATTGCTGTGCAAAGAAGGCAGTATGGAGAAGCTCTCTCTGTGTCTTGGAACCACAGCGAATTGTTTACATGTGTGTATGCTCACAGTCACAACAGACTGACAAACACTTTATAGGCTTGAATAATTAAAATGTCACATTTACACGCAAACTGGAAATAGTCTGTATTTATGGTGTACGTCCTTGAGTGTATTTCTAAACTTTGAATTATAGTCTTTTTTTCACTTCTCTCTTTATCTCAAAGCCCAAAGCAATCCCTTGTTAGAGTAAAATCCTGCCCATGAACATTCTCCCTAAAATAGTGTATTAAATGTATTATTTTTGCTCACATACAAAGTCAGATTTTGTCATTGTGACAGATACGATCCTGGCCTGACACATCTGCTGTAATATTTACTGGTTTTATGACAGTTTGATGGTTCTGATGGTTTCAGAGAATGATTATTGATCAGATGTCAGAGAGAATTTAAAAGTGAGCTTTTGTGAAATGTGGAAATTGAAGCAGAGGTCTTCTAGGCCTACTGTTTCTCCCTAAGAACTCATGAGAGGAAAACATTTGAGCATTCCAATGTGGTGGGTATTTTTTTCAGTTGGATAATTCGATTTGATTTCCTATGGGTACCATATGCAAGGACACACTAATGTATCACACTACTATTGGGTATGAAGAACAATATGGATGCCCTGGCCCCTGGGTGCCATTAGCCTGGACCCAGATCAGTTTGTGCTCCCGAGTAGCGCAGCAACTCTGTGCAAGAGGTGTCACTACAGTCCCTGGTTCGAATCCAGGCTGTATCACGTCCGGCTGTGATTGGGAGTCCCAAAGGGCGATGCACAATTGACCCAGCATCGTCCGGGTTTGGTCGGGGTAGGTTGTCATTGTAAATAAGAATTTGTTCTTAACTGAATTGCCTAGTTAAATAAAGGTCAAAATATATATATAGTGGGGAGAACAAGTATTTGATACACTGACGATTTTGCAGGTTTTCCTACTTACAAAGCATGTAGAGGTCTGTAATTTTTATCATAGGTACACTTCAACTGTGAGAGACGGAATCTGAAACAAAAATCCAGAAAATCACATTGTATGATTAAGTAATAAATTAGATTTTTATTGCATGACATAAGTATTTGATACATCAGAAAAGCAGAACTTAATATTTGGTACAGAAACATTTGTTTGCAATTACAGAGATCATACATTTCCTGTAGTTCTTGACCAAGTTTGCACACACTGCAGCAGGGATTTTGGCCCACTCCTCCATACAGACCTTCTCCAGATGTTTTGGGGCTGTCACTGGGCAATACAGACTTTCAGCTCCCTCCAAAGATTTTCTATTGGGTTCAGGTCTGGACACTGGCTCGGCCACTCCAGGACCTTGAGATGCTTCTTACGGAGCCACTCCTTAGTTGCCCTGGCTGTGTGTTTCGGGTCGTCATCATGCTGGAACACCCAGCCACGACCCGTCTTCAATGCTCTTACTGAGGGAGGGAGGTTGTTGGCCAAGATCTCGCGATACATGGCCCCATCCATCCTCCCCTCAATACGGTGCAGTCGTCCTGTCCCCTTTGCAGAAAAGCATCCCCAAAGAATGATGTTTCCACCTCCATGCTTCAGGGTTGGGATGGTGTTCTTGGGGTTGTACTCATCCTTCTTCTTCCTCCAAACACGGCGAGTGGAGTTTAGACCAAAAAGCTCTATTTTTGTCTCATCAGACCACATGACCTTCTCCCATTCCTCCTCTGGATCATCCAGATGGTCATTGGCAAACTTCAGACAGGCCTGGACATGCGCTGGCTTGAGCAGGGGGACCTTGTGTGCGCTGCAGGATTTTAATCCATGACGGCGTAGTGTGTTACTAATGGTTTTCTTTGAGACTGTGGTTCCAGCTCTCTTCAGGTCATTGACCAGGTCCTGCCGTGTAGTTCTGGGCTGATCCCTTGCCTTCCTCATGATCATTGATGCCCCACGAGGTAAGATCTTGCATGGAGCCCCAGACTGAGGGTGATTGACCATCATCTTGAACTTCTTCCATTTTCGAATAATTGCACCAACAGTTGTTGCCTTCTCACTAAGCTGCTTGCCTATTGTCCTGTAGCCCATCCCAGCCTTGTGCAGGTCTACAATTTTATCCCTGATTTCCTTACACAACTCTCTGGTCTTAGCTACTGTGGAGAGGTTGGAGTCTGTTTGATTGAGTGTGTGGACAGGTGTCTTTTATACAGGTAACGAGTTCAAACAGGTGCAGTTAATACAGGTAATGAGTGGAGAACAGGAGGGCTTCTTAAAGAAAAACTAACAGGTCTGTGAGAGCCGGAATTCTTACTGGTTGGTTGGTGATCAAATACTTATGTCATGCAATAAAATGCAAATAATTACTTAAAAATCATACAATGTGATTTTCTGGATTTTTGTTTTAGATTCCGTCTCTCACAGTTGAAGTGTACCTATGATAAAAATGACAGACCTCTACTTGCTTTGTAAGTAGGAAAACCTGCAAAATCGGCAGTGTATCAAATACTTGTTCTCCCCACTGTATATGTATATATATTTATGTCAGCAACATACCACTCTACATCCCACTGTTTGCTTGCCTCTAAAGCTAAGCAGGGTTGTTTGTCCTGATTGGTCCCCAGGGCAGAGATTAGGGACATTACCCTGTGTAGGATGCCGTCTTTCGGATGGGACTTTAAACAGGTGTCCTGATTTACTTTGGTCACTAAAAGATCCCAAGGCAGTTGTCGTAAGAGTAGGTGTGTTAACCCTGGTGTCCTGGCAAAAATGTTCAATCTGTCCCTCATACCATCATGGCCACTTAATCATCCCCAGCTTTCAATTGGCTCATTCATCCCCCTCCTCTCCCCTGTAACTATTCCCCAAGCTGTTGCTATGAATTAGAATGTGTTCTCAGTCAACTTACCTGATAAAATAATGGATAAATAAAATACAATGAAATGTCAAACATGGGTACCAGACTGATAGAACAAACAGATATGGGACCTGGCTAATGGTACCCACGGAATCCTTATTGTTCAGTTGTACCCAACGTTAGTGTGACGCATTAGGGTGTTGTTGTGTACAGCACCTGAACTTGGTATGACAAGGAATGGCAAGTGGTGGCATGATGGCACAAACAGACAGTTACCCAGGTTAGGGTGCCATTTCATGTCAAATCTAACCCAAATTGCTAAATTTCCTGCAGTATAATTTGATAGCAAGCTGTGTAGTTTATGTGGTAATCATAGCATCCCAAATCATTATGAATATGACACAGGTCTCATACAGTAATGGCATGAATTAAGATCCATCCTTAAGGTTGTTTTTTATAAAACATACACATTAGAATTGGAAATACCATCAGATATTCACCAGACTGAATTGGGATTAGATGCTCCTGTGAGTCTGTCTCATTTATACTGCTTTCAATCAAAAGACTATCAGGAGTAAGTCCTGTATGTGTCATGGCTAAATGTTGTGAATATTCTAATTGTGATCCATAATATTCAGTAGGAAAAATATCAAAACTCCATGTTACTTTTTTTTTTTACAGTAACTGACAATCCTTCTAAGTATTTTTTATTTGAATTGACATGTCCCTTTCCAAAGATTAGTAATAGGAGGATTACAGGCCTGTCAGAGACACTATCCCAGTCCTAGGAAGAACAAAGTGTCTTTGAAAGAGCCTCAGACGACTTACATGTGTCTCTTCCTCATTGCTCTCTGAAGGGGTGTTTTTGGGAAAGATTTAGTCTGATCACAGTAGTCTTTTATGTTTAGTGCCACTAGTCCTGACAGAAGGAATGTGCTTTCAATGTGCAGAAATCCAGTGGCTTATTTTTCCATATGTCTTTCAAAAAGCACTGAATACTCAACTCAGAGTTCATCAAGGCTATCGATCTACTCTGGACTAACATGTAGTGCTCGACTGACTCACGTTAAATGTGTTTTTCCTTAATGTCTAACTTGACGGAATTGTCTGCATGCAGTTTCAGGCTATCCTTATTCCAATGATTGAAGTCGGCTGTTAAGGAATTGCTGCTGAAGCCAATTATAACATGGAAAAACCTACTGTAATTTGTCATTACTCAAAAATGAATATTTGGGGAAGCATAGTCAGTGAAAAAGTCTTAAGATAAATGGTCTTAAAGAAAAAAAGCCCTTAACCCTCTATTGAGTGTTCCTTTGAGTAGACTCAAAAGCCAGTTCCACTGCTTTTCAGATTCATCACCTAATCAGGGACTGATTTAGACCTGGGACACCAGGTGTGTACAATTAATTATCAGGTAGAACAGAAAACCAGCAGTTCTCTGGACTCCTGCACTATGGCCAGTCTTCCACAAGTCCAAGCATTTTGTTCACACCCCCTCAAAAAGTTGCCACTCAAATTGCATTCAGGCATTTGTAACACTGAGCCTGTATTTGTTGTGAATGGAAGAAATGTGGAGGGACCAACAAAAAAAATAGTAGACACTTTGGGATTTTGTGTCCGACATTTTCGGATGGAGCTAATGCTTTATCCACTGCCGGATGAACGACAACGGAGATGATTGTCCCAAAAAACCCACACAAACAGTCTTTCATTTGACGGATGCAGCTCATCTGAATGTGTCCATCTGTTTTCCTGCAGCTAGGTCCCCGGCCTTAGAGGGGTAATCGTGGGAGGGGCTAAAAATATTGTCCTGCGTTTTTGAGACTATCCCAATCATGGCAGATTTTTTTTAGATTCTTCTGTCCTATTTGCGTTCAAAGAGAAGGTTTTGGTATTTCATGAGTTTTTAAAATCAGCTTTCTTCCAAACAACAGAGTACACAGACTATATAAAACAAATATTTCGCTTTTTAAGGCAGGCACTATATTAGCCTAAGATGTACTCTTAATGAGCCTACAATCACTACTTAATCCTTAAAAGTCAATTGACTCACCCGTGTAACATAACAAAATCCGTCAGCTTAAACTAGACATATCTGTTTCTTTGCATGGGCTGCATCTCAATTCACTACATCCGCCTATGTCGCTCTTCCGCATCTACAGTGGAAGGTGCCGAGCTATAGCGATGTTTGTCAGACCACGAGACATCTCGACATCTTCTGTACCGTCCGAACGGTTTGGCCTGAAGTCGGCAACGCAGCACAGATAACAGGCATTGCCATGAGAAACACACTATTTCACATTGTGTCACATGGCATGTTTGGGTTGAGCAGCCGAGCTGTGGCGGCCTCATGGTTATTCACTACGACCTGCATGTCTTCAATTAAATATCCCAGTGAAATGACAAACCATGTGAGAGGTGTTGCTGAAAGAAATAATTTATACAGACAATTGATAATTATGACAATTAACAGCCCGTTGCTCTTACATGCTGCTCTTAAATACATTCTAACGGGGTACCGTTTGGCTTTGCATGCTAGACTGCAGGGATCTCATTGATTACTATATCAGACAGTAACAGAAATACTATTCAGCCTTGAATGTGAATGGTGTACACACAAGGGTTCTCTAGCAGAACATGCATCATGAAAAGCTTGTGGTTCACATGGTGGTGTATAACAGGTAGAGAACAATATTCAATAAGGTGTTACGCATCACATCCAGACATCCTCCTGAGCCACTTTTGTTTTTCTTTTCAATGATTGAAGCTGTAATGTCTTTGGCATTCATACTTAACAAATGACTAGGATCTGAGCATAATTGAATTCAGCAACACCAGTCATTTAGCTCACCAGGGTTTACAAGAGGAGACTGAGCTGTGGAAGCGGGAATACAACGCCACGTTCAGGCAGCATCTGCTTTCATTGCCATCTACAATCTAGTAAGATTCAGGAAGAAAAAACAATGCTTGATTACAAACAAAGACAGGGTTGCCACACTGAATGAATATACAGGAATAGTCTGGATTAGCCTCGCTGTCAGTCGTGGACATGTACAACGGTAGATGAGAGGACCGTATTGGGCTGGCAGTAGAGAGAGAGAGGGATAGAGCATGTTAAAGAAGAAACACTTTCCCTCCCTCCCTGTCCCCTTCTCCCTCTCAGTCCTCTCTCTCACAGGCCATTTTCTAGTGAGTAAGGCCCCTGGACTTTGATTAGTCTTGTGTCTTTACAAACAGCCTGCCCTCACCTTGCCTGCAGGCTGAATGAAGAAGTGTCTTACCAAATGTCACTATTAGTATTCCACAGACCTTTTTCATTGTTTTTTTACAGAGGGTAGCTAAAGGTCATTCCTCTCTTGAGGACTGCTGTGTGGCTGGTGGGGTGTTGAAGGGTTATTTTGAAAATAATGGTATTGTTATCACAGGTTGCACATCACATGCAACGAGAGAATCAATCTGGATTAAGTTGTTGTAATAACTGTAATTGTGTGCATTTGTCCTGATTTATTTTCTTGATTTTGTAGTGGCCTATGCAACAGAGAGACCTGGAAGTTTTTTTTTTCTTTTACCTTTATGAAAAAAGTAATGGAGAAATAAGAATTTGTTCTTAACTGACTTGCCTAGTTAAATAAAGGTAAAATAAAAAAAAAAATAAAAAAAAATAAAAAAATGGCTGGAGTAGCTACATTGGTGTTCTTAGGCAAACTAGATCATGGAAGCACATACATGGATCTAGACACTGAGACAGACATTCATTAGATTATGTCAGATGTGAAATCATTAATCACATTTAACAGGTCATGTCAGATGTTATGCAATGTTTCAGAATGCTATTCTAGATGACAGGCACTCGTGTGACCTTCGATCCATACAGCGTTGCTTTAAAAACATTTTTTTTTATCATCCCCCGTTCAGCATGAGTCCGTATCCTTATCAATAATCAGAATATGATGTCCAACTTGTGATTTTCTAGGTACTTGCTTAACCACTAGGTGACAGTGACGACCAGGAGAGGCAAGCGCTGAAGCGCACAACTCTTCGTGATTTCAAAAAAGGCTGAGTTCAGCACACGAGCACTTGAGATGTATAGTATAGTGCTCTGCAGCATTAGGACATAGCCTTCGAGCTATACGCCCTCTGAGCATCATTTCTACCAAAAAAACGATACTGCCTGCTCACGAAATTATTGCAAGAGACCTGCACTTGAAATACATTGACTATCAGGAGAGGTTTTGAAGCAGACGAGGACAACATGAATTCCTTCTGGATACACACAATTTGGATACCGGGGTTCTTTTTCTTCTTTGGATTTCAAGGTACGTGTTGCATTCTATTTATTGTTTTATATAATTATGTTGCTTTAGATTACCAGTCACATGACTCTTTTCAGTTTGGAGTTACAGAGGAATCCCTTTTGTGTTCTTACGCCTGCTGGGCGTCTGCTTTTGAAGCTCTGATCGGCTACATCTGGTGTCTTCTACTACTTATTGTTTATCCCCCGTATTTATGACTTTTACCCTTGCCTATTTATTGCTCTCTTGACACACTGTGCAGTTATGCACACATGGAGAAGTAGGCTACACTTACACACACGCAGAGGGGGAGACATTCAAAAGTACTTGACAGCAATACGATTCAAATTGAGTGGGGTGGCGGAGGACACATTCAGTGGCGAGAGTTCATGGGAAATTGCTCAAGCCACAAGTTTTTAAATTATTTCTTAAGTGACATGTCTGCGATGTCCCAGCTGAGTTTGAATCTTGTTGCAATATGTTTTTCTGTGCACCGCTTTGTGGTTGTATAATTAATGACACTCATGTCTGTCTGATTTTGCTAGCTTTCGAAGCTGATGGCTTCATTTGTCACTGTAGCCTACTGAAAATTCTACTTTGTGGGGAGATCTCACTGTAACTTAATAATTAAGTATCAGACAGGTTGGTTGAAGTTGCAACGTGGTGCATTGTCAAGTGACTTAATTGATACAGTAACCTAAATAATGATACATAAGTGTCTAATATTAATTTATTCAAGGGGAGTTGCCCGAGAATACATTTAGGCTATAAAGTCGTCAGGGTTTGGCCGGTGTCGGCCTTCATTGTAAATAAATATTTATTTTTAACTGACTTGCTTAGTTTTATAAAGGTACTTAAAAAAAATCGGATAACTATTTTAAATTAAATAACAACGACCCTGGGGAAGTGTTGCCAAGCGAAGGACAGTGGAGGGGTTGAATGAACCAAGTGGGAGCTAGTTCATTCATCCCCAAATAGTATGATGGTATTGGAAATAAGCCAGGACCCCTATTTTCACAGAGTCAGATCTTGGGTGCTATGTCTCATTCGAGGGATGGAACCATTTGAAGGAAGTGACCTCACCCCAATCACTGCCCTGGGGCATTTGGGTCTCCTTTAGACCAGAGGGAAGAGTTTACCCTACTGGCCCTCCAACCCCACTTTCAGTAGCTTTCCATCCCCCATATAAGGATCAACCAGGCCCATCCCAGCCTGGTTTCAGACAGGTTCTTGTGACGGTATGTGCAATACAACATCTACACAACACCAATAGGCCTCCATTGAACAGATTTCTGGGGTTGTACTAAGGTAATGTGACTCATGCCTGGGCACATCTCTGATGGCCTCATTGCAGCATCCCACTATTAACACTAATGTAGCAAATTTGATGGTTGGCCTGCACAGGATTTGAACCCACTACCTTGTGGCTCTCAGTCCAACTTTGTTTTTTATGCTGTTGCCAAGAGGTTCAGTGTTTTTTTGTTGTTGGGGTGTTGCTGATGATGGACAATGACCCCTGTGTGCAGACTAATTCTAATTTGGTCAAATATTGTCATTGTGACATGTCTAGTGAAATAATTTGGTAAATTGGGTGATTTTAAAAGGAGTTGTGTGTGCCGTTATGGTGTGTTGTCAAACCCAGCGCTGTAGTTAATAAACAACTCAATGGGGCTTAATTTGAAAATGGCTTTGAATAAAACCACAACATTCGGGGCTTCCAGCACGAACTTATGAAATGTTTAATATATTCTCTATGAAAGGCAATGCATGATTCGGCCTTATCATGACAGCAGAATGTATGTTATAAGCAACTGCCAGGTGCTGTCATATGAGCTCTTCCTAACACTAGCAGGACTCGACAGTGCAACCCTTTTACTCGCATATCTGCCCAAATATTTAGCTGTGCGAGTTGTAATTTTATTTAGGAGCAACAGTGCGCCCAGAAAAATTAAAGATTCTAGCTTTAATATCTCAAATATTTTTCATTTTACTCCTACATTTTCTTTGTGTGCGGCTCCGCTTTTCAACTTAGGCGCACACATGGAACCCCCAGCAGGAGAGACACAGCAGCATTTTGACATTGATCTCCAACAGAACCCTGTATGCTTAACCAGTCTGGCCATGTCTAACGCCTTGGGGCGGTGTCATAGTTCGGTGGTGTCGACCACATCGGGCCCACCTCGCTGGCCCACTTTTCCTCTTCATCTAACTTTCAATTACCCTTATTAGTGTATTAGCATAATGCTCTTTTGTTTAATGAATTGGGGTAGGCAGGGAAAAATGCTGCTCTAAATGCCCATGGTTCATTTCTCTGTGGAGATGGAGCCCCTTCTGAGTGCAGTGCAGTTAACTAGTAATGAAACTGCACCATAGATTACTATCATAGTCAGGAGAGTCTAGTTTTTAGTATGGCTGCTTCATATAGCGTGGGTATTATGTTTGCTCTTCATAGAGTACATATACTGTTTAGAGCTTTCACAGCTCATACTATACAAAAGTAGATTTTCAATGTATAGTATGTAAGGGGACAAAGAAACATGACTTCTCAGTTGAAAAAATAACAGTTTGTCCTTGTGCCATGCATCATCTTTCTTTCTTTTTTGGTTCATCCTTTTCTGATGGAAAGTATTAGGAACCTTGAGATACAGAGTTGTTTAATGGTGTAGATGCTGTTAATCTTTTCTGAGGATAAGAGATGGTAGTGCTGTGGATACAATTGATTTCTTCATCTTTTACCAGTAATACAAATAATTGCCTTTCATGTGGTGATCAATGCACACTAGGCCCCTGGGAGGAACACGATTTTGAAATATGCTTATTTGAAGGAAAATAGTGCCATCGCCTCGGAAACAAGAGAATGATCCTTAAATAAAATCTGTTTGGAATGGACTCTAGAGCTGTCCCCAAAACAGCCTTGGACGGAGAACTAAGAAACATTACCCAATACCCATGAAATAAACCTCCTTCAGAATGTCAGGCGCATAGGGAATACACACTCATTCACAAATGAATTGGAAAGATTGATCTGAACAGTCCGATTTAATTAATTAAATTGGAGGATTTGTATTGATGCTCTCTCTCGCCGGGCCTTTCACTGGAGTCCACGATGATCTCTCTTTGGGGACTAGTGATTTTCTTCCCCACTGTGGTGTCCACAGACTCCCTCTATTTAAACTGATCCGACTGAATTGACTCCAGTGTGTTTTGTTGGGTCTTCCTGTATTCCAACCATGTCTCTGTGGTTGGTTGTAGGCAGGATGTGCTGGGCTTGTGAATTATGTAAATGCTGTGCTGTGGCCACAGGAAGGGAGAGAGGGAAGCAGAGACAGGCTCTGAGTTGGGTCTGGAATAAAACACAATGGAGCGGAGCCACAGCAATACACCTTTATACTCCCTCCGTGCCACCTCGCTTTCGTCCTCTTTAATGTCTGCAACGCTTCACTACTCAGAGCCCCATACCAGGAAAATTGCAATTAGCTCTGTGTTCCCTGTACAAGGCTTCTGGTGCCCGTGATCCTCCGGTACTTTGGTGTGAAACATGGATCACTAACCGTAAGCATGGTGTGTGTTGGAGGGGCTTCTCTCCTCATCCCTCCAGGTTAGCACTACAGGACCTTGATGTGCTCAGTGGGGTTGTTGGTTTTCCAGAGTGCAGCCTAGTTGGGCACAGGAGAATAATCTGTTCACTTTGAAGAGGTTGGGAAATGAAAACCACTTTATACTGGGGCCATATACCCCTGACCTTTGGCATATAGGGCAGTGTTGTTGACTGTATTTAGGTCTACTACTATCACATTTTAACGTTAGCAGATTGAATTTAGCAGACGTTTCCTTCACAAAGTGAAAGCATATAACACGTAAGACTCACTGTGAATTCACAAGGGCCGTAGCCAGGATCTGAGTTTTAGTGAGGTCCGGTGGGGGTGATATTTTAGCAGTTTTAATAGCTAATTTCCAACAATTCTACACATTTTGACATGAGTTATGCCATTTTAATATGATATCTGAGTGAGGGGGACTAACAAAATCAATGGGGGCCCCCTGGAGGTCAGGGCCCCTGGGCACGTGCCCAGCGTGTCCAGTCAGTAATTCGGCCACGATTACTACAAGTTTAAATAGCTAGCTAGACAATTCATTTATTACACTGACATGGACTTACACTATTGGGTAAATGTCAGTGATTGACATAACAAGAAAACTGCTTATGTACAGCCAAGTTTAGAAATTGTGCATTCTACTATTCTAACTCAAAATCCTGACTATTTATTGATAATTGTTTTATTACAGAGGTCTGTACTTCATTGTCCTCCATATGTAGCTACGACCCTGCTCACAAGCTACAAAGATCAAGGGCAAACTAACTGCCTATTCATGTAGACAATATAATTCAATGCTGTTGAGCAGCACACCAAAGCATGTAGCAGTTTCATCAGAAGGTTGAAACTCATGAAAGCGACTGAAATGTTGAACTCCTAGACAAATAATTCCAAGAGGTTACATCAATTTCAAGCTCTCATAAATATTTCTTTTTTATATACTCCACCAAGGCCATCTTGGGCTTTTTGTTGTTAATATAAAAAATATTTAAAAAATCCCCTTTTTTTAAAATGTGCCTTTTTTTAAATGATTATACAGATAAAGGTCAGAACACACACAGACCCCCTACCAAATCAACGCCTCCCACATGCTCTAACAGATCCCCTACCAAATCAACCCCCCCATGCTCTAACAGAGCCCCACCCCAAATCCAGAATTAAAGCAGGCATGATATACAATGAGTAATATAATCAAATAGTAAAAATTATGATACAAATTCTAATTTGGGTTGGTTTATGAAGTTGTGAAATTAGCTGGGTCCATGTCTTCTAGAAAGAATAGGAAAGGTTGCCAGATGTTATAAAATGTAATTGGGGCGGCAGGGTAGCCTAGTGGTTAGAGAGTTGGACTAGTAACCGGAAGGTTGCAAGTTCAAACCCCGGTACAAATCTGTCCCTGAACAAGGCAGTTAACCCACTGTTCCTAGGCCGTCATTGAAAATAAGAATTTGTTCTTAACTGACTTGCCTAGTTTTGATACTCCCCATCCCGGATCCGGGATCGTGAATAAAGCCTCAGGCTCATTAGCATAACGCAACGTTAACGATTTCTGAAAATCACAAATAAAATGAAAATAATGCGCCTGCTCTCAAGCTTAGCCTTTTCTTAACAACACTGTCATCTCAGATTTTCAAAATATGCTTTTGAACCATAGCAAATCACTAATTTGTGTAAGAGTATGCTAAGCTAGCTTAGCATTTTGAGTAGCATTTAGCACGCAACCTTTTCACAAGAACCAGATAACCAAATAAATAAAATCATTTACCTTTGGAGAGCTTCGGATGTTTTCAATGAGGAGACTCTCAGTTACATAGCAAATGTTCAGTTTTTCCTGAAAGAATCTTTGTGTAGGAGAAATCGCTCCGTTTTGTACATCACATTTGGCTACCGAAACGAACCGAAAATTCAGTCACCAAAACGTCAAACTTTTTCCGAATTAACTCCATAATATCGACGGAAACATGGCAAACGTTGTTTGGAATCAATCCTCAAGGTGTTTTTTCACATATCTCTTCATTGATATGCAGTTCGTGGAAGCCTGCTTTCCCCTCAGAATCGCATGGAAAAATACCAGCAGCTGAAAAAGACGCACCAATTTCGACGGAGGACACCGGGCGGACACCTGGAAAATGTAGTCTCTTATGGTCAATCTTCCAATGATATGCCTACAAATACGTCACAATGCTGCAGACACCTTGGGGAAACGACAGAAAGGGCAGGCTCATTCCTCTCGCATTCACAGCCATATAAGGAGACAATGGAAAACGGAGCCTCAAAAATCCTGTTGGTTTCCTGGTTGCCGTTTCATCTTGGTTTTGCCTGTAGCTCCCGTTCTAGGGCACCCACAGAGAATATCTTTGCAGTTCTGGAAAATTCAGAGTGTTTTCTTTCCAAAGCTATCAATTATATGCATAGTCGAGCATCTTTTTGTGACATCAGCGACGGGTGATCATTCAACCTGGAATTGATTCTGGCACACTAAAGCTATTTTTATCCACGTGTAGCTAGTAAATGTCAGTGACCCGATTCAGGAAACTAGGCGTATGTCGCAAGTCATGACTTCACAGGAGAGCCGTCTGAACATAAAAAAAGTTTTTTAATCAAAATGAGTTTTTGGGCAGAAATGCCTTCTTAAACATGTGAACTTTTATGTGCCTTCATAACAAACCTTTATGCCATTTGTAAATAGAAATAAAGTTGTTAAATTACGAGCCTTGTTGGTTTAGCCAAAGAAAAGTCAGGAACCTTCCCGCTTGCCGAGATTGGCTGAGATGGTGAGCGGGGTTTCAGATTGGTCTGCGGTGTAGCATCTTGTCTATAAAATCAGCTGCTTGTTATGCATAGATAATCCTTTCAACTGTAGTTTTTTCAAAAGATATAACGTTAGCAATGGAGAACTGCAAATATGTTGCTACTGCTCTCAATAACATTGCTGCCCTGAATTTATCAGTGGGAAAAAGTTGTGATGAGGTACTTTCTGGAGGACGATCGTGCCATGCTGACTCTTTCTGACACTGAAAAATGAATCAGACGATGAGGAAATCACCTGATTTTAGGTATAAAAAAAAAATATTGAAGGAGACATTGTAGAGTCTTCGGATGACAGTGATGGGGAAGAAACGGCGATCAGCGTTGTCACGGACGAACTTGACTGAGTTTTGAAATCGGTGGAACACAACGGGCCAAACAAGCTGTGCAAACTAAATGGAAACGACACAGGACGTCTTCTTTAATAAAAGGGATTGCAGTCTTCCGTGATGCTTTCATCCATGTATACGGGTAAGAATCTAGCTACAGTTTGAAATATTATATGTTTCTAATTTTGTCAGAAGGTTGTTTTCATTGCAAGTTAAAGCTTGCTGTTAGCTAGCCAGCTGGAGTTCGATGACTGGCTTGCTAGCTAACATTGAACCTATTTGGTTAACTTTAGCTAGCTATGACAATCATTTTGTATTGCTGTTGGGATTATAGTTCATTGTTTAGCTAGCTAGTTAATGTGACATGTCTTAACAAAATACCCAAAGTTAAAGCTTGTTGTTAGCTAGCTAATGTTAGCTGAGGTTAGATGGCTGGCTTGCTTGCTAACATTGAACCGATTTGTACTTTAGCTAGCTATGACAATCGGTTTGTATTGCTAGTTAACGCTTGCTCTTAGATGACTGGCTAGCTAGCTAACATTACGTGAATGAACTGTGTGTACTGATGTCTCTGAATGTCATTTCGCATTTATTGTATAATAATTCTAAAATATTTGTCTGTAATTTGTCTTTCAGCATCAGTAGAACACGCCTGACTCTCCTCAACCAGTCATACAAGGACAATGGTCTCATGCCTCCCATCAAAAAGAGAGCTGGCCCAAGCATGCAAACGCAGCAGTGCAGTCATCAACTTCATGCACCATTTCTTCAGCAACTACGGAGTTGGGGAAACACGTGGGGACCTGAATTGTGATAACTGCAGTGGCCAAAACAAGGACAAGTTTGTGCTCTGGTATTGTGCCTGGCGGACCATGCACAAGCTCCACCAGAGTCTGGACCTTCACTTCCTGATCACAGGCCACACCAGACTGGTGCTTCGGCCTCATCAAGCAGCTCTTCAGAAAGACCAGAGTGAATACTTTGTCTGAGATGGCTGGTGTTGTGAAGGACAGCACAGAGACAGGGGTCAACATCCCACAGCTGGTTGGACTGGAGGATGTTACGGTGCTGGTGGAAAGCTATGGCTGGCAACCACACCTGACTCCGTACCTGACTCTGTAAAGATCAAGCAGTACCAGCACTTCAGGTAAAAATACTTTTCATTTGAATGTATGAGGTTATTCTTCTTATCTAAACTTGGGAGGTGAATTGATGTTTGCAAGGTTGTAATGTCTTCAGATTTTATGTTGTTGTTGTTGTTATTCCCTGTTTTACAGCTTCGGTGCTTTGGAGCCTGGTGTTGTCGCCAAGGAGTGTTTGGACTGTCGCGCAGCAGCTGAAACCTGGTCCCAACACTGACATCCTTCCTCCCATAGATGGTCTGCCAGTACAAGCACCAACTGGACTGGACACAGATAGACAAACTTAACTTTTTGAGAAGATCAGGGAGTTTTGCAATGAAGATGCTATGGACATCTCATGCCCTGCACCAAAGTCAACAGCAGGACAGAAACGGGCTCTCTCCTAACACACATGGCATGCGTTGCGGCTACTATTAATTATCCTGCTGGTCAGCCACTTTACCCCAATTGTATACATATAACTACCTCGTCTATCACTGATATCGTTATTGATATTCTTTTTGAAAATACTGTATATGATTGTATTTATATTGACACTATCTATTTCTGATATTGCTACTATGCAAGTAACCATTTGGCTGTACCATTTACACCTTATGTAGAGACCCATCCACTTAGCAAGACTTAATATATTAATATAAAATATTAATTTTATATATCATTATTTTGCTATGTGTGGTCGTAACACATATATGACACATGCATCTGTTTATGTATTGTACATGTGCACCTCACTCAGGTTTCAACCACGGTTGAATGGCCTTAACTTACAGTTGAAGTCGGAAGTTTACCATACACCTTAGCCAAATACATTTAAACTCAGTTTTTCACAATTCCTGACATTTAATCCTAGTAAAAATCCAGTTAGGATCACCACATTATTTTAAGAATGAAATGTCAGAAAAATAGTTGAGAGAATGATTTATTTAATTCCCAGTGGGTCAGAAGTTTACATACACTCAATTAGTATTTGGTAGCATTGCCTTAATTTAAACTTGGGTCAACCGTTTCGGGTAGCCTTCAACAAGCTTCCCGCAATTGGGGTGAATTTTCCTCCTGACAGAGCTGGTGTAACAGAGTCAGATTTGTAAGCCTCCTTGTTTGACAATTTTCATTAGTCTTAATCTTTACGAAACTACTCACTGTTCAGCACATGACCTCACATGTGAATCCTTAAAGAGATGGGTGGGGCTGGTTTAAGAGGGTGTGAACAATGCTGAATGGGTGTAGACAAAGGGGAGCTCTCCAGAAGATACCAAAATATTCAAAGGCCCTTTTCTGAAAAGTGAGTTTACAAGTTTATCAACATTCAAAGCAGAATGACTTTCCCATTGTTCCTCAAAAATGCAATGTATGATAAACCATTTTGTAGTCTCTACTTTTACCCAATGTATTTCAAATGTTGCCACATAAAACCGATTTGAGCCGGTCAGTCACAATTGTTATTAATCTCTAGATTATTAACCATACAAAATGACCACTGACAGTGCTGTCTTGGTGAGTGTTCTGTTTGCAATATTTAGAACTTTGGAGAGTTATAATGAACCTAAGACTTTTAGTTTTAGTTCTGTATCCAGTCTTTCCACCAGCCAGACAGCATGTTAGTTTGACATGAGTTCAGCAGGGAGTGTTTTCTATTTTCTTGTTTATCAAGGTGCCTAACCTATTCTCTGGAGATTTCAGATTTAATTAGAGGAAATTACACTTCGTAATTTTCATTAGTAGCTTTTCCGCTTTGAGTTCAGTTGTAGAAAAAACGTTGGTAAGCTCTGTTTTCCTCAAACTTGATCTTGTTACCAGTCCGATAATGAATCACCAAATCCCAATGCACTAATGGAATTAGATGACTATTGCGTAAAGATCAGTGAGACACACACTGCCTGCCATTGTAAAGGGACCTGAGCTGTGGGAATCTGGTCCCCACATTGGAATGCTAGTGAGACATTAAAAATGGATCTCTCAGAAAGAAGTCATGTGACGTCTAAACGTCAGTACCTGAGTTAAGAAGATATTTATCTCTGCATCGGTTACACCAGCCTAATCTCGGGAGTTGATGGGCATAAACAGCGCAATGCTTGAAGCATTGCGAAGAGCTGCTGGCAGGTGCACGAAAGTGCTGTTTGAATGAATGCTTGCGAGCCTGCTGCTGTCTACCACCGCTCAGTCAAACTGCTCTATCAAATCATAGACTTAATTATAACATAGTAACACACAGAAATACAAGCCTTCGGTCATTAATATGGTCAAATCCGTAGACTATAATTTCGGTAATAAAACGTTTATTCTTTCAGATAAAATACCATACGGTTACGTATTTCACTAACGGTGGCATCCATAAGTCTAAATATGTTATGTCATAATTACGTAAAATTCTGACAAATTAGTTCGCAACGAGCCAGGCAGCCCAAACTGTTGCATATACCCCGACTCTGCGTGTGTAGCCGACCACCGGAGCTGTGCATGTGGAGGAGATGTGCGATCTGCGCATGCGCACTTGTTGATGGTTTGCTATAAATGAATGTATACTGTAAATAGTGAAGGTGAATGGAGCATATTCACATGTTTTGAGGGAATTTGTTTATTGCATTTTTTGGTATTTGTCTGCAGTAAATTACATTGTATTTTAGTGCTCTATTGAGCCATGGAAGACTCTCAACTTCATAAAATGAGTTATGCTGGGGATTTTAGTGTGGGTAGAGAGAGGCGTTTCCTTGCAGTTACACCATTTGTACAGTCTCCTCCTGGGAGTAGAGTGTTTGCTAGTCCTGAGTTTACAAGCACTGGGAGGGGTAGGCTGTTTACTCCACCTGACCAGGGTATCCCTCCTCTGTCTCTTGATGTACCATCATCCCCAGACCTCGGTAATAATGGGACACCTCCGAGTCAGCTTAGTGACCTTATTAAGAAGATCGGTTCAGAGAGAGATTCTCCTATCAGAGCGAGTTTACTGCAGCCTGGGGCTTCAAGTCTTTCTCCTGCCCATTCCCCTCACCAATCCTAGCAGTTTTCCCTGCCTGAACAACGTGGGTCAACTTTTATTGATGCGTCCAAGCTGAATCTGGTTGTGAAGTCGGAGGTTAGTGCTCCACCTTTCTTAAGGGGTGATGGCTCGGATAGGTACTCTGTCCTGGAGTGGGAGGAGCTAATGGAAGTCTACCTAGAGAAGAGGGGTTACACTGGGTCTGAGAATGTTGGGGAGGTGATGTCAGTGAGGTACAGGATCTTTTGGATGAACTATTAAGGGAGCGTAAAGCATGTAGAACACAACTTTCACAGCAGGTGGCTGCTGTCTTTGACTCCCTCCCCAGGAGGAAGTGGATCCTGAGAGCAGACCTAATGTGTCATCTTTTTCTTGATGTGGCAGTGAACCAGAACAGGCCCCATCTGTATCTGAGGGTGGGACATTAGAGAAAGTTTTGAGTATGTTAGAGAAGGCTCTTCTCAGCAATACTCAGTCTGTGAACAGAGGGCCCCGTAAACAGTTCCCCAAACGTGATTGTGAGTGCGCTGTCTGTGGAAGCACTAATCACTGGACCAAAGCTCACTGTCAGATGCACCAGCTGTGTTTCAAGTGCTTGTCTCCTGATCACATGAGCTTTGACTGTAGTGAGACTGGGCAGCGACAGAGCCCTGGATGTGGACAGACTGGCAGGTCTCAGGAAAACTAGAAAGCCTCCATTCTGAGGGCAATGTGTGGCAGTCTCATTTTTCCTCAATTTTTCCTTGAGCTGAAGGGGATGTTAGATAGTGGGTCCATGGCTACTACTCTGCGCGCATATATTGTACCTCGGTTGAGGGAGGCAGGAGTGGTAGAGGGGGAACTGTCTAGCTCCTTCAGACATCATCCTGGTGGGTTGTGGTGGGAGGCAAACTAGCCCAGTGGGCATGTGTGACTTAAAAATACAGCTTTATGGCTTCAGTTATGTAGTCCCAGTGCTTATTGCAGATGGGCAGGTTGATGAACTCATTGTGGGCACTACTGATTAGACAGTTCAAATCGAATGACAGCTACAGGCAGGTGGTGGGTACGCCAGGTCCTTCTGGCCAGTGTGATGACAGGAGACGCAGGAAGTGGCTATCAAATCTGGAGAGATGGAGAGGAGACTCCATCCCAGATAAAGTGGGCACCATTAACTTGAAGAGAGCAGTAATGCTCCAACCCATGAGTGAGCATCTGGTGTGGGGCCGCCTACCCCCAAAGACAAAACTCTCTGTGGGCAGTACTGTTGTTGAACCCAGCACGTCTCATTGTGTGAATCGACACATATTAGTAGGGAGAGAAGTTACGCCTCTGTAGGGGGATGGATGACTCCCTGTGAAGATTGTGAATCCAACAACTTCGCCAGTTGCATTGGAGGATTTTGATGATGTCAAGCCGCAAGCAGCTTACCAGAACGTGGCAAAAGTGCCATGTGAGATGTCACATTGTAATCTTACAGCTAAGAGTTTAGTTGGTGGCAGTGTAGTTAATGGCAACAGTACACTGAACAATCTTGGACTTCAAGGCCTGTCTGTTGAGGAGTGTCCAGTTTCATAGTTCTAGAAATACAAACTTGTTGGTTTAATTGAGAAGTATGACACGGTGTTCTCTAGACATAGCCTGGATTGTGGAGAGGCAAAAGAGTTCTGCCATTGCATACGGCTGACTGATGACCGCCCATTTCAATTACCTTATCGTAGGCTTTCCCCAGCTCATTACCAAAAACTCAGGGAAACACTGGATGATATGGAGGAAAAGGAAATTGTCAGAAAATCCAGCAGTGAGTATGCCTCACCATTGGTGCTGGTATGGAAAAAGAATGGGGACTTGCGTCTATGTACTGACTTTAGGTGGTTAAACGCTCACAGAGTAAAGGATGCTCATCCCCTGCGTCATCAGGCTGATGTACTGGCTGCGCTGGGAGGTAATGCCTTCTTCAGCACAATGGACTTGACATCAGGGTACTACAATGTGCCACTGTATGAAGAGGATAAGAAATACACTGCCTTTTCCTCTCATTTAGGTCTGCACGAGTACAATCGTTTACCTCAAGGCCTTTGCAACAGCCCAGCTACTTTTATGAGAATGATACTGACCATCTT